>NC_039366.1:184228500-184565238 GCF_003573695.1 Papaver somniferum
AAAAAAAAAAAAAAAAAAAAAAAAAAGAACCACCCAGACAATTTCTTTCTGGCTGTTTTTCTTTTTCTGCGCGAACGAATGTTACATTAACGATGAAACCACGCTCAGGAAAACAATGTAGAAAGTTCTGGACCCCAGCTTCCACAGGACAGCTCCTAAGAAATTTCCTCACACAGAAGAGAAATGATAAATGAAACAATAAAGCCCAAATCTATGGCACCTAAGACCAGCATTTAGACTCGAAACTCCAATATCAACATGTTTAGAGAAACAACGCATAGCACAAGTATTCAGAAATCAGAAAGCTGTAACCGTCAATCGACGAGGCTTGAAAGAAGTCCTTTAAAACACATTAAATGTTTACTATTTCTTTCCTATCAGCTATCTGGCTTTCCATGTGATATAAAATCAAATTATCTCTGACATCAGCATTGATCACAGAAAATATCCGTAATATCAGGGGTTTCCTACTTTTTGTACTTGATTATTTCATTGTGAAGGCATTCGGGTTCCACAATTAGCCCTATAACTCTCATGTAAGAGTATGCTTTAAATTTTCAAGAGAACGCTTTGCAAATTCATTGAGTAAAAATTTGCATAGGTTAGAGACAGAGTCCACCGTTATTTAGAAACATCGCAACACCATTTATTTATTTACTTATGCATAGTTTTTCTTTAAAAGATTGTCAGACGCATGAGATCAACCTCTACACTAGCAAAGAAATAATGCCCCAACATGAAATGTGTTACCATTTGCCATTAAGTAGTGGGATATTGTTACTTTGAATACACAGATACTCACCTTCAATATGCAACACTCTTGCAACAAAAAGCTATCAATGACTATGAATATTATGTGGTAACATGCTAATAAAATGTGGCCTAGCCTAGATAAATTGAGCTTGGAATACATGATTCAGTGTATATTTATTTTTAAAACGGCATTTCTTTAACTAATCAGAGGAAATCAAATGGCATGGTCGTAATCCTTAAAAAAAACAAAAAACAAAAAAAAAGATCTCCGGTATGAAATTGCATGAGTTCCGTCTAGCATAAAGGACCTGTTCCACAATCTATACAATGCAAAAGCAAGTTTTGTATGGCAAAGACTTACCAAATTCCTTCAATTGCTCTGCCTAAAAATGTTGTAGAGAGTTGACGAGCAAGTCCTTGACTTAAATCATACACATTCAGTGTAACCTTTTGTCCTTCCTGCAACAATCAACATATTATAAGAATACAACAAACAAGCAGAAAAAAAAAACATCAGATGAATACTAATTACTTTAAATAGCTGCACAATAACTAAGATTGTAAGGATTGTGTTAAAAATACAAGAGTTAAATTATTACATACCTCTGCCATTAAATAAATAGACTGCCAAAAAGTACTCTGAAGATTGCAAATAAAAGAAAAAGCAACTCTGATGTGATCCTAAGTTCCTAACCAGAAAATCAGATGATTTGCTGCACAACAAGATCCAAAGCAATATAAGTTCATTCCTTTCCCAATAAAGGATGTTTTGCTCTTTCATTAATTAACATTATAAACTTTCACCGAATTCAAATCTTTATACCACAAAAATACTGAATCAAGAATTCACATAAATTGTTCTCAATTTTCAACACTCAATGTGCAATATTTCAATAACCCGCATTCATCAATTCGTCAACTAAACGAATCGAATTGCCAAAAAGAAAAGAAAAAAGTCGCGGCAAGAATGAGCATGCAAAGATCAGATCTGCGGATATTCCCAAATAATCAATAACATTCTCACTAATCAATCACAAATTAACAGCAAATCATGAAGAGAATAATAACAGTTGAAAAGATATGATAAGAAGAAGAAGAAAAAAAAAAAAAAAAAGATTTACCTAAGATCCCCAAGACAACCGAAGAATTCTCGGTACAAATTTTACAAATCTGTTTTGATTCAATTTTCCTATTGAATAATGCAGGAACTGTAATAATAAAAAGATCCTGACTCAACCCTTCCTTCTATAAGAGAAAAAACGGAACCCAACTTTTCGTTATTCCAGCCTTCTGGTCGTTCTAGAACCTACTTACCACTTAGGTCTTCCCGATCCCATTTAAAGCCTAAGGCCGTGTTTGGGAGCTTTGACTACATAAAGCTTAGCTAGGGAATTTTTTTCTCTAACTTGAACAGGATTATCTCAAGATGTATTAATAAAGATGATGTTTGTTTTTCCGTTATATCCATCACGAGTTTATCATGTATTATGTTTGTCTCTTCATATTTTAAATATGTATTTTTATAAAATAATTATGTATTATGGATAAAATTATCGGAGAAAAAAATAAAAACATAACAATAAAGTTAAAAAAATTGAAAATATTTTGATTAATTAAAATAACTACCTCTATAACCATCTAACCCAGGCAAGGATATTGGTATCCTGGATATTTTGGAGAATAGCATAACCTTGCTTTTTTAGCTTCCTAAAATCAAGGAAGATTTAGTTGTTCATATCCTAGACTAGAATTAGAACAAGACAAACATAATTTAAATGTATTTTCTTGATAACCCAACCTAGGATAGGCATTTCCAAGGGGCCAAACACGACCTAAAACTGTGTAAGGTGAAAATATTAGCATACCCGTGGAGGAAGTTATTACTGGCAACCTACTTATTAGCCTAGTTAGCAATTCGACGGCCGACCAAAATTTGATGCGGTAAAAGTTCGTGAATTATCCGTTTGAGCAATATGCAAATTCGGTCAACTATGCAATCAATGTGGTAATTCGCGTAAAATGGGTTCTCCATATATGAATCCGGCACATATTAAATGATTAGAAAATATTTCCTCCGTTTCCGAAAAAATGTTACTTTCATTTTTCATTTGGCCTATTTTTAGGCTAAAATGAAAAAGTGAAAATAACACTTTCCAGAAACGAAGGTAGTAACTTTTAGCATAAAAAACTATGATTTTACATCTAAGTGAACTATATACTACCTTTATTTCAAAATAATAGGCAGGTTTGTGGGTAATACAGTAGGTGTAATGTAGAGAATTCGATTCCCACTAAACACAATTTTGCGTAAAATAAGGGTGTACAGTGTAGTTAGGCTTTCATGGTGGGCTTAAAACATATCTAACGAATTTCTAAGTAAGTGGGCCAGTACTTAATAGACCTGAATAATTTGCCGATTTTTAAAATCGCGTATGTTAGAGCATAGCTCGGTTGAACCCGCCAAACGTTGGTATGTCAAAACTCATTTAGAGTCGCTTGATTAATTTCTAGAGTCGACTTCGTTTAGGTTAGACTAGAAAGTCTAGCAATGTTGAGACTTACACTCTGAAGACCTGAAGAATGTGAAGAAATAACGACTACAACGAAGACATCATCCTTCCACTTGAGGTTAGTAATATTGACTTGAACTTGTTTCCATTCCTAACATATCTTTCAAGTCATTTTTGATTGAAAACATAACATGTGAAGTTATATAGGAAACTCTAGTATTTGACTTGGTCATACTATTATGATCAAAGTGTCATGGAAATATACTGAATTATGAAGTAAAGCGCTTATCTTTTGATCTTCGTAAGTGTGACATCAGCATAATCTATGTAACTTGTTAGTTAATTGTGTGTATGGGATACATGTGTGATTTCATCATAGGAAACAATGTTTTATAACATTTATTCAAATGAAGTACATATACGAAATTTTTCGTAATCGAAAGGAAATCAGTAGGTATGTTAGTTCGGTTTATCATGAATATCTTTTATGACCGAATCATACCTATGGTAGGATATGTGGTATAACCGATTCTTAAACTTATGTTGAGAGTCAAGGTAGAACCGATCCTTACCTATCTTGGGAAGCTATAACTGATTCTTAAACTTATGTTGATATTCTAGGTAGAACCGGTCCTTACCTATATTGGGAAGTTGGTATGACCAATTCTTAACTTATGTTGGGAACCATGGTGGAACCGATCACTACCCATTTCGGGAAGTTGGTATGATCGATTTTTTAACTTATGTTAGGATACTTGGTGGAACTAATCCCTACCTATGTTGGAGGCTTGCTATAACCAAAATTTAACCTATGTTAAGTGTCATGGTAGAGCCGGTCTGAAAGCCAAAACCGAATCTCAAGTTCACATACTACTTCACTGTTTTGTGTGAGTTTAGAATTAGGGTTTGCTAACATAGGAAAGTTGCGGATGTCGACATAATTTGAAAATGAGCACAATTCTTATTCATAATTATTCAAAGATATTCCTTGATACTCAAGGTGATCTCAAACCGAAATATTGAGAATCTTTTAATAGGAATTTGGATTCTTTATATTTTGATTTCCAGCAATTAAGACATATCTATAGAAAAAGGAATATTAGTAATGTGCTAAACTAATATTTGAAGTTTTTGTATGAGAGATTTCGGTTTGACATTAATTGGAAAAGGGAAAACCGAAACTAGGTACTTATTGCATATTTTGAGAATATTTTCGTTTTTGGAATTTCCTTGTTGTCCAAACAACCTTGGTCTAGAGCCAGGCAAACTTCATTCGTGTTGTTTCTGGTGGACCCGTCTATCCGGAGAGGAAAGTACCCTAATTATGAGAAATCTCTTACGGCCGCTCGTTTAAAGACTTTTGTGGGATTAAGAAGCTCTATGAGTACCGCTGGTGGGAAACTAGATAATTGCATTGTTATTTTAGTTTTCGGTTATTGATTTGATTGACTAATAGTTATTGAAACTTTGATTGCACCTAGTTTGATTATTCTTGAGAATCTTCTCTTCTGACATAAGGGTCACTAAAAATAGATCAAAGTATCGACGAGATCTTTAGAACTGTTGTTAGATATAAGGACATCTTGTGATGATCCATTGTTAACGAACTCAGTTTTGTGTGTGATTGATCACAAGAGGATTCAAGTTTTTGTGTGCAGGTACTTTAAAGATAATCGAGGATTTGAAGACGAAAAATATTTCTCTAATTAGTTTTCATATCTTGTGAATTTGTGTATACATCTTGATCGACTGAGATCCAACTAGATCTTGTTTATCTTTGATAAACTTGTCTTGCTAGTTGTATAAGATCGGCATCACTTTATAGTTTCTCCTTGCGTTCTATATTGTTTGATTGCGAATACGGAATTTTATTATTTCGATAAATAAGATTCAGATTGATCTAACCAGACAAAGGATTTTATTAAATTAAACATAAGAGTATTTGTCAACAACTCAACATATCTTTTATCAAAGATTGAATATAGTGGTTACCAAAACAGATTTGTTCCTTTACTGTTTGGAATACGATCAAAAGGAGTTGAGTACATAAGACGCGGGGATACTGAGGAAACTAAGTAACTAGGGGTAGTTTACTTGGTCTCAACTATACGAAGTTGGATTTTGTTCTTTGTATAACGGCTTAATTCTGTGAGTATTCAAAACTGGACTAGGTCCCGAGTTTTTTTTGTATTTGCGGTTTCCTCGTTAACAAAATCTTGTTTGTGTTAGTTACGTTACTTTCCTATTATAATTGTTAGTTATAATAAAGTAAATACTCTTGTACGTTAATCCATATTACTTGACTTTGATTCCATAGTCAATCGGTCTAAGAACCGTAACTATTGTCAAGTAAATATCTTGTTGTCGTATTGTTTCGACTTTGTCCATAGACGATCACACAAGATATCGGACTTATAGGTTGATACAAAACGATTGTGGTGTATTTGTGTACCCTCGTCATTTAATTTGGTATCAGAGTAGGCAAACATGAAAAGATCTAAGAATCTGTGTTTGGTGCGATCCAACCTATAAGATTTGAATCAGATGGCTGATTCAAATAACATATTGCAAGATTGCGAATACTCAAAAGTTGAAAATATTTCTACTTCCTTGACTCAAGATCCAGGAGTTAAGATGATCAATAACACATTTTTTATGTCCGACTCGGATGTAAAGAATATGCTGAAAAAGAGTTAGTAAAACTCCTAAAGCCTATTAGACACATGTCTTCTGAAATACTGAGATTAAAGACAGAATCTAATCTTCTCGGAAAAGAAGTCTGAGATAAAGATATACAACTTGAGACTCTATCCAAAGAGAATATGAATCTCACTGCCAAAATAGAAGGTCTTGATAAGGCATTCTCTCAAGAACAAGGATTTCAATCTAACTCTGACTAATGGATCTGTTATAAATTAGTTATACACAGGGGGTCTTGAGTGATTGAATCTGTTCGGATGAATAAACCAAAAGTCCATGCTCAACTTTTACAGATCATGATGACAAGACTTGTTCGATCACATCTAAAATAGTTCATGATAATGAAGGTAATCTGCCTAACTACATCAAGTCAGAAGAGAATGAACAACCTTCTTCTACAACTACTGATGAATCGGTTCCGTGTAAAGGATCATAAGGTATATGACTTTCAGTCACTTGAAAAGAAACTTGTGCTTCTTCAAAAACTCTTGTATAAGTGTTAAAAGAAGTGTTTTTTCTTAAAAAACTGAAAGATCATTCCTCGGTAGAAAGACAGATTATACCCAAACTGATAAAATCAACTCAAATTGTTCAAACCAAAGATTTGATAATCATTTCTGGAAAGGTTCCACCTCACTCATGTCGGAAAAGTCTCGGTTCTCATGAAGGTAGTTTACCTACTGAAACCAAAAGAAAGGTGAAAAGATAATTTCTGCCAAGAAAATCAATCAGAAATGGATTCCGAAAAATCCTACAATTGTTTCTGATGATCAAACTGATTATATGATAAGGAAATCCTTAGAATGAGAAGATCATATGAAAATCTCGTTAACGGAATTAAGAGGGATTTATCTATCTCTGAAAATTCTCACATCAGTTCATTATCTCCTCATGATCTGACTTGCATTATCACAAGGAAATATCAAATTCTTGGGAGAAAATACTTTGGACAGAAATCTCCAAAGAGAAACATGAAAAATGGTTCTGATACTCGTAGTAAGCATGCCAAGGCTTACTTCGATACAACTTAGTTGTATGGAGTTAGTGCACCCTCATTCAGATTATGTGCTCATATTATTCAGGATTAGGAAGCACATGAAACGAGAGCACATTATTGTGTTTGTAAATATCAGAAGAAGAAAAAAATCATGACAAAAATGGGTAACTGCGAATCCATATTGTCTAAAAAGTTCATGCAACGCCGGTTTTCGGTAATTAGGGTTTATTTAAATTCTCGGATCTTAATATTACCCTTATTAAGAATACACTCTTCCTAGTATGAGGATTTCAGACAATTTCTTATGGAAATAAAATATACCCTGTATATTTTGATTTTCAGAAATCTCATTGGTATTTCCGGTCCTAAAGTTATTTTTTTCTAAGAAAATTCCCTCTTACATGTATTGGGAACCCCTGATAAATTCTTATTTAAATCTATGAGTATGCCTCCAATAACTCGCAGTGTTACAAAGGCTTAAAGAGGAAGCTAGAAAAGTTAAGGAGTGTCAAGGAATTATACAGAAAGGAAGAAGAAGATCATCTCAAAATCATGTCTGATTATGGGTCTAAAAGTTTGACGAGGTGTCAACTCGCAAATAATATTTCTCTACTTCTACTCACACTAGCAAGTAGTATAATGAAAGAAGGATCGTCCCAAGGGAGGTGTATTAAGCAAAAATTGTTACGGAATTACTTTTAGAAAAGATGTTTGTGTTGAAGAAATTCTGAAAATTGTAAGTTGTATTCAAATATGAGATGAAATTGATTAAAGGTTCATTCTCGGCCATGGAATATAAATCAAATTGACATATAGCTACGTTCTTTGCATTATCTCGTTACCAACAAACTTAGGATAATTAATACACTCAACTATCCCGTTATTATCTCCTAAGCTCACCGGACACGGAAGCGCTCGACTACCGGATTCTACTTGCCAAGTTTCCTAGAAGTACACTTTCTAGGTGTGACTTAAACAAATGCTCTAAGTTTTGTGAGATAAGATTGTTCCTAGTGATAAAATCAAAAGCATGAATTACCTACTAGTGTCAATTTCTACATATGGGTACTTAACAAAGTCCCATCATCAATATCCATATATTGCTACTTATATTTATATTTCTAGACAATTATGGGTCGAAGAAAATCTAAACTAGCAATTGAATTATGAATCAACTATTTAATTTCAAACTTAAACAATCAACAAATAATCCATAAACATTATTGTCACAGTAGAAATCGAACAATAACGAAAACAATGACAAGAAAACGAGCTATTTCATATCAATTGTAGATTCATACTCCGGGCTTTGAAATCGCCCCTAATCAAATATTGAATTAGCTACTCATAGTCATAAGTTCTTAACAATGTATAAAAAGATTGTTTAAAAAGAAGAAATAGGGTTGAGAATAAACCTAGGCAGCAAACAAGTTGTTGTTGTACTTCTAGAAGCTAGGTTCTGGACTTATCTTCAAGTGCAGCTGCGCCGTTTCTCTGGTGATTAAAAGGTAGGGTTTCAGTTGTGTTTCTTACCTCCTTATATATAGCTCTGCACCTGTAGTTTCGTGACCTCCACCGACCCAACCATTCACAGCATACACAAATACATGTTGGCTTCTAAATCAGATCCAAGTAATGCAAACGCGACCAATGAATTATGTTAATCTCAGCTTCTAAACCGCGTCCTAGATGCTGTCTATAAGCTCCCGTATACTTCCCTTGAACGACCACAAAACCCATGTGTTAACTGTTTTGGTTACATCAGATGGACCCAAATTCATAACATTCCAACCTCCCCCGAACTGCTCTTTGTTCAACAGATAAGTCCATGACTGCAACATCAGTTCAAACTGTACCTGGAATACTTAAACTCTTAATCTTACAAATATTTTACACAATGATGAGAAACCATGGCAGCAACAACTCCTTCCACTATTCTTCTCGACACATCACAGGCCCCATAATCCTTATAGCTCAAACCCTGAAACTCATGGCCAGCTGTTGTTGTAGCAAGAGTGTCTGGTCACTTAGGCAATCTCTCGAGTACCTGTTGTGCGTTTTCTGGTGGTGAAAAGGGATGAGTTTACTGTGGTGATTTTAGCAGCTCATATGCAGCATTACTCCTTGCAAATTTGAGTTTACAGACAAACCATTAAAATATTCAAGCATTCAATCACACTTTCGTTACATATTGCAACTGTTCAAACCACAGAACCCATTATTATAGCTCTTGCATATGTATTTATCCCATTCATTACTCAATAACAGCAACAACTCAAATTCAGGTTAAGATGCAACCTAAATCAACCCCAATCTCTGCCCATTTCCTCCTTGCTCTTTCTCCATTAACGAATCCATCTCAACCCTGTAAAACAATCCACACAAATTTGATCACAACAACTTCATATTTTAGTTGAATTTGAGCTCAGTTTAGCTCCAAACTCGAGCTCGTATCTCTACAAGCAAAACCACCAATACCCATTTCTCCTTATTGGTTTCTTTACTGCAATCTCGCTGCCAAAACAGTACAATATCTCCCCATGAACTCCAACCATCTTCCCTGCCAGAAACCATCGACTCACATCATAATTTCTTCCATATAACGCCAGCAAATCCACTACATTCTTTTTTCTTCTTCTCGGTTCAGTTGAGACTCTTGACACTTGGTGAATTCTGCCGATTCCATGGCTGAGTTGAAGGTTATGGCAAGAAAACCAGATCTCCTTCTTTGTTAACAGGTAAAAGAAAATGAACATGCTGACTTTGATTTCCATTGAGACCTAATCTTTCTCCCATCTTGAGTGCACATGTGTGACTCCCTTGAGGTGAAGTCCAATTTCCTCCACCGAGCTGCTCTAGTGTTGGGCCCACAACCTATGGCCAACACCTTACATCCAATATGCCACTGCATCTGTGCGCGGTTCCCAGTTCATGTCTTTGTGTTTCTCTGACAGCAACAAAGAGAATTAAATTCTCTTTTAACTCCAACTTCGCTGATAATGTCCTTGGCCTTCAATGAGCTTTAGCCGCGTGTCTGGATGCAATCCACTTTAATGTTTTTTTCTTGCCAACAACATCCGTCTCTTACTTCTCAAGTTCACTTCTTTTCTTCAATGTCTCTTCATCACTAAAGCTGCCATGCTTTTCAGACAGAATTTGCATCACTAAGCCGACATGCTTTTAAGACAGAGATGAAGAAATAAAAGCAAATAATGAGAAATAATCCTCCTTCAACAGCAGTTGCACATAAGAGGGACTTTTGCGTTGTTTCTTCTTCTTTTGTTCCAAATGACTCCAAAGTACCTAAACACTCAAAAGCAAACATAAGATACATAATTTACAAGAAAACTTAGCAAAGAAAGCATAAACAATAGATAAATATTAAGGTGTTTTAGACACCTATCAAATTCCCTCACACTTAGACTTTGCTGGTCCTCGAGCAAATCGAACAAAATAATTCTAAAACATACATACAACTTCGTCTCGTCGAGGCTACGGTCACAATTAGCATGTATAACAAGCCTTTGAACCCTAGGTGTCCCTAGTGGACGAGTTATAGTCTCGTGAAGGTTTACAAGAGGTGTACCTGCAAAACCTTTTACTCCAAATTCCAACTACCTGTGAAGAATCTATGAACGAATCCAAAGTAACTACATGAGGAGGTACCTTGATGCAAATCTAATTCATATATAAGTAAATAAAGCTCTACTCAGAAAGTCGAACAAACCACAATACTCGGAATCTAACTAACCACAATCACAGATGAATAAATTAAGAAGATAGATATAGATATAGATGTTTGCGAACGTTGACAAGTGATCGGTGTTTCCCATATCTGTCTGAAGGTCACCGCCAAGATGAACCTATGACTAATGGATTGAGATACTGGTCTGAATTCTAATATCAACTCAGCTGGCATATACAAGGGAACCAGCAGTCGACAATCTCAATTCTAGATCAACTCAACTGGCATATATAAGGGAACCAACAATCGATTTTATTAATAGAACAACAGTAACAATTTTCTTTTTCTTTTTCTTTTTTCACTTTTTTCTATTTTTATTTTCTTTTATTTTTCTTGACAACATGATTAGATATTTTGGATCCAAGTGCGTGCTTCTTGTCAGTAGATTACATGGTAATTCCCTTAGATCCTGCGTCCAACGCTTGTTTAGGCGACGGAGACAGGGAGAACACACACATATTGCTATCGAAGTGTCATTTTTTTCTTCTTTTTTTCTTCTTTTTATATATACTCCGGCTGGTCAAATTGGTATAGTCTCTTTTTTTTTTTATTAGTAACTCAATCACTCTATTTCATCCTAGCAGTAATAACGATTCGATGTTAGTGACCCACCAAATCACTTAGAGAAACAAGAAAATATTGCAAAAATAAAAGTGATATGGTAACATTCCGAGATATGGTAACAACTATCATGTTATTTGTAATTCCTGAGCTATGTACTTCCTTTTAGTTAATGGTTTCCTCAACTCCTGTAACCAAGATGGTTCCATCCACTTATATTGGTAGTGTCATCCTAAAGACACAAGTTTCTAGATTTCGGAGTTTATAAAGCAAAATTTTTTTTTTCTTTTTTTTTTTTCTTTTACTAAAGGCATCAAACTCTAAAAACATATAAATGCTCCCCACACTTAAACTTTACATTGTCCTCAATGTAAAATTTAGTCATTCAAAGTAAAGTTCAAGGTGGGAAATTACGCAAATGATATGCAAAAACAAAGATAAAAATTTAGAAAAAAAAAATTTCATAAAATAAGGTAATTTTTTTATTTACTTGAAAAATAAAAAGATAAAGATAAAGATAGAAAACCGATGGGTTGCCTCTCATTTAGCGCTTGGTTTAAAGTCGTCAGCCCGACTTTCAGCTCGCTTGCATTCTTAGCCAACATGCACATCACTTGGATATCTCATCACCTCAAAGATGTTAAAGCGAACGACCTCTCCATCAAATTTCATTGTCAAGGTACCTTCAAATACATCTATCTTTGTTCTAGCGGTTCTCATAAATGGTCTACCCAACAACAAAGGTGTAGACGAGGATGAGTTTTCATCACTCATATCAAGAACATAGAAGTCTACAGGAAATATAAGTTCATTAACCTGCACCAAAATATTTTCAACAACCCCTTTCGGGTAGACATTAGATCTATCGACAAGTTGAATAACTATGCTGGTACTTTTGAGAGGACCAAGATTTAAAGATTCATAAATTGAGGCAGGCATAACACTAATAGATGCTCCTAAATCTAGCAAAGCTTTTGTAAACCTTGTTTTACCAACCGTGCAAGGTATAATAAAACTGCCGGGGTCTTTCAATTTAGGTGGGAGTTTCTTTTGAAGATATGCCGAAGCACTCCACCCACACTCATTACCTCATTACCGGTCAATTTGTGCTTGTTAGTGCACAATTCTTTCAAGAACTTTTGCCTTATCGCCTCAATTAATGGAATGTTCACTTCGATCTTCTTGAAGATTTCCCAAACCTCTTTGTCCAACGTCTCCTTATTTGATTTTGCAAACATACTAGGAAAAGGTGGAGGAGTAACATAAGTAGAAACAAGAGGTTTAGAGTTAGAATTTACCGAATAAGTCTTTTTAGGGACTGTTTCGTCAACTTCTTTCTCTAAATCACGTTCATGGGACTCCGGTGATGTTGTCGGTTTCTCTACTTGTTTCCCACTTCGCAACTCAATAGCATTGACAGTCTCCCTGGGATTCAATGGTTGCGAGGGAAGTTTTCCAGCTGCTTGTGCTTCCAATTTGCTCACGGTAGTAGCTAGTTGACTCATTTGTGTTCGGACGTCCTTTATATCCATCTCTGCCTTTTGCTTATCTTGCGCCATTGTGTTGAGAATGAGATTCAACTTGCCATCTATACTCATGCCTTGAGCTTCTTGTTGCGTCCTTTGCAAGAATTGGTATCCACCTTGTTGATTGAAAGGTGTGGAAACTGCAGCTTGCTTGTTGGCGTAGCTGAAATTAGGATGATCACGCCAACCCAGATTATATGTGCTGGAATATGGGTCATATCTTGACCTTTGCTGATTTTGGTACATAGCACTTGCTTGCTCGACTTCTTCGGTGTATGATGGTATGACGGCAGCTGCTATTTGTTGCATCATCCTCTCCATGTTACCCATTCTATGTTCCAAATGTGAAGAATCACCAACTTCATTCACTTTCCTTACCATTTGCTCACCCCTAGTGTAGAATTGTTGAGTGTTTGCATCCATGTTCTCTAATAAGCTTGTAGCTTCAACAATGGTTTTGATGGTGAGTGCACCACCACTTGCGGCATCGATCAAATTTCCATCATTAGAAAGCAACCCCTCATAAAAATATTGAATCACAAGTTGATCGTTGATTTGGTGGTGTGGACAGCTAGCTAAAAGCTTCTTGTAGCGCTCTCAATACTCATAGAGAGTCTCCCCCGATACTTGTCTAATACCACAAATCTCCTTGCGAATCACAGCTGTTTTTGATGCCGGAAAATACTTCTCAAGGAATAACTTCTTCATACCATTCCATGTGGTTATACTCCCAGGAGGTAAGCAAAAGAATCACAGCTGTTTTTGATGCCGGAAAATACTTCTCAAGGAATAACTTCTTCATACCATTCCATGTGGTTATACTCCCAGGAGGTAAGCAAAAGAACCATTCTCCTGCAGCATCTATAAGGGAGAAAGGAAAAGCTGTCATCATAGCCATATCGGCATCTGCAGTTGCTTGCTTCAAACTAGTCACAACATGATGGAATTGTTGTAAGTGACAATTAGGATCCTCTCCCGCTAAACCTCTGAATTTGGGCAGCAAGTGAATCAATTGCAGCTTCAACTCAATGGCTCCATTCAGCTGAATACATAAAGGCTGCTGGTCAATTTTTGGAGAATTGAGCTCCTTGAGTGTTCTTGGAGCAGGTGGTCGACCTCCCATTGTGTTGTTTTCCTCTTTGTCTGAGTCCGAGAATTCACTTGGTGTAGAACTAGGAGGAAGTGGAGTATTCACTGCTCGAATCAAGTCTTTTAGCAAAGTGTCCGAACAAAGACGTATACCAATTGGACTTGGTCTGCGCTCTCCACGCATTCACCAAAGAAATAGTACCTGAAAATCAGATTCTAAGAGATTGAATAAGTAAACTGAAATTGAAACTAAAAGAAAAAATATAAACTAAGAATAAAAATAACAACTACACTTTCCACTGCCTCCCCGGCAGCGGCGCCAATTTTGACGAGGTGTCAACTCGCAAATAATATTTCTCTACTTCTATTTACACTATCAAGTAGTATAATGAAAGAAGGATCGTCCCAAGGGAGGTGTATTAAGCAAAAATTGTTACGGAATTACTCTTAGAAAAGATGATTGTGTTGTAGAAATTCTGAAAATTGTAAGTTGTATTCAAATATGAGATGAAATTGATTAAAGGTTCATTCTCGGCCACGGAATATAAATCAAATTGACATATAACTACGTTCTTTGCATTATCTCGTTACTAAAAACCCTAGGATAATTAGTACGCTCAACTATCCTGTTATTATCTCCAAAGCTCACCGGACACGGAAACGCTCGACTACCGGATTCTACTTACCAAGTTTCCTAGAAGTACGCTCTCTAGGTGTGACTTAAACAAATGCTCTAAGTTTTGTGAGATAAGATTGTTCCTAGTGATAAAATCAAAAGAATGAACTACCTACTTGTGTCAATTTCTACATATGGGTACTTAACAAAGTCCCATCATCAATACCCATATATTGCTACTTATGTTTATATTTCTAGAGAAATACGTGTCGAAGAAAATCTAAACTAGCAATAAAAATTATGAATCAACTATTTAATTTCGAACTTAAACAATCAACAAATAATCCATAAACATTATTGTCATAGTGGAAATTGAACAATAACGAAAACAATGACAAGAAAACGAGCTATTTCATATCAATTGTAGATTCATACTCCAGGCTTTGAAATCGCCCCTAATCAAATATTGAATTAGCTACTCATAGTCATAAGTTCTTAACAATGGCTTAAAAGATTGTTTAAAAAGAAGAAATAGGGTTGAGAATAAACCCAGGCAGCAAACAAGTTGTTGGTGTACTTCTGGAAGCTAGGTTCTGGACTTATCTTCAATTGCAGCTGCGCCGTTTCTCTATTGATTAAAAGGTAGGGTTTCAGCTGTGTTTCTGACCTCCTTATATATAGCTCTGCACCTGTAGTTTCGTGACCTCCACCGACCCAACCATTTACAGCATACACAAATACATGTTGGCTTCTAAATCAGGTCCAAGCCAATGCCAAATGCGACCAATGAATTATGTCAATCTCAGCTTCTAAACCGTGTCCTAGCTGCTGTCTATAAGCTCCCGTATACTTCCCTTGAACGACCACAACACCTATGTGTTAACTGTTTTTGTTACACCAGATGGACCCAACTTCATAACATTCCAACCTCCCCTGAACTGCTCTTTGTTCAACAGATAAGTCCACGACTGCAACATCAATTCAAACTGCACCTGGAATAAGCTCTTAATCCTTTACACAATGATGAGAAACCATGGCAGCAACAACTCCTTCCACTGTTATTCTCGACACATCACAGACCCCATAATACTTGTAGCTCAAACCCTGAAACTCATGGCCAGCTGTTGTTGTAACAAGAGTGTCTGGTCACTTAGGAAATCTCTCGAGCACCTGCTGTGCGTTTTCTGGTGGTGAAAAGGGATGAGTTTACCGTGGTGATTTGAGCAGCTCCTATGCATCATTCCTCCCTGCAAATTTGAGTTTACAGACAAACCATTAAAATATTCAAGCATTCAATCACACTTTCATTACAGATTGCAACCATTCGAACCACAAAACCCATTATTATAGCTCTTGCATCTGTATTTCTCCCATTCATTACTCAATAACAGCAACAACTCAAATTCAGGTTAAGATGCAACCTAAATCAACCCCAATCTCTACCCATTTCCTCCTTGCTCTTTCTCCATTAACGAATCCAGCTCAACCCTGTAAAACAATCCACATAAATTTGATCACAACAGCTTCATATTTTAGCTGAAATTGGGCTCAGTTCAGCTCCAAACTCGAGCTCCTATCTCTACAAGCAAAACCACCAATACCCATTTCTCCTTATTGGTTTCTTTACTGGAATCTCGCTGCAAAAACATCACAAAATCTCCCCATGAACTCCAACCATCTTCCTTGCCAGAAACCATCGACTCACAGCACAATTTCTTCCATAAAACGCCAGCAAATCCACTACATTCTTTCTTCTTCTTCTCGGCTTCAGCTGAGACTCTTGACACTTGATGAATTCTGTCGATTCCATGGCTGGGTTGAAGGTTACGGCAAGAAAACCAGATCTCCTTCTTTGTTAACAGGTGAAAGAAAATGAACCTGCTGACTTTGGTTTCCATTGAGACCTAATCTTTCTCCCATCTTGAGTGCACATGTGTGACTCCCTTGAGGTGAAGTCCAATTTCCTCCACCGAGCTGCTTTAGTGTTGGGCCCACGACTTATGGCCAACATCTTACATCCAATATACCACTGCACCTGTGCGCGGGTCCCAGTTCATGCCTTTGCGTTTCTCTGACAGCAACAAAGAGAATTAAATTCTCTTTTAACTCCAGCTTCACTGATAATGTCCTTGGCCTCCAATGAGCTTTATCCGCTTGTCGGGATGCAATCCACTTTAGCGCTTTTTCTTGCCAAAAACATCTGTCTCTTACTTCTCAAGTTCACTTCTTTTCTTCAATGTCTCTTCATCACTAAATCTTCCATACTTTTCAGACAGAATTTGCATCACTAAAGCCGACATGCTTTTCATACAGAGATGATGAAATAAAAGCAAATAATGAGAAATAATTCGCCTTCAACAGCAGTTACACATAAGAGAGTCTTTTGCGATGTTTATTCTTCTTTTGTTCTAAATGACTCTAAAGTACCTAAATACTCAAAAGCAAACATAAGATACATAATTTACAAGAAAACTTATCAAAGAAAGCATAAACAATAGATAAATATTAAGGTGTTTTAGACACCTATCAAAGTTCTACTGGATCTCAAGAGGAGTCTTGCCTTCTGGATTTCAATTTTCAAGATCCGAAAGAAACCAAGTGGATACCTACTAATAGTATGGTGAACCTCATCAATGGTTTTGAAGAACTAAGAACCAATCTCATATTAATTTTTCGAAATCAAGACTGGTTAGAAGATGGAATTGAATAGACACTAGCTGATCTTGCAGACATGAAAGAACAAGTTGAGAAACTTAGAAAATAAGAGGTGATTGCTGACAAGTCTCTCAAGACATGCTTCAAGAGTTTGAGCACTAAAGAAACCTCAATGAATAATCAGAGCACCACTAAGGATTAAGTCATATGATGTAATATTTAATCCAGGGAATAAACTTAACAAATTGCTGATTCATTTCAATATTTTGTCTAAAGTCTATTCAGTAACTATCAATAACATGAAGGGTTAAGCTTTATTTTGTTAGAGCATAGCTCGGTTGAACTCACCAAGCGTTGGTATGTCAAGTTTGGTTGTCATATTTTATTATCAAAACTCATCTAGAGTCGCTTGATTAAATACTAGAGTCAACTTCGTTAAGGTTAGACTAGAAAGTCTAGGAATGTTGATACATACAAGTATTACTCCGAAAACCTGAAGAATGTAAAGAAGTAGCGAACTACAACTACGATATCATCATTCCACTTGAGGTTAGTAATATTGATTTGAACTATTTCATTCCTAACGTATCTTTCAAGTCGTGCTATATTGAAAACATAGCTGCGAAGCTGTATATATTGTACGTATTGTATAATGCTCTAGTGATGTTACATTATCATAATGGTATGATCATATTATTAGAGAATTAGACTACGAAGTATAACACTTATCTTTTGAACTTCGTAGATATGACATCGACATAATCTTGTATATATTGTTATGATTATGTGAATGGGTAATGGTGAAGATTTCATCATAGGAAACAATGTTTTACATTTTTTTAAAGGAAGTACATTCATGAACTTGTTTCGTGAATCTAAAGTGAAATCATTAGGCTTATTTGTTAGAGCACTGCTCGGTCGAACTCGCAAGCATTGCTATCTCAAGCTTGTTTGTCAAGTTTAGTTGATCAAAACTATAGTCGTGATTTCTAGTCTACTTATACCATGTCTCGGATTAGGATAAAATGTGTAGTTGAGCTTTAGACTTCACGGCGTTCATCGATTGAAGACGAAGATCTACTGAGGAGAGCTTGGAGGAACTTCATCAACAAAAGGTATGTGGAGACTAAAACTTATCTATCACTCAAAAGTCTATTTTATTCTATCTTCTAATAAGACTAAGTCGTAGTTATATAGACTATTATATTATACACATTTAATATTTCGATCTGAGTTTATCTCGGTTATCTATTTCTCGAAATATGTGTTGAAAGCTTTTTGCTTTAACCATGTTCATCATTATTCGTAACGAGTTTAGATGGAAAAAGTTTATTTGTTGCAAACTAAATATTAAGTCAAAAGATGATCATGTGAAAATTGCCTTGAAACATCTTATATGATTTGTGTGTGACAATCATTTGATGTCAACTTGGAAGGTTTCGTCTTGATCATTCGATCACTTGAAAATTACTTGAAGCTAATAGTTTGTATGAGACAGTTATTGTGGTCTTCTAAGGATGTTTCAATGATTGAAATGGGAGTTTAGAACAATTAACCATGTCATGATACAACACGGTATGCATACCTGATATGCGAACTGTATTGTTATGATTCAGGTCCGGGAACCTTGTTTGCGTACCTAGTATGCGAACAATTTTGCATGAGTTCGGTCCGGGACAAATGTTTGCATACTTGGTTTGCGAACGGCTGGACAAGGCCAATGTCTGGAGCTGTTGTTTGCATACATGCTTTGCGAATACAATGATTTAAGTTCTAAAATCGGTTAAGTATGATTCTCATACTCATGAACTAAACATTTATGAATTAAGGAATGCAATGTTTGCAAACCATGTCTTAATGTTCATAAATTGATTATTGTATAAGTACTTTGTACAATTACGAATCAATCTGATTTTGTTTTAATTGGTTCATATATATTTCTATGAGATAGTGGACAATTGAACAACTCTATTTGAAACACAATTAGATTCATTTGATTATCTTTCATGATTGATTGATCATCATATTTGATCTAGATGTGTTAGATGAATATGGTTAAGACAAAAGTGTTCATATGGCTAAATTCGTTTAACTGTTATTGAGCCAACTCAATATACACGTTTAGGTACGGTTACCCATATCTAAATGAAGGTATATTTCATTTGTGAGTAACAAGCTAAGACCATCTAACGGTGGAGATTGATTGCTTTATTTTAAATCAGACTTAACGTGAATCTTAAATCAGGAGTTCACCTAACAATGAATATTGAATGCTTTGTTACTAAGTTATCTTAGATTTGACTAAGCAAACCCTGATTTGGAAGATTATATAAGGGAGAACTCCAGAAACTGGAAAACCTAAACGCTGCACTTTCCTATGTCCTAGTCACAAACTAGAGTCGATTCTCCTTTAACCTAGGTTTTTCCAAAACCCTATTAGGTTAACGACTTGAAGATTTCATTTGGGATTCGTGAAGCCAGATCCAAATATTTTCTCTGTAGTTGCGTATTCTGATCTTACTTGTTATATCGTGTTGGGTACTATCTTCTCTAAGATTTGCTCGAGATTTATCTCCGATAAGTAAGATATAAAAAGTAATCACAAAGTTCTTAGTCTCAGACGTTGTGATCCTACAGTAACTTTTTATACTACCATATAGTTAAGTTATTGTGAGGTGATTGATATTTCTAGGCTGCTCTTCGGGAGTATAAGACCGGATTATCAATTGGTTCCTGTTCACCTTGATTTATCAAAGATGGAAAAAAAACTTTATAGGTACTTCTGTGGAACATAGATTTATCTATAAAAATAGACATATCTGTATGAGACATGTTTGTTTATAAATCTTTGACTTTGGGTCGTAGAAACTCTTAGTTTTGGGTGAGATCAGCTAAGGGAATTAAGTGCGCAGAATCCGGCGTGGTTCTAGAGGCGTAAGGAAAGCGATTGTACCTTAATCGGTGTGAGACTTGGTTAGGGCTCAAATACATTCCGGTCCGAAGTTAACTTGTACTAGGCTAGTGTGTAGAGGCTTAATATAGTATGGTGTTCAATCTGGACTAGGTCCCGGGGTTTTTCTGCATATGCAGTTTCCTCATTAACAAAATTTCTGGTGTCTGTGTTATTTCTTTTCTGCGTTATATTTGTGTATATAATTGAGATATCATAGGGTGTGCGTAGTTCAATCAATTGATAAATCCGACCTTGATTGTTGGATAGGAATTGAATGGCACTTGGGCATTGGTCTTTGGTGTTGTCCAAGTTATTTCTCATATCAATCAGGCTCACAGATTTTTATCTGTTCGATTGCATATTGTATTTAGAAATTGAGATTAAGCTCTTTGATATATCTCTTGATTGAGATCGCTTTTAATTTGGTGCTCATGGAATTATATTGGAGTTAGTCCATACAGATTGCCAAACGAATTATTGGATGTGGTTGTTATACCTCCGCTTTTTCATTATTGGTCTGGATATTCATTGCAAATCTTTGGATGACCAATATGTGTAAGATGGTAGAACCGATCTTAACTTAAGTTATGTATCTTGGTTTAACTAATCATAATGCCTGACTTATGATTTGATATGCCTAGTTTTTACTAATTGGTATAACCGATCCTAAGTAATCACCATGTGATGGTATGATTGATCCTTGTCATTGGTATTGACCGATCCTAGTAATTGGTATAACCGATCCTATTAATTGGTGTGGCCGATCATTGTAATTGGTAACCGGTCCTGGTAACTAGTGTAACCGGTCCTGGTAACTAGTATGACCAATCACAAGGAACACAGTGTGTAGATGGAACCGATCCTTGTAACTGGTGTAACCGATCCTAGTGACTGGTGTGACCGATCACAAGTGTTTGCATATGTAGGTATAACCGATCTTAGTGATTGGTAGAACCGATTGAACCCATGAATGCTATTTGGTATTTGATCAATCACATAGTAATCTTGGAATATAGGTGAACCAATTATAAACTTGTTTGGAAGTGTGGTGTAACCGATTCCAAGAATGCAAATCCATGTAAATATGAATAAGGATTTGCAGTGAAAATATGTCAACATACTTTGAACACCAGCAGTAACTCTTATCATTTATTGTTCAAAGATATTCCTTAGTACTCAAGGTGATCCTATGCCGACATAAATTAAGAATCTTTTAATTAAGGATTTTGATTTTATATCTATTAATTACTAACAATTAATGTGTAACTCTAGAAAATAAAAATTAGTAATGTGCATTTACTAGTTGGAGATTTTCTATTGAGAGATTTCGAAAATATTGGAAAAGCATTTATTGGAATTATGAAAATAGAATTTTGCCATTCATTGCAAATCTTGAGAATATTTTCGGTTTTGGAAATTCCTTGGTGTGCAAACATCCTTAGTTTATAAATACCTATGTTTTCATTTCTAGCAAACTATCCTAAGAGCCAGGCAAACTTCATTTCTTGTTATTTCTGGTGAAGCCGTCTATTCGGAGAGGAAAGTATCCTAATTAGGTCAAATCTCTTACGGCCACTCGTTTAAAGACTTCTGTGGGATCAAGAATCTCTACGAGTACCATTGGTGGGAAACTAGATAATTGCAGTGTTATTAGTTTTCGACTGATTTGATTGACTAACGGTTGTTGAAACTTTGATTGCACCTAGTTGTTTATTCTTGAGAATATTCTCTTATGATATATAAGATTCACTCAAACTAGATCGAAGTATCGACGGGATATTTAGAACTGTTTGTAGATCTAAAGACATCTTGTGATAATCACCCACAGAACGGAGTCTGTTAACAATGGATTATCATAAGACGTCTTTAGATCTACAAACAGTCTAAAGATCCTCGTCGAAACTTCGATCTAGTTTGAGCGAATCTTATATCAGAAGAGAAGATTCTCAAGCATAAACAAACTAGGTGAAATCAAAGTTCAACAACCGTTAGTCAATCAAATCAATCGAAAATAAAAGATAAACCTCAATCATTTAGTTTCCCACCAATGGTACTAATAGAGCTTCTCAATTCCAAAGAAGTCTTTAAACCGAGCGACCGTAAGAGATTTCGCCTAATTAGGTTACTTTCCTCTCCGAATAGGCGGCTCCACCAGTAACAACACAACTAGGTAGTTTTGCTGGCTCTGAGGATTAGTTTGCTCGAAATGCAAACTTTGATGTTTATAGACCAAGGAAGTTTGGACACCAAGGAATTTCCAAAACCGAAAATATTCTCAAGATATGTAATATATTACCAAATTCGGTTTCCATAATTCCTGGAAATGCTTTGTCCAAATATTGACCGAAATTTCTTAGAAAATCTCCAACTAGTAAATGCACATTACTAATTTTTATTTTCCAAATATAAAATTAAAAACCTTAATTAAAAGATTCTCAATTTATTTTCGATCCGGGATTCTCCTTTAGCTGTTAAGGAATATCTTTGAACAATAAAAGATAAGCGTTACTGCACATGTTCAAAGTATGTCGACATCTTTACTTTGTAAGTCCTCTTTCATACTTACAATCTTGAAGCCGATTTTCCACACTTCCAAACAAGTTTAGAATTGGTTCATCTGACTTTCAAGAACTATGTGATTGATTATCCTATCAAATCACCAAACATGGGTTTCACGGTTCTACGAAAACATGTTTCGGTTCTACCTTCATGTAGGTACTAGAATTAGTCATGCTAGTTACCAAAACTTGGTTGACTAGGTACTAGGATCGGTTCCCACATATATATGGTATCTAACTTGTATTTGTTGCACATGTCCATAGGATCGGTTCCCAATATCTAGAAACGTGTTGCACATGTTCATAGGATCGGTTCCCAATATCTAGAAACTTGTTGCACCTATTACAAGGATCGATTCCCCTCTTGTGATTGGTTGCACCTCTTACTAGGATCGGTTCCCCTTTGCCTAGAGTTGGTCATATCAATAACACTAAATCGATCATACCATCTCAGGTGATTACTTAAGATCGGTTTCACTAATAAAAGTCATACCAATACAAAAGTCAGGCCTTGTGAATAGTTTTACCAAGAACATAAGCAAGTCATGAGCGGTTATACTAATCACACATATTGGTAGTTCAAAAGAATGAATAACAATACCAATAAGCCTAACGATTTCCCTTTCAATTCACAAAACAAGTTTATGAATTTACTTCCTTTAAACGAATCTAAAACATTGTTTCCTAGGATGAAATATTCATCTCATACCCATACATAATCATGATAGACGCATTTATGTGTCTATTTTGTTCTCAATGTTCTGTATTGTTAGACTCGATTAAGTACTTATTGTGTTATTTTGTGTTTTTGTAGGAAATTTTAGAGAAATAAGCCCTTGCGGCGAAATGGGCTCAAAAATCAGTGTTTTACACCCCGGAGAAATGTACCGTAGGCACCCCAGAAATGCACCGGAAGCGTCCCAGAAATGTCCCGGAGGAACCCAGAAAAATTACTATTTTCACCCCAATTGATATTCGCACCCCATCACTCTGGATAAGGGGCACCTTCTTCAACAATTTGAATTTGTGTTTTTGGCGGGAAATGAAGTTTTCAACTGGCAGAATTTTGATTGTCAAAATGAATGGGTTAGAGTGCGATTCAATCGCTGAAAATTGGCAGAAAGATGTGATTTGGCATAAGGAACAAAGTTTGGGTGATGGTTTCGATCAAATTTGGCTGGAATACGTGTTTTGATTCTCGAGTTCAAAACAGGGCAAGCATGCACTGGAGGATGATAATCACGCGTCATGGAGAGTTATGGACGTGTTCTGATGATGTGGAATGGCTCGAGCATCACTTTGGGTCGTGAAGAATCGATTTGGAGCGTGGAGGGAGGAAGTTTACGCAAGAAATTCCAAGTTTGGTAAGAAAATATTCGGAAAATATTGTTATTCACTGCCCGCATAATGAAGAATTATATTGGAGTTATTGGCGAGATTTGGAGCTGTTGTTGGGTATAAATAGGCTCTTTGGGTCTACTAGAGAGGGTGTCGAGAGTTTGGGGTCGATTGGGAGACCACAGGGAGGTTGCAGAGGAGAAGAGAAGAACTGCAGGAAAGTTTCCTGTTGTTGTTGAAGAAGAAGGAGAAGACGAAGAACAGACGTCCCAGGACCGTCGTTCTTCAACAGTGTCAACAGCAGCAGCTAAGTATCGTTGTTTTACAGCAGTACACTTCTATCGTTGATTTCTGGACGCCTTTTGTGGGTCGTAGATTCACTGTTTTATACTTTTTCACTCTTTTAATCAAATTTTGAGCATCAATTATGTATTTTGAGAACATGATTAATATGACGAGTTAAACCCCAAGCACTGGGACGACGGAGGAGGCCGTGTTTCATCCATGTGGTAATTTAAATTAATTCTTTATTTACTTTTTGCACCAATTTTAATTGAATTAAGATTTAAATTAATTACTTGTGATTTCATTTGATGGAGTATGCTTAGTCCTAGGGATTTTTGATATGCCATGCTTAAGAAATACAAGTAATATTTTATAAAATCTATCTTGGCAATAAACTAGAGTTAATATTTGTTTTGTTTTTGAACTATAATTGCTAGAATTAATTTCTGAACCATTTGAAAATCAAGAAAAAAAACGTCCGAATCTTTAGTCCCAGTACTCTAGCCCATATTGTTAATATTTTTTGTATATATTTATTTTCTATTAAGTCTAAAAAATTATCCTTCACAAGTCCGAGAGTTTGAACCTTCATTACTATAACCCACGAAAAATCAATAATCATTTTGGCGCCGCCGACGCGGATTTGTGTTTAGGTAGAATTTTTAGGTTTTTATTATTCTTTTTTATTATTCCATTTGTTCTTTTTACGTCTCTTTGGTATGTCTTTGTATTACAGGTTTGAAGTTGGATACTAAAGACCTTGGAATCAAAGCTTAAAGCTAAAAGAGAAGGAAAAAAGACAAAGCAAAAAAAAAAAAAAAAAAAAAAAAAAAAAAAAAAAAAAAAAAAAAAAAAAAAAAAAAAAAAAAAAAGAAGAAAAAAGAGAGAAAAAGAAAAAAAGAGAGAATTATTATTTTTTTAAGAGACTTTCCATTTTTTTTTTGTAATTATTATTATTATTATTTTTCTTTTCTTTTCTTTGGACTGGACAATCGGGACATTATTTTTATTTATTTTTTTAAACCCTACGGAAGGGTACCCTTAAATACAAACTGTTTGCAGGGAAGGACGACGATTACTATATCGTCTCGGCCCCTCGGGTTCGTACATGACATAGGAGTCGTGGCCCGAGTCGACTTCAACGGTTCATCCCCCGTCTGGTACGGGAGGTAAGTCCATCGAAACACTCGCGAATCTCCTGTAAGCGAGTTACTGTATTACTTAAGGTGATTCATTGATTGAGGACAAATTTGGACTGTTTTTAAATTCCTAGTAAAGGGCATGGCCTGTCCAATACAAGATAAGGGTTCGGATTTCATCACCGCTCCCTTCTTGCCCGCCTTAGGAAAACGAAACCTAACGCGAACCCAAGCTTAAAATTGGATTACAACGAGACCGATAGGGTAACGCGCTTATTAGGAAAAATTTCGAAGGATATTGGTTACTTTCTTAAGCACACCTCGAAGTTCATGATGGTTTCTGTGAGTTGAATGCGTGACTGCGCCGCCTTGTGATAGCGGTGAGGCCTTGGGTATCAAAGATCCACTAAGCTTCTCTCGCCTCTATTCAACTTACTTTGACTCGGATTGATTCCAGAGGGGTTTGCTCAAATTGCAACGAATTCCCTTTCGAAAGATAGAAGCTGGTCTGGAAACAATCTAAGTGGAGCCATCATGCTTTTTGTTTGCTAGAATTTATAGGTTTGATTTGGTCGAGTCAGCCTTGTTTGTGATTGTGTAGAATTCCTCTGTAGTTTGTGTTTCCTCGGTGATGAATCCTTTTCAGGAGACGCCACCTGAGATGACGTTACGAGAATATATGAGTAGAAATTCTCATTATCAAGAGACGTCTTCGAAAATGACTTTTGGTGAATATATGCAAGGGAAACGACATTGGGATGTTCCAACGGTTAGCGATGAATCACCTCTAACGATCTTCGAGAAGTATTATAAAAATAGACCGCCTAGTTTGGAACAAACATTGAGAATTATTAAATGTCAAAAATTATATTATGATGATGAAGATAGTGCTGATGAAGAATCGGAAATGTGTGGGAATAGTGATCAGGAATTTGTTACCCCAGTTGAGCCTTATAATGATTATATTATTTCTGGTTCAGATCCTAATAATTTTAAAAATTATTCACCTATTCAAAAGGACGAGGATTTAACTAGAGATACCCCCGTTTCAGACGATGTAGTATGTCTTGTTTACGAAACCAAGAAAGGTTTAGAGGAACCGGTTTATCCTGAGAATACTATTTTAGAGTCATACGATTTAGAAATAATAGTCTTAGATGAACTCGTAGAGGTGAGTGAGGATGCACCGCAAGATTACAACTTAGAAGAATCAATTGCCCATTTTCAAGAATCTGATGACCTACAAATTAGGGAAGTTGTGACTAGTCTATCTAGAGACACTGAAAACTCTAAGTTTGGGGGTGAGTATCATACTCCATGTGCTTTAACTCTTATTAAGGTCCCTCACTTGGGACTTGACATCAATGCCTCAACCATCTTACAAGATTATCTTCATACTCGTTTTCCAGAACCTAATGATATCCAACAAGAGTCTCAACTGTTAGAAACCCATCCTCTGGTTGATGTGGTTAACCCAGGCAATAATACCAAGATTGATTTTGTTTTCCCACAAAATAATTTTCTTCCAAATGTGGGAACATATAGATTTCAAATGTGTCGAATATTAAGTTGTGAGACTAAACCTGAATGCCTTAGGAAATTAGAATCGACACATTTGCTTAAGAATGACCACTACTCTCACTGTGGTCAATTATGTAAGTCAAACCTGATTGACTTAGAGGATCCTCAGTTATTTAGGTTATTATTATTTTGTGATTCTAAGTTCTTATTTGAGTTTTTCCATACTCTAGGACCTAATAATTTGGATCCAACCTATGAGGAAATGCATCCGAGGAAAATATTTTATTTAGACCCTTTCATAGAACCTGAACCTGAACCACAATTAGATATAAATATCTTAATCAGGAAACTAGATAAGGGCATGTTATTCTTGTTCACTTTCTTGGGTTATTGTATTTTCCTTTGGTCAGCTCTATTTCGTTTTGAAGACCCACAGTTATTTCGACTGTTACTTTATGGTTCGAGTTGACTAATCCTTTCCTAAGTCTGGCTGAAGACTTTAAACTTAGCACTTCTTGAGAGGTAACCCAATCTCATGCAACACAATAATATCCTTCCTTAACTCTTTTTCTTCAAATGGTAACAGTTTCTCATTGTTCATGCTTTTAATTTAATCTTTAGAACATTGAGGACAATGTTAGATTTAAGTTTGGGGGTGTGGGAGAAACTTTTTAGTTGCAATTAATAAACTCCTGAGCCTAGAAATTTTTGCCTATTAAGGTTTGCACTAACCAATCTAAGTGGATGGGAACATCTTGGTTATAGGAGTTGAGGAACCAATCTGAATAGATGGAAACATCTAAAGAGTCTATTCATAAAAGCACAGAGCTCAGGTGTTAGAAATAACATGATAGTTACACCATATTTCGTTGAGTCCTTTTCACATCTATTTTTATTTTATTTTCATTTTAAACTATGTTTCTCTAAGTGATTAGGTGGGGCACACGATTCAAGTTGTTACCACTGCTAGGGTGAATTAGAGTGATTGAGTTACTATATATATATAAAAAAAAGAGACCGGACCAGTTAGACCAATCAGAATAAGTATTAACACTTGGATAGCAATATGCGTGTGTTCTCCCTGTTTCCGTCGCCTAAGCAAGCGTGGAATGCAGGACCCTTGGGAACTATCATGTAATCTGCTGACAAGAAGCATGCGCTTGGATCAAAAAGATCTATTCATGCCGATAAGTTAAAAATAAAAATAAAAAAATAAAAAAAATTAAAAAAAATTGTTATTGTTTTGTGTAGTCAACTGCTGGTTCCCTTGTATTTTCCAGTTTGTTGATCTAAATTTAAGTTATTGACCACTGGTTCCATTGTATATGCCAGTTGTGTTGATATTAGTCAGACCGGTATCTCAGTCATTCAGGTTAGGCTCATCTTGGCAGAGGCCTTCAGACAAATATGGGAAACACCTTTCACTTTTCAACCATCTACATTTTTGTTTTTCCATCTTCTTGATATTTTCATGTGATTAGTTTGACTCCGAGTATTATGTCCATAGTGAAACTATCTTAGTAGAGCTTTGTCACTTATATGAATTTTAGTATGCTTGAGTGCAAACTCGTGTACAACAATTGGAATTTCGCATCAGGGTTCTTCCTCCCATAAGCAATAAGTATGCCAACCAATGAGGTTCTTTAGTGCCTTCCAAGGTTCTGCGTAGATATCTAGGGTTTGGAGTAAAGGTTTTGTGGGTAAACCTCTGGTAAACCTTCCCGAGATTAACTAAGTCACTATTTTATTTTGTAGTTTTGATTTGCTCGGGACTAGCAAATAATAAGTTTGGGGGTATTTGATAGACGCATTTATGTGTCTATTTTGTTCTCAATGTTCTGTATTGTTAGACTCGATTAAGTACTTATTGTGTTATTTTGTGTTCTTGTAGGAAATTTTAGAGAAATAAGCCCTTGCGGCGAAATGGGCTCAAAAAGCAGTGTTTTACACCCCGGAGAAATGTACCGTAGGCACCCCAGAAATGCACCGGAAGCGTCCCAGAAATGTCCCGGAGGAACCCAGAAAAATTACTATTTCCACCCCAATTGATATTCGCACCCCCAGCACTCTGGATAAGGGGCACCTTGTTCAACAATTTGAATTTGTGTTTTTGGAGGGAAATGAAGTTTTCAACTGGCAGAATTTTGATTGTCAAAATGAATGGGTTAGAGTGCGATTCAATCGCTGAAAATTGGCAGAAAGATGTGATTTGGCATAAGGAACAAAGTTTGGGTGGTGGTTTCGATCAAATTTGGCTGGAATACGTGTTTTGATTCTCGAGTTCAAAACATGGCAAGCATGCACTGGAGGATGATAATCACGCGTCTTGGAGAGTTATGGACGTGTTCTGATGATGTGGAATGGCTCGAGCATCACTTTGGGTCGTGAAGAATCAATTTGGAGCGTGGAGGGAGGAAGTTTACGCAAGAAATTCTATGTTTGGTAAGAAAATATTCAGAAAATATTGTTATTCACTGCCCGCATAATGAAGAATTATATTGGAGTTATTGGCGAGATTTGGAGCTGTTGTTGGGTATAAATAGGCTATTTGGGTCTACTAGAGAGGGTGTCGAGAGTTTGGGGTCGATTGGGAGACCACAAGGAGGTTGCAGAGGCGAAGAGAAGAACTGCAGGAAAGTTTCCTGCTGCTGTTGAAGAAGAAGGAGAAGACGAAGAACAGACGTCCCAGGACCGTCGTTCTTCAACAGTGTCAACAGCAGCAGCTAAGTATCGTTGTTTTACAGCAGTACACTTCTATCGTGGATTTCTGGACGCCTTTTGTGGGTCGTAGATTCACTGTTTTATACTTTTTCACTCTTTTAATCAAATTTTGAGCATCAATTATGTATTTTGAGAACATGATTAATATGAGGAGTTAAACCCCAAGCACTGGGACGACGGAGGAGGCCGTGTTTCATCCATGTGGTAATTTAAATTAATTATTTATTTACTTTTTGCACCAATTTTAATTGAATTAAGATTTAAATTAATTACTTGTGATTTCATTTGATGGAGTATGCTTAGTCCTAGGGATTTTTGATATGCCATTGATAGACGCATTTATGTGTCAATTTTCATCTCTATTGTGTATATTGTTAGCACCCATTTTTGTACTTATTTCGGTATTTTATCTCTTTGTAGGTGTTTTTGGAGAAATAAGCTTTTGCGGCGAAATTGGCTCGAAAAGTTGTTAAAGACACCTGGGAGGACATTTGCTATTCGGACTCTCGCTTTGGATAAGGAGTAACCTATTTCAAGACAGCTGCTAAAGGGAGAACAACACAGGATAGGGGGACACCTTCTTCACGATTTGAATTATAGAATTTGGCGGGAAAGCACTCGTTTATGCTGTTAAGATTTGAAATGATTTCTGAAGCGTTTTCAAGGAGATTAAACACTGGAAATTGATTGGGATGGACTTGATATGACTTAACAAGTTCATTAGAAGCAATTGGATCGATCGAATTGGGCTGGAATTGCCGGAAAAAGGAAACAGAGTAAAAAAGGAAATACGGCCCCTGTCGAATTTGTTTTTGGACATTCAGAGAGATTTAAGGCAAGAAATTCGTTCCAAAGATACATATTCTATCTAGGGAAGAGTTTGATATAATTGGGAGAGCTCAGAAACGCGTGAAACGAATTAGGGAAGAGATTATTGCCGTGACTGCCAAGGAAGGAAAGAAGAGATTTCGAAGCGATTTGGGAAAGATTCAATGACCCTTTTGTGTATAAATAGGATGCTTAGGTCCCCTAGAAGGATGACGAATAGTTTGGAGTTTTTTAGAGCACCACAGAGCTGAGAAGATCGAGTTGCAGGAAGTTACAGCTGAACTGTCCGTTTTCTGCTGCTGCTGAAGAACAAACGTCGCAAGGAAGAACAACGTCTCAAATTCGCAACATCACTTCTCTGTAACAACTGAACTGTCTTCTTTTCTTTCACTGTAACAATTGAACAGCGCCTTTGGGACAGTTATTTCTGTTGCAATTTTCCTGTTTTATTGTTTCACCTCTTGTAAACACTTTTGGGCTATAAGCATGTATTTTGAGCAAGTGATTAATATGAGGAGCTAAATCCCTTAGCCGAGGCAACGGAGGAAGCCATTGTTCCATGAAAAGTGGTATAATTCTATTTTAATTATTTATTGCAATTATTTTACATGATTATTTGCATAGAACTATTATAGAAAATTGATTTTTATTGAGTAGTTGTGAATCGTTTTGATGGAGCATGCTTGGTTCTAAAACTTTTGATGTTTCATGCTTTGTGATTACAACTATTACTTCAAAAATCTATTAGAGGAAAATATTAGATCACTTTAAAAGAAAGAATTGCATGAATATTGATTAGAATTTTCACTTAATTGGTTAATGGTGGAATCCAGGGTCTCGGTATTTTCTTATTATCTTTGAAACAACTTTATTTAATTTTCGAAAACCCTTCACAAATTCGAGTTGAACGAATCTTATTACCACTTTTTCTACAACAATTAAAAAGAAATCAGCCATGCTTAAGAAATACAAGTAATATTTTATAAAATCTATCTTGGCAATAAACTAGAGTTAATATTTGTTTTGTTTTTGAATTATAATTGCTAGAATTAATTTCTGAACCATTTGAAAATGAAAAAAAAAACGGCTGAATCTTTAGTCCCAGTACTCTTGCCCATATTGTTAATATTTTTTGTATATATTTATTTTCTATTAAGTCTAAAAAATTATCCTTCACAAGTCCGTGAGTTTGAACCTTCATTACTATAACCCACGAAAAATCAATAATCAAATCACATTAGCATCCAAACGATTATGTCGATGTCTTATATACAAAGTTCAAAATATAAGCGTTATACTTTGTATTGTATTCCTTAATACTACGTCTAACTAGAGTATAATCATTCATAGCTTCGCAGTTATGTTTTCAATATGCACGACTTGAAAGATACGTTTAGGGAATAAAACAGTTTAAGTCAAATATTACTAACCTCAAGTGGAAGGATGATGTCGTCGTTGTAGCTCCGTACTTCTTCACATTCTTTAAGTCTTCACGTAATTCTTGTAATGTCTCATATCCTAATACTTTCAAGCTAACCTACACGAAGTTGACTCTAGTACATAATCAAGCGACTCTTTAAATGAGTTTTGGTTCACTAAAATATGACAACCAAACTTGACATACCAACGCTTGGTGGGTTCAACCGAGCTATGCTCTAACAATTTACGCATTAAAATTTTTATTATATACACATATACATTAACTCCCTTATACTTGATAGTGATCCTATAGATATTACTGAACCTATTATCAAGTAGAACACTTTGATTTTCGTATCGTCTCGATCTTGTATCCATAGTCAATCACACAAGTTATCTTGTTATCGTATTGTCTCGATCTCGTATCCATAGACGATCACATAAAGTGTGAATACCGAAGTTGTTGTATTGTCTCGACTTTGTCTATAGACGATCACACTTGGTAAGAGGACTTATAGGTTGATAAATACAAGATTGTGGTGTATTTTGGTACCCTCGTCTTTTCATATGGTATCAGAGCAGGCAAATACGAAAAAATATCTAACAATATGTGTGTGGTCCCATCCAACCTATAAGATTTGAATATATGGTTGATTCAATTAACGTACTATGAAGATTAGATGACTCAAGGTTGTTTGAAATAAATACAAACAATGAATTATTGAGTCTTTACGATCCAAAGAAATTTGGTCTATAGAAAATTGTCAATTATATCTCAGATTCACTAAAGATCCTAAAGACAAAATGAGCTGAAAACTCATTGAGTTCACTGAAATTGAAAAACAAATCAGTGACCTATCTTTTGAACTCGAACTGCACGAGTTAAAGGAAGAGGAGTCTTTTAAAAAGATATGCAAAATTCTCAGTGATAGTCAGCAATTACAAGATGATGTGGATAATTTTCTTCTGGAACTTGAATCTATAAAACAAGATCCTAAAGAACCAATATCTGAAAGAAGTCAATATCTACATGACTACTGCATGAATTTTTCTCTTGATAACATAAGTTTGCAATCTTGTCCAAATTTAGATGATATCAACTCTAATATATGTTTAAACAAGGTTGTATCATATACAGATACTGTCTCTAGAAAAAAACAAATGGTTAATAATGATGAATTACCCAAAATTCTCATTGGATATACAACATATTCTAAGCCCATGAGTACTTTCGGATATCGGCCAACTAGTCCTCTTGAAGAATACGGTTTCGATCCATGGTATAACTTTCAAACCGATCCATGTGGAACCGATTTTGAACTGACACATACTTCGGTGATAATAACGAATAATGAAACTTCTTCTCATATTATCTCTTCTTTGAACAGTCCGAAATAAAGAGAAAAGTTCAATTCCAAATCAAAAAACAATAATAGTTTTGATTCTCTCTTGAATTCAAAACAAAAATTGGGTTCAATCCCACTCAATCTTCAAAGGGTACTTGCGATTTACTTCAACTTCACATCAAAAGGAGAAGTTCGAACATCAACGAACAATTCTGATTGTAAGTTTCTTCTATTCTTGTTCCAATTTGAAGTTCTTACAAAATCCCTAGTAACATGCATAATGGGAATTTCACTAGAGGAGAAGGTTCGAATCAAACCCTTAGAAGAGATACACCAAATTTCACTTTGTCTGATGAAACCATTGATTCTCTGCCAACACTTATTTTCGACATCAACTCTGAACTTTACTTTGTTAATCAAGATTTCTTTGATTAATGGGGCAGGATCCAATGACATGGTTATATTGACATAATCATGACATGGTTTGGCTATTTTTTCTACAAAATCCAAACGACAACGAGTTTGAAGCTAATTTTTTGGTGACATGTTCCACTTAAATAGCTCTACATTCCTGCCAAAAATGAGAGTATTCCGATATATGAAACTTCACCATCCACAAATTTTAATTTCAACTATTAATCTTCAACGACTAGTATTCAAAATGGTAAATCATAGTCTTATACATCTAAGAATGCTCTCATTTTTGGTAGGAATGTAGATATATATAAGAGGAACATGTCAACAAAAAATTAGATTCAAATACGTAGTCCCTTGGATTTTCTAGAAAAAATGGCAAAACCATGCCATGATTATGTCAATATGACCATGTCATTCGTGCATGTCGATCTTCCAGAATATGTGAGTTTGTATCGCAGCCGTAATGACTAGGGTAACATTCACACCAGTAACTTATACTGGGTCACCTAGCTTACTTAGGGAATTTTATGGGAATATGTATGTTATGGATGCTAAAAGGTGTAAATTTTTCGTTATGGTTCGGAGACGATGCTTAGAAGTGAATAGAAGCGTGATTGCCTATCTTCTGGGTTGCAATATTGAGAATATGTTTCTTCATCAAAGTAATGATTTCAACAACGAGCATATTCCAGAGGTTCTTGGTGGAAAAACCTGGAGGGGGAACAGCCTTTGTATTAATGATATTCCAGAACATCTCAAGTTCTTTGGAAAACTTGTTGACCCAATTTGGCTCCTAGCGAATTACACAAAGTGATGTGGAGTCGTGACATGACAGAATTAATCTATCATACAATAATATGTACTCCTAACTTTGACTTTTGTGGGTTTATTATCAGACAGATGATAAGAATCTGAATAGCGGGAAAAGCATGGGTTTTCCATGTCTTATCACTAGAATTTGTTGTGTCTTTGAAATTGGTGCCAATGATTCTCAAAGACTTGTACCAAAACCACGTAATCGTTCTATTATCAATAGAATGAGAGAACAAAGTCATGCTAGAACAAACACAAGTGCTTCTCCTAGTACTCCTATGTTCCAGATATTGATCTTGAAACCTATTATCGAAGGCTTAGTAGGAAGAATGATTTTCTTGACCGTCAAGTTAATTTTGCATCAAACAAATTTCTATAACTTGCTGAAGATCTCACAATGATTGCTCAGGATTACAAAGACACATAATCTGAAGAAGAATGTGGTCTGAGCGACACCAGCTCAAGCTCTTAGATTTCTTTGTCCTAAACTGTTGAAACTTGTGTACAATCTTAGGACTAGTTTATCTTTTGAACTTTTATGTTTAAGGTGGTGTAAAACTTTTAAGTTTGTAGACCTTGTTGGACTTGTTTGTCATAGTATGATGTTTTTCTGTTAATGATGCAGTTTGATTTGATGATCAATTCATACTTTATGCATTGTCCATTTAAAATTATGTAGCACTAGAAGTTACACAAAATGAAATGGGTTTAAAAACTATTCGGTAATGAGATGTCTGATTTCGGTTTTCATTAACCTATATTTTCGATCCCATATGATGTAACCCTTATGATTCGGGTAGCTTTTTTTGTTTTAGCGGGATTAAGTTCTAGCTCATGTTGGTAGGCTTTGACAAAGGATCATATGATGAAACTCATATGTGAAAAGTCACAATATGTTGAATCAATTTGTGTTTACATGACCGATAAAAAAAAGTGTTTACATGAGTTGTGTTTAGCATAACATATGTGTTTCAGGTTTTCAAGTTTTTCTATTGGCGCGCATTAGTTAAAACCGTTTCAACCTTTCTCTGGTAAAGGTTGCCTTTGTTGTTGTTCTTTTGTTCTTGCGAGAGGATGACAACACACTGGGGAAAGTTCTTATTTGAACTTGCGTTTAATGATATATCTTTCTGGGGAGAAGAGGCTGCGAAATTTGAGGTAACGAATTTGTTAGTTAATCGTTTTTAAGTTTGAGAAAAGCCTGTTTATATTGCATATATTTTGCTCTTGCTTAACAAAATTTCGGTACAATTGATATGTTCCATTATATTGTGTATGGATGTATGTGCTATTCAATTGTTTCCGGTTAAAAAAAACTGTGTCAATTTATTTGGCTTGTTCTTTGGTATCTTCTTTATTGTTGGGTATCAAGTGTTTTTGCTTAAAGAAATTCGGTGCAATTGCGGTGCTATAATGTGTATGTTTGTTTCAATTGCTTCTAGTTAAGAAAATAATTGTGCAAGTCAATTTATTTTGGTTTGTATGTATTGTTTAAGGCTTAACAAAATAGGGGATAATTTTTTTAGTCCAATTGATTATGGATAAGAGAAACTAAGTTAATTTTGATCTTAGTTAGACTTATCAAATTAGAGGATTCGGTTATTCAAGTCTAATATAATGCCTTGACAAGAAAGACTAGTTAACTAACCTAGTGGTTGTCTTGTCTAAAGGAAAGGTCTAAGTTATTGTCTGAATAATTAGAGCCTGATGAGACAAATAAAGTTAATTCTGATCTTTATTTTGGTCTTGCCAAATGGACCGATTGTGTATGCGTGAACCGTAAATCAAATTTTCTAGTCAATCGGTTTAACAAGGGAATTAAGTTTCTTAGTTGATTTGTTAAACTATTAGGGAAAATTGCTTCGGGCAATTGTTTCCTTGATAATATATTGAAACTAAATTACTTTGTAGTTTCAGTTCTAGTATTAGTTATCTAAAGTGATATGTAATACCTCCGTGCTTAACTCTTATAGGTTGCTTACAAGTCTTTTAGATTTGTAAAATCCTTTCGGTTTGTCCTTTATTTGCTCGAACCTTTGTCATTTTGTGAGGGAGAAATATATGGAGTAAACAAGTGATTTTTAATCACTAAGGAAAGGAAATTGTGCTTAAACGTTATATCTAACAAAAGAGTAAAGCATTGACTAAGGGGGAGAAACATATCATATTTTTGTGTAGTAATTCTTACTACAAAAGGGGAATAACAAATATGTTCGGATTGAATATTTACCTAGATTACCTTTAGGGGAGTAAAATATTTTGTTATTAAATGTCAACAGAGGCATTTATTGATTGAATATATGCAGGTTATTGTGTTGCTGAAACTTGGAATCAAGCGTATGTAAAATGAATTCTTTTGTGATTTTTTATCCATATGTAATAAGAGTTTTATCACTAAAACTGACAAAGGGGAAGATTGTTAGAGAATAGCTCGGTTGAACTCACCAAGCGTTGGTATGTCATATTTTAGTATCAAAACTCATCTAGAGTCGCTTGATTAAATACTAGAGTCAACTTCGTTTAGGTTAGACTAGAAAGTCTAGGAATGTTAAGACATACAAGTATTACTCCGAACACCTGAAGAATGTGAAGAAGTAGCGAACTACAATGACGACATCATCCTTCCACTTGAGGTCAGTAATATTGACTTGAACTGTTTCATTCCTAACGTATTTTTCAAGTCGTACTATATTGAAAACATAACTGCGAAGCTATATATGCTGGGCGTATTGTATAATACTCTAGTGATGTGACATGAGCATAATAATATGATCATAGTATTAGGGAATTAGACTACGAAGTATAACGCTTATCTTTTGAACTTCGTAGATATGACATCGACATAATCTTGTATATATTTGAATATGTGAACGGATAATGGTGAATATTTCATCATAGGAAACAATGTATTACATTTGTTTAAAGGAAGTACATTCATGAACTTGTTTCGTGAATCGAAAGGGAAATCATTAGGCTTATTGGTCCGGATATTCATTGCAAATCTTTGGATGACCAATATGTGTGAGATGGTAGAACCGATGTTAACTTAGGTTATGTATCTTGGTATAACTAATCACAATGCCTGAATTATGATTTGGTATGACTAGTTTTTACTAATTGGTGTTACCGATCCTAAGTAATCACCATGTGACGGTATGATCGATCCTTGTAATTGGTGTGACCGATCCTAGTAATTGATGTAACCAATCCTAGTAATTGGTGTGACCGATCACGAGTTTTGTGTGACCGATCATTGTAATTGGTAACTGGTCCTGGTAATTGGTGTGACCGATCACAAGTAATACCATGTGTAGATGGAACCGATCCTTGTAGCTGGTGTAACCGATCCTAGTGACTGGTGTGACCGATCACAAGTGTTTCCATATATAGGTATAACCGATCTTAGTGATTGGTAGAACCGATTGAACCCATGAATGTGATTTGTTATTTGATCAATCACATAGTATTCTTGGAATACAGGTGAACCAATTCTAAACTTGTTTGGAAGTGTGGTATAACCGATTCCAAGAATGCAAATCCATGTAAATATGAAATAAAGATTTGCAGTAAAAAGATGTCAACATACTTTGAACACGAGCAATAACTCTTATCATTTATTGTTCAAAGAAATTCCTTAGTACTCAAGGTGATCATGTGCCGAAATAAATTAAGAATCTTTTAATTAAGGTTTTTGATTTTATATACATTAATTACCAGCAATTAATGTGTAGCTCTAGAAAATAAAAATTAGTAATGTGCATTTACTAGTTGGAGATTTTCTATTGAGAGATTTTGGAAATACCGGACAAGTAGTTCTTGGAATTATGAAAACTGAATTTTGCCATTCATTGCATATCTTGAGAATATTTTCGGTTTTGGAAATTCCTTGGTGTCAAAAGATCCTTGGTCTATAAATACCTAAGTTCGTATTTCTAGCAAAATATCTTAAGAGCCAGGAAAACTTAATTTCTTGTTGTTTCTGGTGGAGCCGTCTATTCGGAGAGGAAAGTACCCTAATTAGGCGAAATCTCTCACGACCGCTCGTTTAAAGACTTCTGTGGGATCAAGAAGCTCTACGAGTACCGTCGGTGGGAAACTAGATAATTGCAGTGTTATTAGTTTTCGATTGATTTGATTTACTAACGGTTGTTGAAACTTTGATTGCACCTAGTTTGTTTATTCTTGAGGATCTTCTCTTCTGATATAAGATTCACTCAAAATAGATCGGAGTATCGACGAGATCTTTGGAACTGTTTGTAGATCTAAAGACATCTTGTGATAATCCATTGTTAACAGATTTTGTTCTGTGCATCATTGATCACAAGAGTTTCAAGTGGTGTTGTGCAGGTTATTGAAGATTAAACAAGATTTGAAGACGAAGAAGATTTCTTATTGGTTTTTGTATCTTATGAATTTGTGCGCATAAACCTTATCGGCTGGGATCCAACTAGAATCATATTTATTAGATTAATTAGTTACGTGTGATCGACATTATCAATATATCTCTTTGAGATTTATTTTAATTGAGTGTGAATCTATACTTGACTATTTCGTTAGTTAAAGTTAGATTGATCTAACTAGGCAAAGGAGTTTATTAGATTAAATATAAGAGCTTTTTTCCACGACTCATCTATATCTTGTAGCAAAGATTGATTAGAATGGTTACCAAAAAGATTCTTCCTTTGATGTTTGGAATACGATCCAAAGGACTTGATATTCACGTGCGTGACTTTAAAAATCGAAGGCGCAGGGATACTGAGGGAACTAAGTATCTAGGGGTAGTCTGATTGGTCCCAACTATACGAAGTTGATTTAGATTTTGTATATCGGCTTAATTCTGAGAGTATTCAAAACAAGACTACGTCCTGGGGTTTTTCTGCATTTTCGGTTTCCTCGTTAACAAAATCTTGTTGTATCTTTTACTTTGATTTCCGCATTATAATTATTTTTTATAATAAAGTAAAATACACATATACATTAAATCTATTATACTTGATATTGATCCTATAGAGTTTGGTTATTACCAAACATATTATCAAATAACACACTTTGATTGTTGTATCGTCTCGATCTTGTAACCATAGTCAATCACACAAGTTATCTTGTTGTCATATTGTCTCGATCTCGTATCCATATACGATCACAAAAAGTGTGAACACCGAAGTTGTTGTATTGTCTCAACTTTGTCTATAAACGATCACACTTGGTACGAGGACTTATAGGTTGATAAATAAAAGATTGTGGTGTATTTGGGTACCCTCGTCTTTTCATATTTTAAATCTTTGTGTATCATTCGTTTTTCATGGTTGTTTCGATAGCATAGCTTGATTTGAATGAATATTTTTATGTTTTGCATTCAGTTATGAGATGTTATTTCGGTTTTAGCTAACCCTAATTTCCGGTCTCATATTATTTTATCCCTTACGATTTGTGTGGCTTATTGATATAGCCATATTTAATTTTAAATTTTTAGTATGCTTTATCAAAGGATTATAAGGAGATATTGATGAAAATTTATGTGTGAAAGTACAATGATGATGTTATCAATTTATGATTACATATAAGTTGTGTATTTAGCATAACATGTGAGTTTCGGTTTAGGCTTTTACTATTGGCACGTAATAGCTAGAACCGATTTAACCTTTCTCTGGTAAAGGTTGTTTTTGGTTGTTGTTCTTTTTCTTTGAGAGAGGATGACAACTAACAGGGAACTGTTGCTTAATAATATATCTTTCTGGGGAGAAGTGGTTGCGGAAACAAGGTAACAATTTATTTTGTTAGTTAATCGTTTTTTCTGATCAAGAAAATCTTAATTTTATTGCATGTATTTTGCTTTTGTTTAACGAAATTCGGTACAATTGATATGTTTCCATAATGATGTATGGATTGATTATTGTGATTCAATTTTTTTGGTTAAGAAAAACTATGTCAATTGGATTGTTGACTTACTGTTTGGTATCTTGTTTATTGTTTGGTATCAATTATATTTGCTTAATGAAATAAGGGATCATTTGTTTTAGTCTCTTTGATACCTGATAAGAGTAACTAAGTTAGATTTGTTCTTAGTTCAGGCTTGTCAAACTTAGGATTCGATTACTTAAGTCTAGTTGATTCCTTGATAAGAAAGACTAGTTAACTAACCAAGTTTTTGAAGGTCTAAGTTATTCTATGAATAATTAGAACATGATGAGATAAGTCGAGTTAATTCTGATCTCTTTTTGCGTCTTATCAAATAAAGCATAATCGATTCGGTTTATTTCCTTGATAATATATTAAGACAAAGATTACCTTGGTAGTTTCGGTTTTAGTATTGGTTATCTAAAATGGTATGTGAAACCTTCTTTCTTAACTCTTATAGGTTGCACAAGTCTTATCGATTTGTAAGATCCTTTCGGATTGCTCTTATGTCTATTCGTTTCTTCGTCATTTTTGTGATAAAAAAGGGGAAGAAATATTTGGAGTAAACAAATGATTTATGATCACTAGAAAAGCTATGTAGTATTTCATACTACAAAAGGAAATAACAAAGATGTTCGGATTGAATATATACCTAGATTTCCTTTAGGGGGAGTAAAGATTTTGTTATTCAAATGTCAACAACGACATTTATTTTTTGAACATGTGTAGGATATTATGTTGTTGAAACTTGGAATCAAGCGTATGAAGAATGAGTTATTTGTAATTCGTTTATCTCCGTATGTAGTACTATTTTTTTCACTAAAATTGACAAAGGGGGAGATTGTTAGAGTTACAACCTTTTTGTAACGTCATTTTTATGTTACTAAATTCGTAACTGCTCCTAGGTCGTTACGAATTTTCGTTACCATTTCAGTAAAATGGTGTAGCGTTCACTAGACCTAAAAGGAAACATAGAGGCAGAAAACCGGGTTGAATGACTACCATCTGAACCTTGAAAACCGCTAAAATTAATTTGGTTACCTTCCCTAGCTCGGTTATCTTCTTGGTCGTCTACTCTAGCTCTTTTGTTAGGGTTGAGAGGATGGTGGTCAGCATAGACAAGGTTTTTATCCCTGTCATTACGAGCAGTGGGAGGAATAAGTGATGCAAAACCAGAAGTTGGAAGTGTACCTAGACGATTACCACCAGGTCTCCTAGATGACATGGGAACAAGTGCGGTGTCGTTTACAAGTTTCAAACTTGAGAAACCGACTTATGATATGTCATTGGCACTTTAGGAGCTAGGGCTGCACAGGAACCGTCCCGTCCAGTGGAACCGTACCGGAATCGAAGGAACTGTACCAGTACCGTCCCGAAACCGTAGTCAGATAGGACATGTACAAGTATCAAAAACCGGTGTCGGGCCTAGAGTAGGTACAAGTAGCGGTCCTAGGCTATTCCCGTCCCGTGGTAACGAAGATATTTATCCATTGATATTAGGGATTAAATCCAGGCCGTTGATAGTAGGGGTTATACCCTATCGTATTCTCCTCCATTTCTCGGTGTCTCCTCAGTTCCTTCTTTTTCTTCCCTCTCTTCGCCTCAGGCTTTCCTCTCAGAGAAGAGAAGATATCGTCGTTCATCCTCCATCTTCTAATCATCATCACCAGATTCACCATCGACTTCTCAGCCACCGTCTTACAATCTGACGAGGTGTCAACTCGCAAATAATATATTCCTTACTTTTCTTTAAACTAACTAGTAGTATTCGGATAAGCAGGTTCGTCCCAAGGGAGAGTTGAGATAAAGTTGTCAATATAATTTCTGAATAAGAATAATGCAAATATGAGGATGAGAATGATCAAGGACTATTTCTCGGTCATGAAACATGAATCTTATCAATATAGCTATGTTTCTGCAAACTACCTTGTTACTAACAACCCTATAATAATTAGTACGCTCAACTATTCCGTTATTATCTCCTAAGTTCACCGGATACGGAAGTGCTCGACTACCGGACTCTATTCATCAAGTTTCCTAGAAGTACGCTCTCTAGGTGTGACTTAAACAAGTGCATTAAATTCCGTGAGATAAGGTTGCTCCTAGTGACAAATACAAAAGCTTGACCCATCTACTAGCGCCATTCAATACGTATGGACACTTAACAAAATCCCATCGTCAATACCCACATATTACTACTTGTACTCGGAACATCTAAACAATTACGGGTCGAAGAGTTCTCGAATTAGTATGAGAATTATGAACTCACCATCTAATTTGCAACTTAAAAGATTCATAAACAATTCACAGTAGAGAATGAACAATAAAAAGATAGATTGCAAGAAAACAGGCTCTTTTAAATATCAATACGAGTTCATGCCCGGACGTCGAAGTCGTCCCTAATCAAGAATGCTTAGCTACTGGAGTTCATGGTCAAATAAAGCAAAACAGCAAGCTACAAACAAAACTAAAAACCAATCCAAACCAATGACGCAAAGTGTCCAGCTTGTGAAGTGATATAGTGGTGGTGATGGCCTGGGTGCGAGAACTGTGGATGTCACTTGCTGTTGATATGGCTGCCTTGTAGTCTGTTATGGCGTGAAGGTACTGGCAATGGATCGTGGAGATGCTGGTGCAGGTGAACTGGCGGTGAAAGGCAGTGGTATGGAGATGGAACTGGTGGTGATATGAGATGCAGGTGATGATGGAGATGCGAATGGAGGTGGTGATGATTGGAGAGGAGCAGAGAGCTCCTCTCTGATTGTAATGCAAAACAGGTGCGAGAGGGTATGAGATGATCTTCTTAACTTTAGTTTTTTTTCTTTTATATCTCAGATCTTCCTGCAACTTCGAGTCTCAACCATTCATCTCTTTTCAACCGCAGCAGAACCCATTATTTCCACAGATTTCTCAGCTAATCTTAGCTCTGAATCTTCCCTGACTTCTCGGCTGAAACTTATTACCCTTTCTTATCTCAAAATCTAAAATAAGTCCTAGCCGACCAACCATTGCCTTGTACACAACCCTAAGACTCATAACTAGCCAGGGAATGGTGCAGTCGAGTGCTACTCCAACTGGTTACTTTCTTGCTGCCAAAACAAACCCAGAACCTCCTCATACTTGTACCCAATATGCTGTATACTTCTGGGTTTCTAAATATAGTCCTTGAGACCTGAACTTGACCCTGAACCAACCCAAACATTGTAGCTCCAGCTGCTTCTTATCACCTGGCAAATGACCCAGTCCCATGGCAACAATAAACTTCGATTCCATGTCTTTAATCCTCACCCTTCATCAGGAAAATTCAATCCAGCAGCAACACTTCTTCTGCTGTTTTCATGGCTCAAAGTTTTATCCATTCTATCCAAAATACAAACCATTTTACTGCCATACAAACTCTTGAATTCCAGCTTCAACCCAACTGACCATTCTCTGTCTTGAACAGGAAATACTTTCTTAGCCTAAACATGAGCCATCATGACCCAAAGCTCAGTCTCTGTCTCGGCTTCTAAATCCAGTCTTAGCCTTTGCCAAACAATCCTGTGCGCAGACTAACTCAACTCTCTTCCCTGCTTTGTCATGACTCAATTCCTTTACCATAGTCGACAATCCTTGTACACAGGCATGAGCCATCGAACCCTGGCAACCTTGGAGCTGTAGACTGGTCGTTGATGAATTCGTTCAGGCATTTTTACAAGCATATTGTGCGCCTGAATCTGGTAAACCAAAGACATGGCTTTGCTGTTGATATCTAATCATTTCATCTCCTTCCCTGCAGCAATGTTACATTCAACACAAACCCACATTCATAAATCATTCACAAATAGAAAAACAGCTCTGAATCCTCTTCGTTCATCATCAAATATCAATGGCAGCCAACTTCTTCCTCCACCCTGTGTATCAATTTCAATGGCTGTAAATATGTACCCAGATCATCTCAAACGCGTATTTGATGCTAACCCATCTTCCCTTATGATTGTAGTGCTCGGAAACTTCATTTAATCCTCTCCATTGATCATCAATAACTAACGGCAGTAGCAACGTTCTGCTCCTTGTTTTTCCGGCCAAACACTACCAAACTCGAGTACATGTTCCTTCTTCATTTCGGCTTCAATGAAAAACCTAAACCTTGGCAAACGACCACAAGAACCTTGGCTCAGAATGATGGAATGACTTGGTGCAGCTGCTGCTCTTGTTTAGTTTTACTGAGGATACAACTGAAGTGAGTGGTAGTAGTGCTGGCTCGACCTAATAACTCTTAAGATTTAGTAAAGGACAGGCAGGTGCCCCCTAACGATCTGCAGTCTGTCCTTAGTGTATCACTCAGATGGTTGCCCCTTATCCTCGGTTGGGCTCCAAATAACACTTGCCTATGAAATTCAGTTTTGCTCCTTTTATAACTTTTCCTTCTTCTTTGTCCGATGACTCCAAAATGCCTATAAAACTCAAAAGCAACATAATATACAAAAATACAAGAAAAATAGCTAAGAAAAGCATAAGAAATCGATATTCGAAAGATGTATTTTAGGCACTTATCAAATTCCCCCACACTTATTCTTTGCTAGTCCTCGAACAAACTAAATGAAACTAAAATACAACAATTCCGTGTCGTCGAGATTACGGTTACTTTTAGCATAAATAACAAGCCTTTGAACCCCTAGGTGTCCCTAGTGGACGAGTTATAGTCTCGTGTAGGTTTACAAGAGGTGTACCTACAAAACCTTTTACTCCAAATTCCAGCTACCTGTGAAAAATCTATGTACGAATCCAAAATGATTACAGGAGGAAGTACCCAGATGCGAATCAAATTCATATATATGTGACAAAGCTCTACTCAGAAAGTTGAACAAACCACAGTACTCGAAATCTAATTAACCACAATCACACATGAATGGATTAAGAAGATGTATATAGAGATAGATGGTTGCGATGTTTACTAAAGTGAACGGTGTTTCCCATATATGTCTGAAGGTCACTGCCGAGATGAACCTAAAAATCCTATCGAATTGAGATACTTGTCTGAATTCTAATATCAACTTAGCTGACATATACACGGGAACCAGTGGCCGATAATCCTAATTCTAGATCAACTCGACTGGCAAATACAAGGGAACCAACAGTCGATTTATTAATTGAACAATAATAATAATAACTTTTTCTTTCTTTTTTCTTTTTTTTCTTTTTTTTTTCTCTTTGTTTTTCTTCGAATTGACAACATGATTAGATCTTTTGGAACCAAGGGCATGCTTCTTGTCAGCAGATTCGCTCCATCGACGGAGCCAAAAGTGGAGTCTTTGCCAGAGCAAGCCGTCCTATTCTATTACCATACATAATTGGGAGAAGCTCATACATGGTAATTCCCATGGATCCTGCATTCCACGCTTGTTTAGGCGACGGAGACAGGGAGAAAAAAAAATAAGTTTCAATCTTTTTTTTTTTTAATATATACACCGATTGGTCGAATTGGTCTAGTCTCTCTTTTTTTTTCTTTTTTTTTTAGTAACTCAATCACTCTAGTTCATCCTAGCAGTAATAACAATTCGATGTTAGTGACCCACCAAATTACTTAGAGAAACAAAAAGTTTGCAAAAATAAAAACAGAAAGTAATATGGTGACGATTCCGAGATATGGTAACAACTATCATGTTATTTCTAATACCCGAGCTGTGTTCTTTTAGTTAATGGGTTCCTCAACTCCTGCAACCAAGATGGTTCCATCCACTTATATTGTTTAGTGTCATCCTGAAGGCACAAGTTTCTAGATTTTGAAGTTTATCATGCAAAATTTTTATTTTATTTTTAAATTAAAGGCATCAAATTCTACAAATTACATAAACTGATACTCCAACTCATAGTTATTTCTGAACAATAGAGGATGAACACTAAACAAGCTATTTAATTGGCATCTAATCCCAACTCAACCAATATATACCTCATCGTCAAGAAAAAATTCCATCTACTTAGAAAGGCTAGTGTTTATTCTAAATTGTTCAAAAATCTCTAAAAGTTAGAGTTTTGTATACGTCATTTTTTTTGTTCATATTATACCCTACCCCCACACTTAAATCAAACATTATCCTCAATGTTTCAAACCATTTCAAAAAGAATAAGAGGAATACTTGAAAAAGACAAGGAAGTAAGAATTGGAATTGTTCACCTGATTGACGCATACGAGAAACATTCAAAATAGACTCTCCATATATCAACAATCTGAAAATTTGAGGATCCACCCACAAAACAATTTGCATATATAGCAAAAGCTTCACAAGAATGTTAGCAAATGGTGCGAAAAGTAAAATTATCATCCCGCGAGAGTCACCCCACACTTAGTCTTTTCTACACTCGGAAATGTATACAAAACGTAAGTGGAAGGCACTTCTATTCGTTCTTCTCGGCAAACCTGCATGGTGTTAGACTCAAACATATATGGTGGATACTTAGAAGAAAGAAATTCTGAAAGAACTTTAGAATCACATAATTCCAGCCCCAAATGAGGTATTTTCCTAAAAGATGGATTAACAACTCTTTGAGAAACTACTACTAGTTTGGGAGGATCATCATTAGATAAAGATTCATGTATAGGGTTAGACAAACCTTGCAAAACTTCATGAATTACAGAATCCTCGGTACTGCTGGACATTTCCATTCTCGCATCACAAGTATCATCATTCTCGCTCGAACTCTTGGTAAGACATTCATTGGTTTCGTCTATAACCAAATCCTCCTCATTGGAAAAGAAATCAAAATCTTCCATAAGCAAATTATCGTAATCCTTATGTTCTTCACCACAAGTTGACTTCTCATTCAAAGTATCGGCTATCTCTGAATTTGGGGTACGGTGCACAAAGAAGTCATAATCATCATCGCTCTCATACACAACATAAGTACCATCAATAATTGTGGTGTTTCTAGACTCAACTTCTTCCTTTTGAATAGGAGAATGATCATTATAATCATGAGTTGAGCTAGTAGCACCGTCATTATCAACATTTTCCAAAGGTTCATCGTCCTCAGAATCTTCTTCTTGGGGCTCTTCTTCATTATCCACACGGCGGTTAACCTCCATGTGCATGGCCCTAGAAATTGCTTGAAGAGTCTCTTCCGTTGCTCCATCTTCTTCCAACTACTCATATTGTTTAAAGAGTTTCTTTATGTTAACATGTTTTCCACTACTACTCACAATAGGTTCTTGAGACTACGTCTCTTCTCGTTGAATGGGTGAAAGATCATAAGTACGATCCGGAACATGTCTAAATACACTATCAGATGTTTCACTTGGTACGAAACTCTGCACGTTGGCAGTTGAGTTAATTTGGTTCCATGTACGTCGCAAATCTTTGAATTCTTCAAACATATGCATGAAACTAGATTGGAACGTATGAGAAGTACAACTATCCCCCCATTCTTGTGATTTTTCACTTACATAACCACCAAAAGGTTGCTGTGATGTATGAGAATAATCACAAGGTCTTGCAGAATAGTCACCATAGCCAAAACACTAGTTTTGATTATATCCCACATATGGTTGGAAGCTATTGTAAGAGTGAGATTGAAAATCAGAATTATTACCATAATATGCATGGTCTTGTGAACCATATATGTTGTTTCCAAAAGGATACATCTCAAAATATTATGCACACAACTCGTTTAGAGACTTACCTCTTGTTCCCAGTTGTGCACACACAAGAAGAATTCTTGCACCTCAAAAATAAGATTCTAAAAAGATAAATTAGTAAAAGCTAAAAAAAAAAGAAGTACATACAAAAACAGAAAATTAAATAACAACTCAAACTACTGGCTGTTCCCCGGCAGCGGCGCCAATTTTGACGAGGTGTCAACTAGTAAATAACATATTCGTTACTTTTCTTTAAACTAACTAGTAGTATACGGACAAACAGGTTCGTTCCAAGGGAGAGTTGAGCTAAAGTTGTCAATACAATTTCTGAATAAGAATAATGCAAATATGAGGATGAGAATGATCAAGGACTATTTCTCGGTCATGGAACATGAATCTTATCAATATAGCTATGTTTCTGCAAACTACCTTGTTACTAACAACCCTATAATAATTAGTAGGCTCAACTATTCCGTTATTATCTCCTAAGTTCACCGGATACGGAAGTGCTCGACTACCGGACTCTACTCATCAAGTTTCCTAGAAATACGCTCTCTAGGTGTGACTTAAACAAGTGCATTAAGTTCCGTGAGATAAGGTTACTCCTAGTGACAAATACAAAAGCTTTGCCCATCTACTAGCGCCATTCAATACATATGGATACTTAACAAAATCCCATCGTCAATACCCACATATTACTACTTGTACTCGGAACATCTAGACAATTACGGGTCGAAGAGTTCTCGAATTAGTATGAGAATTATGAACTCACCATCTAATTTGCAACTTAAACGATTCATAAACAATTCACATAAGAAATATTGGCGCAGTAGAGAATGAACAATAAAAAGATAGATTGCAAGAAAACATGCTCTTTTAAATATCAATACGAGTTCATGCTCGGACGTCGAAGTCGTCCCTAATCAAGAATGCTTAGCTACTGGAGTTCATGGTCAAATAAAGCAAAACAACAAGCTACGAATAAAATTAAAAAGCAATTCAAACCAATGACACAAAGTGTCCAGCTTGTGAAGTGATGTAGTGGTGGTGATGGCCTGGGTGCGAGAACTGTGGATGTCACTTGCTGTTGATATGGCTGCCTTGTAGTCTGTTGTGGCGTGAAGGTACTGGCGATGGATCGTGGAGGTGCTGGTACAGGTGAACTGGTGGTGAAAGGCAGTGGTATGGAGATGGAACTGGTGGTGATATGAGATGCAGGTGATGATGGAGATGCAAATGGAGGTGGTGATGATTGGAGAGGAGCAGAGAGCTCCTCTATGTTGGCAATGCAAAACAGGTGCGAGAGGGTATGAGATGATCTTCTTAACTTTAGGTTTTTTTCTTTTATATCTCAAATCTTCCTGCAACTTCGAATCTCAACCATTCATCTCTTTTGAACCGCAGCAGAACCCATTATTTCCACAGATTTCTCGGCAAATCTTAGCTCCGAATCTTCCCTGACTTCTGGGCTGAAACTTATTACCCTTTCTTATCTCAAAATCTAAAATAAGTCCTAGACGACCAACCATTGCCTTGTACACAACCCTAAGACTCATAACTGGCCAGGGAATGGTGCAGTCGAGTGCCGCTCCAACTGGTTACTTTCTTGCTGCCAAAACAAACCCAGAACCTCGTCATACTTGTACCCAATGTGCTGTATACTTCTGAGTTTCTAAATATAGTCCTTGAGACCTGAACTTGACCCTGAACCAACCCAAACATTGTAGCTCCAGCTGCTTCTTATCACCTGGCAAATGACCCAGTCCCATGGCAACAATAAACTTCGATTCTATGTCTTTAACCCTCACCCTTCATCAGGAAAATTCAATCCAGCAGCAACACTTCTTCTGCTGTTTTCACGGCTCAAAATTCTATCCATTCTATCCAAAAAACATTTTACTGCCATACAAACTCTTGAATTCCAGCTCAAACCCAACTGACCATTCTCTGTCTTGAATAGGAAATACTTTCTTAGCCTAAACTAATGAGCCATCGTGACCCAAAGCTCAGTCTCTGTCTCGGCTTCTAAATACAGTCTTAGCCTTTGCCAAACAATCTTGTGCCCAGACTAACTCAACTCTCTTCCCTGCTTTGTTATGACTCAATTCCTTTGCCATAGTCGACAATCCTTGTACACAGGCATGAGCCATCGAACCCTGGCAACCTTGGAGCTGTACACTGGTCGTTACTGAATTCGTTCAGGCATTTTTACAAGCATATTGTGCGCCTGAATCTGGTAAACCAAAGACATGGCTTTGTTGTTGATATCTAATCATTTCATCTCCTTCCTTGCAGCAATGTTACATTCAACACAAACCCACATTCATAAATCATTCACAAATAGAAAAACAGCTCTGAATCCTCTTCGTTCATCATCAAATATCAATGGCAGCCAACTTCTTCCTCCACCCAGTGTATCAATTTCAATGGCTTTAAATATGTACCCGGATCATCTCAAACGCGTATTTGATGCTAACCCATACTCCCTTATGTTTGCAGTGCTCGGAAACTTCATTTAATCCTCTCCATTGATCATCAATAATTAACGGCAGTAGCAACGTTCTGCTCCTTGTTTTTCCGTCCAAACACTACCAAACTCAAGTACATGTTCCTTCTTCATTTCGGCTTCAATAGCTAACCTAAACCTTGGCAAACGACCACAAGAACCTTGAACGATGGAATGACTTGGTGCAGCTGCTGCTCTTGTTTAGTTTTACTGAGGATACAACTGAAGTGAGTGGTAGTAGTGCTGGCTCAACCTAATAACTCTTTAGATTTAGTAAAGGACAAGCAGGTAGCCCCTAACAATCTACAGTTTGTCCTTAGTGTATCACTCAGCTGGTTGCCCCTTATCCTCTGAAAAAGCGGGGTCTAACAACACCACCCAATATTTCGCTTAGCATTCTGTATGGACTAACTCCGAAATACTTTGTTAGAGAATCAACTAGACAGTCAGACTCAATCTAGATAAAAGTATCTCAAGGAGTTAATATCTCTCTCTTGATTTGATTTTTACTCAAGCTAAAAACAATAGCGAGTCTTTATCAAATACAAGGAATATTAGGACGGTACCAAAGACCAATGTCCAAGGATCAATCAATATCAATCAACTACCAAAGGTTGGAGTTCCAATTGATGAACACGAACTCACAAACCTGTATTATTTCAATTATATAAAATATAATGCGGAAAACAAATAACACAGACACCAGAAATTTTGTTAACGAGGAAACCGCAAATGCAGAAAAATCCCGGGACCTAGTCCAGATTGAATACACACTGTATTAAGCTGCTACAGACACTAGCCTACTGCAAACTAACTTCGGACTGGACTATAGTTGAACCCCAATCAGTCTCCCACTGATCTAAGGTACAGTTGTACTCATACGCCTCTGATCCCAGCAGGATACTGCTCACTTGATTCCCTTAGCTGATCTCACCCACAACCAAAAGTTGCTGCAACTCAGAATCGCAGACTTGATAATAAACAAATCTGTCTCACACAGAAAAGTCTATCAAAGGATAAATCTGTCTCCCACAGATAAACCCTAGTTTTGTTCCGTCTTTTGATAAATCAAGGTGAACAGGAACCAATTGATAACCCGGTCTTATATTCCCGAAGAACAACCTAGATTAATCAATCACCTCTCTACAATCCTTCCTGACTACACAAGCGGATTGTAGAGGAATCACAAACAGTAAGACGAAGATGTTTGTGACTTCTTTAGCTTTCCTATCGGAGAACTCTCACGATCTCAAGTCAATCAATCGATTGTACTCGTACGATAGAAGATACAAGATCGGATCACACAACTACGATAAAGTAGTATCGGTCTGGCTTCACAATCCCAATGAAGTCTTTAAGTCGTTAACCTGATTTTAAAGAAGAAAACTAAAGGTTAATGGAGAACGACTATAGCGGGGGCACTAGTAGCACACAGACGTGTGGGGATTAGTTTTGCACAATGCTAGATGTCTCCTTTATATAGCCTTCAAATCAGGGTTTTGCCTTAGTTACAAAGCAATCCATATTCACCGTTAGATGAAAACCTGATTTAGATTCAAACTAATATTTCTCAACCGTTAGATCGAAAAACCTATCTTGTCACACACATTTTGGTAAACGTTTACTGGGTTCGTGAAAACCATGCCCAAACGTGTACGTGTATGTTGGTTCAACATAGTAACCCAAAAGGTCAACCATATGAGCATTTCATATTAACCTTGTTCTCTCCACCATAACTAATTGACTCAAATGAACTAGTTAAGGAGTTGTTCAATTTCTATGAGATCTTATGTAACTACGCAAGACACAATTGAAACAAAGATGATTTGATTGAATCGGCTCATGAACTTTATAGCCACGGTTTGCATAAAGCATTCATTAGTAATTTAAGTTTCATGTTCATAGCACATCTTTAGATCATAACCTCTTAAGTTCACAAACAAGTTCGCGGACTTAAATTAATCGGTTGAGTTTTCCAAATTCAGCAGAAATTATCGGAAAGAGAACTTCCGCCAGTTCACGGACTGAGTTCGCGGACTTAGCACACAAACGAGTTTTGGAAAATCCAGCAGAAATTCTCGGTCGAGAACTTCCGTCAGTTCGCGGACTGAGTCTGCGGACTGGTTTCGCGGACTGGTTTCGCGGACTTGGCAAGCCAATTCCACAATCCTCCCGATTTCTCTTGATCAACAAAGTTCGAAAAATTCGGTTCAATGAATACATGGTTATGTGATCTAAACTCTTATTTCAATCATTGATACATTCTCAGAGGACGCTATGTAGCCGTTATTTCAGACTGATTCACGTCAGAGCAATTCTCAAAGTGATTGAAACTTTTCATGACTTTCGTCACTAGGTGAAGATAAACTTAATCAAAGCGAAACGCTTTACCAACACATGATTTCGAGATATAGATAGGCGAGATATACTCGGCTCGAAATATCAAATGTGTATGATCTAGTCTATATAGCATACGACTTTTGTCTCATTAGAAGTAGGAGATAGAATATATATACTTTTGAGTCATAGATAAGTTCAAGTCTCCACATACCTTTTTGTTGATGAAGTTCCACGGTTCCTTGTATAAATCTTCGTCGTTGTATGATGAATCGCCATGAAGTCCTTGAACTCAACTACACTTTGTTATCCTAGTCTGAGACTTAGCTATGTAGGCTAGAAATCAAGACTTATAGTTTTGATCACTAACATTGACAAACATGCTTGAGATAGCAGTGCATGCGAGGTTGACCGAGCTATGCTCTAACAATCTCCCCCTTTGTCAATTTTATTGACAAAACTATTAATACATATGGAATACAAAAAAGATAAACTTTAGTGGCTCCTATTCTATAGTCTAATCTTCAATGTTCCTTGAAATCTTTGTCCTTCCAAGTACTCCAATGATCCCAAAGGTTTTAAGTTTAGCACCATCGTTGTTGAAGATCCGTAGCTATAACATTGAGAGAAATCGAGATTCTCAATCATTATTATACAGTGTCATATTACTATTATGTAACATCAAAGTCCAATTGTATCACGACTTTAACAATAATACTATGGTGATATGTATCACTCCCCCTTAGTCAATACTCCATCTCGATCATGGAAACCACTCCCCCTTACACAATGATCCGAAAACCATATGTATTTGTAGTGTGAACTATAATATTTCTCCCCCTTTTTGTCAATAAAATTGGCAAAGGTATAAGAATGGGGTCATAATGAAATTTCCACAAGAGACATTTGATGACCAAAAGAAAAATACATACCAACTTAATTTAGATGCAATCTAATAGCCGAATCTAACAACATTCATCAAGGAATTTTAAGATACAAGATAACCCCTATAAAATTCCACAGTCGCGCTCCCCACAAGATATTACTATTAAGCACAAGTTCAAAAGAACTCTCCCCCATTTGATGTCATTCCCGAGAGAACAACAAGAGCGACCTTAATTTTGAAAGAAAAGAAGGATTTTTTTTATTGGACACCAAAAACCATGAGAATGATTTTCTATATCCAAAACTCAACCAAATTAACCACAAGTAAATCCATGATTAATTCAATTGGAATACGTAACTAAATCAAACCACAAAAGTGATCAATTCAATTGAAGGTGCTCAACATAAGTAAACTCACGGAGCTACGACTAAGTCAATCACACGGAGATGACTAACTTAACCGTTCAAATACTCAACATAAGGAAAACCTTACGGAATATACGACTACATTAACCAATAGAACATGATAGTGTAGCCTTTCATATACTCAACACAAGAACTTGTGGAATATATGAAAACTCAACTAGATTAATTACAAGAGAACCTATAATTAATCTAATTAGAATACAAATAACCAAACTAATCACTGAAGTAATCAATTTAATTATTTTGGGCTCAACATAAAAGAACTTATGGAACCCCGACTAAGTTCATCATAGAATATGACAACCTTAACCGTACATGTACTCAACATAAGAAAGAAAATTTATGGAGTACAAACTAAATAACCAAACTAGTTGATTAATTTAGTTCCTAATGCTCGACATATAACATCTCATGGAACAACCAACAAAGCCAAGGTAAATCGACTTAGTTGTAAGGTTCTCAACATAAGACACACAATGGAGCCTTCACGGTAAAACATAATAAAATGGATCAATGAAGATCAATACCGTGGATAACATACAAGGATCTATTCTATTTTCCATAATAACGACATAATAGACTTTATCCATGTCGAACAAAAGATTTTATCCTATTTTCCATCAAATACATGACTGCATAGGCATAAATTTTGTATATGTCAAAAGTCCATTCGTCCTTTCATCAATACGAATACTGATTCATGAACGACTTTACTTTTGACCGCAATATAGGACCTTCAAGTTCACGGACGCAAACAATACATATCCCATAAAAATATTGCAATATCACAAACCATTAAAATACTGCAATAAACATCATCCTCCAAATATTTTTAGAACTTAATAACCAATAAACCTAAAAAATAACATAAGAAGATGAAAACAAAAATAGCTATGTGTAGTCACAATCATCGCTATTCAAAGAACTAGTTATTCTTCCAACTACTCCAAAAAAAAAAGACTTACTAGGAATATAAGAAGATGCATTACTCATCACCTTCATCATCGGACAATTTCCAAGTAGCTTGAATTGAATCCAACTCTTCCTTGAACTCGGGACACTTGGTTCCAATTAACGACACTTGATCTTTTAAGCACTTTACTCTTGCATTTACCTTGCACACACCCTTGTAAACTTTTTGAATAAGCCTCAAGGTGGTAGGGTCTTCAACATCAAGAGGAGTACCTCTTTGTCGCTTGCGAACATTTTCCCTTATACGCCGAAAGGTACATGGACGAACAAGTTTGGGGACCCCAAGAGAATTTCCAATAACATCAAGTCCACGATCACGAAAAATTTGGCTAATCAAACAAGGATAACCTAACATCTTGATGTGAGAAGTCATCGTCATCATTTGAAAGATGATAAAACCACAAATGTCAAGATTTGTATTGCCGGATTCAAGGAAGTAGACTAATTCCGCAAATTCATAACTCCACCAAGAATTCTCAATTGTGGAGGGACAAAGGTTAGAGATACCGAGTTTTCCAAACGCCATTAAAGCAATACTAAGATCATTAGTAGGAAACTTTCCTTGACTCCATACAACCTTCTTTCCACAAAGTCCAATAGAAATATCATCATATGATGGACGTTCATCACTTGGTTAAGGTAAAACCGTACGTTCCCCAACGGTATTTCTGTGACCCTTGAAAATAACTCTCTATTAACGAGGAACCTTTCTCTATTTATCATGGATTTAAATTCCATCTTCTTAAAGTTAGCATCACGAATGTTGGCATAGAAAATCCTTGTTAGAGAATCAAAACCTTCACCAAGGCCATTAAAGATATTCCCAAGATTGAACTTTTTGAAGCAAACTAAATCCTCTCCATGTCCACTAAAGGTTTCCAACTTCTTTTCTAGAATAAAACCTTTGGAAGCAATTCTATCAAAAGTTCTAGCACAAGAATCATTCACAAACCTAATTCTAAGAGAATTTTGATCACAAGGAGGATTCAAGCTAGAGGATTTTGAGCTTTTAGAACTCCTTTTCATGCTTCTAGAACCCATCATAAAGAGATATACAAGAGAAAATTACTTACTTGAAGAGAACCTCAAACACCCTTCCTTTTGATTTCTTCAAAGAAGCTTTAATGGTGGAGAAATACAAACCCTGGTTCATGTACGCGGACGGAAGATGAGAGAGAAGAAGGTTCAAGGACCACCAACATATATATATATCCCTCATTCATGGGCTTGGGCGGTACACGAACGGTGACCCACAAGACTTAGGGGATATTCTTAGCCCTTTTCACATTAAAGGTATGCAACCAACATCTAACAGAAGCAATAGAAAGCTAACTAAGCACAACACAACTGTACATAACACAAACTATTTCTTGCCCCACTTCAATATATGTACAAATGGGGTAAATGCCAATCTTGTTACCAAGAGGCATAATGCGCAGAGGAGTTCTCATGCGATATGTCTGGTTGATAAGTGTGAACAATCCTTGTAGTATAATCAAAATAATGATGATAGTCAGGGAAATTAGAGCTTCCTATCCTTCGTTTATTCTGGATAGAAGAAGGATTCTTCCGATTTCTGGGTTGTACAGTATCAACAGATTTAATACATACGAAACCCTTTTCGGAATGATTCTTAGACTTAACAGAATTAAGTTTTTCTAAGAATTTAAAAACGCCTTCGAATGCTTTAAACAGATCTTTATCAATTGATCCATCAAGATAGTATTCCTCATAGAGATCAAGAGTTAATCTAGTGAGGTTCCATATCCTTGAGCGTATTGAACGTTTTCCCAATTGTTCCTTCTTTTTATTTTTTTTCCTCAGATTGCTTCTTAACATCTAAATCTCCCCTTTTAGATGAAGTAAGATTATCATGAGAACCCAGAGGTTTTAACCATAACAATCTTTACGGAATTCTGGCGTGCGTTACAGATGCCAGGATCAAGTTTTCCAAAGAAATTTCCCATAGGGTAATTTATATGGAACGAACAAACACAAACTTACTAGGTTTACCGTGTTTGCCTGATCTGATACCAATTGAAAAAGCGGGGGTCTAACAACGCCACCCAATATTTCGCTTAGCAATCTGTATAGACTAACTCCGAAATACTTTGCTAGAGAATCAACTAGACAGTCAGACTCAATCTAGATAAAAGTATTTCAAGGAGTTAATATCTCTCTCTTGATTTGATTTTTACTCAAGCTAAAAACAATTGCGAGTCTTTATCAAATACAAGGAATACTTGGACGGTACCAAAGACCAATGTCCAAGGATCAATCAATATCAATCAACAACCAAAGGTTGGATTTCCAATTGATGATCACGAACGCACAACCTGTATTATTTCAATTATATAAAATATAATGCGGAAAAGAAATAACACAGACACCAGAAATTTTGTTAACGAGGAAACCACAAATGCATAAAAACCCCGGGACCTAGTCCAGATTGAATACACACTGTATTAAGCCGCTACAGACACTAGCCTACTGCAAACTAACTTCGGACTGGACTATAGTTGAACCCCAATCAATCTACCATCGATCCAAGGTACAATTGTACTCCTACGCCTCTGATCCCAGCAGGATACCGTGCACTTGATTCCCTTAGCTGATCTCACCCACAACCAAGAGTTGCTGCAACCCAAAATCGCAAACTTGATAATAAAAAAATTTGTCTCACACAAAAAAGTCTATCGAAGGTTAAATCTGTCTCTCACAGATAAACCCTAGTTTTGTTCCGTCTTTTGATAAATCAAGGTGAACAGGAACCAATTGATAATCCGGTCTTATATTCCCGAAGAACAGCCTAGATTAATCAATCACCTCTCTACAATCCTTCCTGACTACACAAGCGGATTGTCGAGGAATCACAAACAGTGAGACGAATATGTTTGTGACTTCTTTATTTTTCCTATCGGAGAACTCTCATGAGTCAATCAACCGATTGTACTCATACGATAGAAGATGCAAGATCAGATCACACAACTACGATAAAGTAGTATCGGTCTGGCTTCACAATCCCAATGAAGTCTTTAAGTCATTAACCTGATTTTAGAGAAGAAAATCAAAGGTTAATGGAGAACGAATCTAGCGGCGCACTAGTAGCACACCTACGTGTGGGGATTAGTTTTGCACAATGCTAGATGTCTCCTTTATATAGCCTTCAAATCAGGGTCTTGCCTTAGTTACAAAGCAATCCATATTCACCGTTAGATGAAAAACTGATTTAGATTCAAGCCAATATTTCTCAACCGTTAGATCGAAAAACCTAGCTTGTCACACACATTTTGGTAAACGTTTACTGGGTTCGTGAAAACCATGCCCAAACGTGTACGTGTATGTTGGTTTAACATAGTAACCCAAAAAGGTCAACCATATGAGCATTTCATATTAACCTTGTTCTTCTCCACCATAACTAGTTCAATTGACTCAAATGAACTAGTTAAAGAGTTGTTCAATTGCTATGAGATCTTATGTAACTACACAAGACACAATTGAAACAAATATGATTCGATTCGATTGAATCGGCTCATGAACTTTATAGCCACGATTTTCATAAAACATTCCTTAGTAATTTAAGTTTCATGTTCACAGCACATTTTTAGATCATAACCTCTTAAGTTCACAAACAAGTTCGCGGACTTAAGTTAATCGGTTGAGTTTTCCAAACTCAGCAGAAATTCTCGGAAAGAGAACTTCCGCCAGTTCGCGGACTGGGTTCGCGGACTTAGCATACAAACGAGTTTTGGAAAATCCAGCAGAAATTCTCGGTCGAGAACTTCCGTCAGTTCGCGGACTTGGCAAACCAATTCCACAATCCTCCCGATTTCTCTTAATCAACAAAGCTCGAAAACTTCGGTTCAATGAATACATGGTTATGTGATCTAAACTCTTATTTATATCATTGAGACATTCTCAGAAGACGCTATGCAGCTGTTATTCACAGACCGATTCACGTCAGAGAAATTCTCAAAGTGATTGAAACTTTTCATGACTTTCGTCACTAGGTGAAGATAAACTTGATCAAAGCGAAACGCTTTACCAACACATGATTTCGAGATATAGATAGGCGAGATATACTCGACTCGAAATATCAAATGTGTATGATCTAGTCTATATAATATACGACTTTTGTCTCATAAGAAGTAGGAGATATAAGAGATAGACTTTTGAGTGATAGATAAGTTCAAGTCTCCACATACCTTTTTGTTGATGAAGTTCCACGGTTCCTTGTATAGATCTTCGTTGTTGTATGATGAATCGCCATGAAGTCCTTGAGCTCAACTACACTTTTCTATCCTAGTCCGAGACTTAGCTATGTAGGCTAGAAATCAAGACTTATAGTTTTGATCACTAACATTTACAAACATGCTTGAGATAGCAACGCATGCGAGGTTGACCGATCTATGCTCTAACATCCTCGACTGGGCTCCAAATAACACTTTCTTATGAAATTCAGTTTCGCTCCTTTTATACCTTTTCTTCTTCTTTTACTCCGATGACTCCAAAATGGATATAAAACTCAAAAGCAACGTAATATACAAAAATACAAGAAAAATAGCTAAGAAAAGCATAAAAAATCGATATTCGAAAGATGTATTTTAGGCACTTATCACAATCTTCCTTTTCTTTTTCTGTAGGTCTGCAACAACAAACAGGTAATAACTAATAAAACCTAATAATAGTTAAGGTTTTTGAAAACTAATTAGTTTTTGCTCATTTCTATTTAGTTTTTGTTGATTTCTTTAGATTTGAAACTGATTGTAATTTTTTGATTTTTGATTTTAGGGTTTTGGAATTTCTGGTGTGGTTCATAACTTCATATGGACTGATTGTTTGGTCAACAACAAACAACAACATGAAAACATTATTGAACCTATTGATGCATATGTGCAATGGAGTATCTTAATCCAAGAAATATTAAAGCATAAGATATATGTATTTTGTACCCGTCTTTGAGTTTCAATTTTAGAAATTTAGGGTATTTTTCCTGCATCTGGTGGTGATGGATAATTCATGTTAAATGCTTGCAAGGGTTTGTGAAAATTTGTTTCAATTTTAGCTCTCAAACTTGCCTGTGGGTGTACAAAAATCATGCCCTGGTGGCCGGGCGTGTTGGGGTTTTGAAAAGCATTATGAATTCTTTCTATGGCTACTGCCTTAACTAGACTTCTATCTTTAAGTTCTTTTACTCTCTAAACTTAAAAGTAAGTAATAAGTGTTCCCCGGACCCCGATTGGAATTGTACTTGAGATAATGACGAATTACCCAAAGGCTTATGAGTTTGAGATTTGATTTTGCAAAGGCATAAAAGGGAGTTATATATGGAGTCAGTCCTTGTTATATTTATTGGTTGTCTTTTATTAATCACTATCCAGATGCCTAATTTGCTGATTAGCCATCAAATTTTCGTGCTAAACAGTAGTATGCCTAATTTGCTTGGTTCTCTGTCCTTTATGCGTAGTAGAGTACCTTCAAAACACAAACTGAAATATAAATTGTTGTTGCAAACATCTTGGGTGCAGTTCAATTGTCAGAGGTCTTGGATGCTTGATGTTTGGAGATGGAGTTCATTTTTTGTCGGAACAAACTTATGAAAGTGGTTAAGTGCCAAAGCCGAACTGCCGAAATGCTGTTTTTTTATTTGTTTTTTTTTTCTACTTGAAGTCTTAAACAGTTGTTGAACTTAGAACTTTAAAGATTTGCTTAAAGTATGTATTCAGGTCTTAACAGTTAAAAGTTGTTAAACTTACAACTTTCAAGATTTTTTTTTTTTGTTTTTTTGTTTTTTTTTTATATTTTACATATGTTGCAGGTAAAGAACCGGTACCGTCCCGTCCCGTGTTAAACAGGTACAGGACCCGTCCCGTGTTAAACAGGTACAGGACCCGTCCCGTACTTCTCAGGTACAGGTACCGCCATATGGAGGTACAGGTACTGAGCTAAGCAAAAACCCGTACCGTCCCATACCATGTGCAGCCCTATTAGAAGTTAGACGAAGTGGAAGCTGGGGAAAAAGTAGAACCAATAGAGGGAGGATCTCTAAAAATATTCATACTTCTAAGGACGAAAATGTTCATTCCCCTTAAATTCAGTTGTGTGAATCATACCATGAAGGTCTTCCACAGCAGTCTCGCAGAGTCCTTTATAAAAGGTGAAGAGTGATTCAACAACGTTATCTAAAATATTATACCTCCCTGAACAAACAAACAAAAAAAATTCTTAAAATAAATTGAAAACAATTGGTTATTCCTTTAATGATGAGAAGAAAATAATACTTACTATGAATGTACTTCAACATATGGGATCCTGAAACAGAGATAACATCATATCTTTGAAAAATGTCCAGAGCATCAATTCTACAATGAGGTTCTTCACACAAGCCATTGTGTTTAATGGTTTTAGCCATGAACACATAAATGAGGAGCTCTTACTTTCAGAATAAATGCATCAAGAGGAAGAGTGATCACCGTAAGATGAGTCTCTGAAACTAAGACTGCACCATCTATAAAGCTCGTTACTCTTAGGACCATGGCAGAAGGAGGAGCTGGAGTTCACATTATGTTCCAATTAGGAGAAGAATTATGACCAATCGAATTGGAGCAAGGTGGGTTGCGGTTGTCAGGAAGATGGTCATTGCTGAAGTATTGCTTATTTGTCTCAGGTGAGTCTGGGCTTAATGCTGCTTATTTCTTAGAAGAGATGGCTCCTGCAAGAGCAATAGGCATGAGAAAGTGTCCTTTCGTCTGAAGATACGTGTAGATGCTGTCGCATTGGATTACATCAGCTTCTCCGATTTAGCTACAAATGCAGTAGTCTGCGGCATGAGAAGGAAAAGACTGTTATATGAGTCAAGTTTCTGTTAGTTTTATCTCATAATCCTTGGGAATAAAACTCAGGTTATCTTTTAGTTTAGGAATTATCAAGATAAAACTTAAGGATTCTCTTCTAGTACAAACTGCTTGAATGTATGTAGATTTGAATGTAGAAAGAACATAAGTTATTGTTAATAGAAGAAGTTATTGTTAAATGTGTGATAGAATCTACGGGTGGATTGTTAAATGAAAGATTTACAGGTTATTTTGAATTCCGGCGTATTTCCGGATGAAAATGTGATGACCGTGGTCGATATTGACCAGGTCAAAAGGTCAATATTTGATTGGTAGTAATTCTTTTTGATGTTACAAATAAAATTGTAATTGCCTTAAGTTGTTTCAGTATATCACGTAGTAACAGATCTCAATTGTTTCAAAAGGACACGTAGTAACGGCTACCTCCTGTTACAACCTTCCAGTTACGGATATAATTCGTAACTGTTGGTCCATGTTACGAAATTCCACGTAATAAGGATGCCTCCTGTTACAACCTAAATTTTATTAACAGCCAGTAAGCCGTTACAAAAAGAATGTAACACATCGATTCGAAACAGAACTTGCATGTCACAACCCTGTTTTGTAACAAGTAGGTTCTGTTTATAATCGGGAAAATGGTGTAGTAGAATAGGATAACGTTGGTGGGAGTTCAACTCCTCTCCGATCTTTTGGTAATATTTCTGGTGAATGTTATATCTCCTTTTTGGGTCAAGGGATTATAACTAATAGATCTCGAATAAACATTACTGAGCTCCAGGCTTCGCAAGGTGCCTTTTTACTCAATTTGTTCAACTAGACTCTTTTTTCGGAGACGGTTATGGAGATTTATCTCTCCATGCTATAACCTATTCCCTCGAATCGATGATCTTATTGAGAATAATAAATTGGATCTTGTGATCGCTGATTCACACGTTTATGGCCTGAATGCACGAGTATTATCTCTCTTTTTTATTACTAATCTGGATTACATATTCTCGTACTTTTTGATTCATTATTAATTTTTTCAGTTGACTACCGAACTCGTCAGTTGGGTGTGTCGTTGTAAATTTTAGCCTCCAATATGGAGCAACTGCAAGCTGACAACAGTAGGATGCTTGGTTTACGTTCCGAATTATTCATGGATCAGGATGTGCGACTGATCTTGAACGTGGTCTTATAACCGCTCAAGCTCGTTATGATTTTTTGAAGTTGGAGTACAATCGAGAGCTCTGTTAGAGCATTGCTCGGTCGAACTCGCATGCATTGATATCTCAAGCATGTTTATCAATGTTAGTGATCAAAACTATAAGTCTTGATTTCTAGTCTACTATGGTGAAGGTCTTGGACTAGGATAGAAAGTGTAGTTGAGCTTAAGAACTCCATGGAAATCATTATACAAGACGAAGGACTACTCCAGGAACCGGTGGATCTTCATTGACTAAAAGGTCTGTGGAGACTTGAACTTATCTATCACTCAAAAGTCTATTTATCTCATATTTTGAAACAAAAGTAGTTTTGCTATATAGACTTAGATTATACACATTTGCTATTTCGAGTCGAGTTCATCTCGCCTATCTATTTCTCGAAATATGTGTTGGTAAGCTTTCGCTTTAACCAAGTTCATCTTTACCTAGTGACGAAAAGTCATGACAAGTTTCAATCACTTTGAAAATTTCTTACTTTGACGAAAAATAGTTTGTGAATAACAACTATAGAATATCAACGTCCTCTAAGAATGTTTCAATAATTTAAATGAGAGTTTAGACTATATAACCATTGGAGGATATAAGCATTGTTATGGAAACACATATATATATATATATAATTCCTTATTCCTTGAACCGAAGTTTGCGAACTTCGTTGATCAAGAGAACCGACATGGTGGCATGAGCCAAGTCTGCGAACTGGCGGAAGTTCTCGTCCCGAGAATTTCTACTGGAGTTTGTGAACTCCGTCCGGGAACTTATGTCCAAGAACCCAGTCTGCGAACATGAGTAGGTTATGTCTAAAAACGATGTTTGTGAATTTATTATTATATAAACTAAGGAACGCAAATTGCAAACCGTGGCTATATAGTTCATGAACCGATTCGAGTGGATCAAATCGTTTTTGCTTCGATTGTGTCTTGTGTAGTTACATAAGATTTCCTTGCAATTGAACAACTCTCTAACTAGTTCATTTGAGTCACTTGAACTAGTTACGGTGAAGAAGAATATGGTTGATATGAAAGTGATCATATGGCTAACCATTTGGTTGACTATTGTTGAACCCACAAATGTACAAGTTTAGGTACGGTTACACAAGCCTAGAAACGTGCATTTCATTTGTGTGTAACAAGCTAGTTTTCGATCTAACGGTTGAAAGAAATTAGCTTGAATCTAAATTAGGTTTTCATCTAACGGTGAATATTGAATGCTTTGTTACCAAGCTAACATTGATTGCAAACCCTGATCTGAAAGACTATATAAGGGAGAACTTTAGCAACTGGGAAACCTAATCCCCACACCTTTTGTGTGATACTAGTTGTGCTAAGCTAGAGTCAATTCTCCTTTAACCTTTGGTTTCTTATTCTAAACCAGGTTAACGACTTAAAGACTTCATTGGGATTGTGAAGCCAGACCGATAATACTTTCTCGTAGTTGTGTGATTTGATCTTTCTCTTTCTATCGTACGAGTACAATTGTAATAATTGGCTTGAGATTGATATCTCCGATAGGCAAGATATAAAAGTAATTACAAACACTTCGTCTCATCGTTTGTGATTACACAATATCTTTTTTCGCTGCGTCGATTATGATTATTGTGAGGTGATTGATAATACTAGGCTTTTCTTCGGGAATATAACTCTGGTTTATCAACTGGTTCCTGTTCACCTTGATTTATCAAAATACGGAACAAAACTCGTAGGTATATTCGTGGGAGACGGATTTATCTATTACCGTAGACTTTTCTGTGTGATACAGATTTGTTTATTAAAGTTTTCGACTTTGGGTCGTAGCAACTCTTAGTTGTGGGTGAGATCAGCTAAGAAAATCAAGTATGTAGTATCCTGCTGGGATCAGAGACGTAAGAGCATAATTGTACCTTGGATCAGTGGAGATTGATTGAGTTTCAACTACAGTCCAGACCGAAGTTAATTTGGAGTAGGATAGTGTCTGTAGCGGCTTAATACAATGTGTGTTCAATCTGGACTAGGTCCCGGGGTTTTTCTGCATTTGCAGTTTCCTCGTTAACAAAATTCTGGTGTCTGTGTTATTTCTTTTCCGCATTATATTTTGTTATATAATTGAAATATCACAGGTTGTGCGTTGTTCAATCAATTAGAATATCCGACCTTTTTGGTTGTTGATTTAAATTGATTGACACTTGGATATTGGTCTTTGGTACCATCCAAGTTATCACTCTATTATTTGATAAAGACTCGCAGATTTCTATTTGCTTGAGTATATATCAAATCGAGAGATTAAGATATAACCTTTTTGATATACTTCTTATCTAGATTGAGTCTGACTGTCTAGTTGATTCTCTAGAAAGTATATTGGAGTTTGTCCATACAGATTGCTAAGCAAAATATTGGGTGTGGTTGTTGTACCCCCACTTTTTCAAGCTCGATCATAAAGATGAGATGACTGCAAGCCTGAAAGCTGGCGCCAAGTTCATTGCTCTTGGCGTGGCTGATTTGAAAGATGATCTCTCCCGAGCTCAATCCCAGCTTGTGTCATCATCGAATGACATTTAAACTATAAATAATCTCTGGGAAGAACTCGCTGCTAAGAGATCTAAAGTTTCAACCCTCGAACATTCTTTAGATTCTTTTAGATATTTATCGACTTAGCCTCCATTAAAAACCTCCTTTGTCGTCAGAAAATCTGGCAGCTTCTCATGTCATGAATCATCCAAGTTCCCATCAAATCCTCTCCTTGTAATTAGGGAATCTGGTGATAATACAAGTCATGATCATTCATCTGACTCTGATAGTTATGACGAGGATTCCGAGTTTGGAACGTCTACCATGTTATGATTTTCAAGCTGAGCCTAAATCATTCTTATCGCCCCTTTTCTTTGTATAATTTTGAATTTTTTGGTGAAACTCATATATAAACATTCTACTTTTGTTCTTATTTTGAATGCTTTATTTTGTCACATTTGCACTTTTTTAATCTCTTCCTTTTGAATTCCATAAGAATTTTAGGGTTTTGAACGTCTGATAACATATTTCTATGATCAATTATTTTGAACACTTCATTTTTTTCGCTCTGAATTACCGATCTCTGAATCCAATTTGGATTTCATTAGATCCTTAATACGGATTTCTGACCTGAATTCTGGTCCTATCCTTTGCATATTGGCTTAGCTGTGAGATAATCATATCATCTCTTCTGTCTCAGATGGGCTTTTGGAAAGGCTTTATTTCTTCTTTTCAATGTTCCTGACCTCTTGGGATTCGTCCCCCTCCTTTGTGGTGGTCAAATTGATCATTACTTGGGATTCGTTTCGACGCACTTATATGCTCGACTACCTGTGTTCAGGTTTCTTAATTGTTTTCTTACATGTATCAGGAATATACTTGGTATTTGAAGACTTTCCTTTTCCAGGTGAGCAATTTCTTCAGTTCCGCTTTTGTCCTTTTTGACCTTAGTTTTCCTCTTTGGGTGCCTTTAGCATTGTTCTGTTTTAGTTGTTTTCTCTCTTATTGCTTTATTTCTCATTACTGCACTGGGGATGTCATCTTCATCGCATTCAATGGTGATGGTCATGGGTCTTAGTTCAGAGGTTACCTGGCCAGGGTACCATTCCGTGTCATGTAGATACTGGTCCAAAGCTTCACCGTGTTGATCTTAATGACATCATAGATCTCTCACTAGGATAGGTCTTTGTTGCTCTTAAGTTATTATTGGAATGGTCAAAATTATGACCCGGTCGATGATGAGTGCCAAATATTGTATATATTTATCCCTTTTTGTTGGCATTTAACTCATCTTTTGTGCATTAATTCTACATTTTATCCCATATTCTGTATTTTCATTGTTTTCAAGAATAAATATTTTTCTTACTTAATTTTGCATTTTTAGGTAACAAATAAAATCTGGATGAAGTGCGGAGCAAAAAGAGCAGAAAAGTAGTGAAAAGCCGGGAGGAATTACGCAAGGAAGCCGCGAAGAATGGTGCGCACAACCTCATTTTCTACACACAAAAGCGCCTCCGTTCTCAGCCATCAGATCATTTCTCAGAAGCATCCGACGGTCGCTCCTTCATAGAGCATCAAAATCTGAAGTCTCTGCCGAGCACCACAGCGCTGAAATTCCAAGCCTTCAGATTAGATGGTAGTTGAATCCAACGGTCGCTCCCTTGCTGTTCATCAAAGTTTGATATCTCCGCCTAACACTACAACACCTAACTCCATCTGGCATCGTTGATTTTGTTGTATCATATAATCTGACGGTCGCTACAAGCTTCACTCCGCATCACCGTCCGATTCACCTACCAGCTTCGCATCTCGCGGCTCAGCTCGCCAAACATCGAACCAGATGCTCCCGTTTCACACCCTAGCACCGAATCCTATTATCCACCCAAACAACCCATCGCCCCAAAACTTCATCTCCTTCACCCGACATTTGCAGAGCCACCTCTCTGCCACCACCTTCCCCGACCATTTTCAGCCACCACCTCACCTCTGCAACACCATCACTTCTTCACCAACATCATCAGTACCTCCCCAGCCGTTCCTTTATCTCTCTAGCCATCTATTTTAGTGACTTCTCACCACTCTAAACCCTAGGTTGGAAATCACTAAAATAGATGAGGCTCTAGACATCAATTGAACACAGGAGAGGGAGCAGGAAGATCAGAGGAGGAATGGGTCGAAGATAAGAGAGTCAATTCCTCGATTTTGGGTAATGAAAGTTAAACCCTAATTTTTGGGATTTGGGGGAAACCCTAATTTTAATGTTTGGGTATAAATTGAGGGTTGGGTATCACTGTTAAAACGTGTTCTTGGACTAGCCAAGTTTCCACCCAATTTGGGTTAGTGTATGTTTAATTTTAATGTTTCAATTTATGCACTGTTAACTGTTAGGGTTCTTGTTTGGCAAATTTTTAATTCTCTGTTTATATGAATGCTCACTGTTAGTTCACTGTTGTTGTCATGATTAGTTTACTGTTGTTAGTTCACTGTTAATTGTTATGTTAAACCTGTTCATTGTTAATTTGTCATGTTACTGTTGTTAGTTCATTGTTATGTTAAACTTGATGTTAAATGATGGTATGCTAGGTTAGAGCTTTAAAGCACTGTTTTGATTGTGCAGTGGGGAGAAATTAGTGCTCATAGCAAGCTAATTTTCTTCCCACTCCATGTAATTGCTTAACTCTATTGCATAGTTGTGATTGAGCAATGGGAGGAAATTAGTGCTCATAGCAAGCTAATTCTCCTCCCATTCCATTGGTATGCCTTAGCTTTGCCTTAGTTTAGCTCCATGTTAGCTTAACCTTCTTCCCCTGCCTTAGGCTAATTGCCTTTGTGTCATTTTATCTTTGCCCCATTTTGTTTTTGCTGTTTAGTTCTCCCCTGCCCTTGGCTTAGGCTTTGGTTTACTTCCATTTGTTCTTGTAGTTTCATTGTACTTTCATATTTACTTCGCTGTTACATTGTATTTACTTGTCCTCATTCCTTCACTGCCTTGTTGTGCTGCTGCTTTCTCCCCCCTGCTGAGCAGCACTGGTGCTGCTGTTGCTGCTTTCTTTTCCTTACTGCAGCTGTCTGCTTCCACTGCTTGTGCACTCATCTTGCACTGTTTTCTGTTGCTTGCTGATTGCACTGTTTTCTGCTTCTTATTGCTTGTGCATTCTGTTGCTACTTTCTTCCCTTTCCCTTGCTGTGCACCACTGTTGTGCATTGCCTTTGCCTTCCCCTGTGCTGTGTTGTTGCTGCCTTCACTCTCTGTTGCAGCTGCCCTGCCAAGCTGCTGCCACTTCTTCTCCTGTGCAGTGTTGCTGCCAAGCCTGCAGCCAACCAAAAGCCCAAGTTCAACTCAGTGAAGACCAAAACCAAGGTCTAGTTCACTAAGGCCCAGTTAAGGCAAAAGCCTAGTTCACTACTAGCCCAACTTGCTAGTTGAACTGTTAAGCCCAACTCCTAGTTGAACTGTTGAGCCCAAAGCTCAGACCAGTTTCTAGAACCACAGCCCAATTGCACTTTAAAGATAACTGAGCCCAAGCTCAGTTCATTTTATGTTTACAAACCCACTAAGCCCAATCCATTCAAAGGGCATTCAAACCCAATAGTACATTAAGCCCAACACTTCCAAAGGGCTTCTAAGCCTAAAGCAAATCTAGGAACCCAATTAGCTAAAACACTTCCAAAACACACCCGATCCCTGTGGATCGACCCGTACTTGCACGAGCTACAACTGACGACCGTGCACTTGCGGTATTACTGTAGGCCCGTTTTCATCGCATTTATTCTATACACTTTCCGGACCTGCCAAGTTTTTGGCGCCGCTGCCGGGGATAAATTCTATACCCTTTTTCGAGGCCTACCAGTCGACCAATAAGAGGTTTTACCTCGTTCTGCCTTTACTGAAAAACTCTTCGAGAGATGTATTTTTAGCATGTAGAGAGAAGATTAGACTTGATTTAGTGGAGGTAATATGAGATTTATTCTTATAAGACTTAACGTTTGCAGTTGTCAATCTGAGTTATTTTCTTAATACCTTTTGAATGAGCAGTTAAACTTCACTTTGTAATTTGAGCATTTCAGCTCTGCTTCATTGTAACCTGACCATACCAGCTCTACTTCACTATATAATCTGAGCTTTCCAACTCTATTTCATTTTGTAATCTGCAGCTTTCAGCTTTCACGAATTTAATCATTTCAATTTTTCATAAAATCGTGCATTTCAACTTTCATAAAGGGAAAAGAAGTTTACAATCTTAGTGTTTCATCTTTCTTAATTGAAATAATAGTTCTTTATTGATAGTACTTCTTCAGGTGGCTCTTCTCCAAGTTGGTTTTTCAGTCTGTATGCCCCCCTTCCCATTTTCTCAGATGCGATATAGGGTCCTTCCCATGATACCCCGAGATTACCCAGCTTATATCTTGTGTTGCCGGGTAGAAATTCTTTAGCACCAGGTCGCCAATTGTCAGATCTCTTAATATGACATGCTTATGATTCTTTATCATGCACCTCTTGTGCTTTCCCAGTTGTATCAGTGCTCTTTCTCTTTTTAGATGGACTTCTTTAATCGTTTTTAGGACAACTTCGTAATTTCTTCCTGAGATGGCTGACAATGTTGTGGTGGTCGGAAATTTCAGCTCAGTGGGTAAGACAGCTTCTGTAACACCACAATTTTTTTTCTTCTACTTGGCCTTAACCCGAACCCGATCCATTTGGATGGGAAGCTAGAATTTGCGTAGTGTGCGCCTGCGAACCTAGTAATCGGATGCGTATAGCCATGTGTCGAGTACCCAAAATCCAATATGAGTTTTTTAACACTAAGTAGGCTATCCCATAGTAGTATTAGAGTTTCTGATTAGTACAATTGATAGAAAACTATAGAAATCCTCAGCATCGATAACACGTGAGTGAGCATGCAGCAGCCTAAAGAGCTTTTGTCTTTGTCTTTCAAAATCATCTTTAGATGTATTCCATATTTTTCTTTGTTGTGCCCGCCATTTTATTTCCCCCCCCTTTTCCGTTGCATCATGATCAAAAGAGATTTTGTTTCTGTCTTGTAAAGAAAACAAAAAGAAATAAACCTAAAATCCAAAACTTAGCATTCCTTCTTGATGTTCCTGTTTTTCTTTGCTTTGGAAATTCGATTGAAACCGGAAGAAGAAGTTCATTCTCCCTTGAAAAATCGTCAGTTGAGGTAGGGGGTTTTCCTTCCTATTTGAACTATGGGTTTTCATAGTGTTCATCAGATTGGTTAATGATTGTTTGATTCCAATTTTTCTTTGACAATTTGTGATTTCTACCAACCAATAAACGGGTATATGGAATTTTATTGGGCCGACCGAGCGAAGCGAGGGAGGACCTTTATATGGCCATTTTTTTGTAAATAGTAAGTGATCAATTGACACAAAAAGATTGGATTTGAGCCTCAAAAGCACTTTGTAACCAACTTGTAACAAACTTTTTAGGAAATTAGCGTTTGGTAAACTTTTTCAAAGCGTTTTTCTCCAAAAGCACTTCTGTTTTAGGCTAACTTTAAAAGATACCCCGGAGTAGCTTTAAAAGCAGTAAATGCAGAAACTGTGGACCCACACAATTTTAATTAATTTATTCTCTATTTTAACCTTGTTATTATACTAAAAAGACAAAATATACCCTTAAATATTTATTTATGTACAATTATTTCACTAATCAAATTTTATTAATTTTTTAGTATAAAATATTAATTACAACAACAATAATAATACAGTAAAAACTCCATATATTAATAACCTTGGGACTTTACAAAATTAATAATATATGGAGTTTATTAATATAGGGAGGTATACCAAAAAAAAGATGAATAATATATTGAAAATATATCCTATTGAATAATATATCCTTTATGTGAAGGATATTTATCCTTTATGAATAATATATTAAAAATATATCCTATTGAATAATATATCCTTTATTATATATTGAATATCCTTTAATATATTGAATATTATATCCTATTAAGAATTTTTAAAGTTTTCTCTACACTATAAATAATATTATATATATTAGAAGATAATTCATTATTTTTAATATTCTCTTCTTCTAAACCAAATCAAAATGTCATCCAATGTTAGGAAAAGAACTCATATGAGTGATAAAATTCGTATAGAATTGTGTGAAAAGAAAAAATCACATCCAAATTGGACACAAAAAGATCTTGCGAAATGGTTGAAAGATACTTATGAGTAATCAAATTGAACAGTTGCACTACACTAATCGAATGGATATGGACGTCTTCCTTAATCATCCCAATGAGCAACAAGTCGTATACGCTTCAACCGAAGAAGAAATAATCGATGGAATTAGACAAGAAGCGGAGGGAGATAATCCCGATGATGATAGTACGGAGATATCAAAAGTTTCACGCCAAGAATCCTTAAATATGCTCGACAAGTTGGAAATGTTTTGGCTTCAACAAGATGGTGCACATAGCAACGAGGTCTTACGCATACGCAAATCAAAAGATGCCATAACAATCCAAAAAATTACATCATTTTCTCAACCAAGTGACAAACTATAGATAAATATTTTCCTTCATCTTAAATTTTGATGTAACAAGATCTATAATTTTCCTATTATGTTGATTTTATTAATATATGGAGGTAAATTCATTAAGGTGGGACTAGAAAAATCTATTAATACTAAAATGTGGAGTTTATTACTATTTGTAACTGGCCCAAGTTGGGACCATGATTTTTTATTAATATATAGAGTTTATTAATATATGGAGTATCAATATATGGAGTTTTTACTGTAATAGTATTTAAAGCTAAATATTAAAAATTAAAATAAAATTAAAATATGAATAAGAAATATTTTATTTTTTATCTTTATTTATTTATTTATTTTCAAAATTAAATTAAATTCTACTACAAAAATTATTATTATATTTTTAAAAAGAAAAATCAATATTACAAGGAATGGTCGGCAACCTAGCAACAAGCTGGGCTCCAAATGATTACAAATAATATTATTATTTGTAATATATTATTATTTTTCTAAACAAATGATTACAAATAATATTTAAAATAAAAAAAAAAATTATTATTAATAGATGTAATTTAAAAAGAATTTTTAAGCCATGTCTATATTCGTCATTAGCCACATCATAAGCACTTCAAAAAGATAATTTACCAAACAGAATTTACAGTTTGTTGGTTCTATAGCACTTTACATATTATAGTTTACCAAACGTCCGACTACTTTATTTTTAAAGCACAACACAACAACGCACAACGCAACAGAAAAGCACTTTTGTAAAACCCACAGCAATACCAAACTGGGCTTTGGTGCCCCAGATAGATTTCAATCAACAATGAAATGTTAAAAGAGCCCCATTCATGTTTCTATTTCTCACTAAAACTATTGTAAATACAACACAAAATGAAGGGTAATCGCGTAAATTTCGTGGGCAGAAAAAAGGACATGAAGGTTGGAAATGTTTTAATTGTTGAGGGGCAGTTTCGTAAAACCGGAGGTAGAGGTCCTGAGTTCGAATCCCGGCCACCTCAAAATTTTTAGCTTTTTTTTTTCCCTTCTCCTTTGGTTTTTTTCTTCCTCCAAGTTCACATCGAAACTGCTCCCATCTTCTTCTCCAGTCCACCACCATCATCTCCACTACCATCACCATCCACAATTGGTATTGAGGAACATGTTGGAAATTCTAAGGCTACGGATGCTATAAACGCAAGCAATGCTTGATCGAGGCGTGATACAATCACTGTCCTTAATAATAGATTTCTCCCCTCATGGTGCAACACAGTTTAATTGCGTCTATTCTCCAGGATTCAACGATCTCAATCCAGTAATACTTCACTATCTTACACTGGATTCTTGTGAAAAATAAGATATCACTTTACTGTTGACACAATGTATATGCACTGTAAGCATAGACACAAGTCAATACAATAGTATTTGCACAAACATTAGAGGAGAATGAGATTGACAGAAAGATTCCAGACCTCTTTTACAAGTGAGAAACCTCCATGCATTTATAGAGTTCCAGTAGATGCGTCTCTTGGGTCGAAACCCAAGTATACATTTAATCACTTCCATGAGTCTGTTCACTTGAGTGTTAACCAATCAACACTTCTTTTCACCAAATGATGCTATTTGTTCCTAACCATTTTCTGTGATCAATCCCTTCAAAACACCTGTTGGTATTATAACTAATTTAAGGTAGTTATTAGTCATAACCGTCCGCAATATATTTTGAAATACATAACCATAATACCAACAATCCCCCACAATTTCAAAATACAGTAAACATTTTCAGTAAAAGAATTATGAACAAGTGCATTCGAAATGGTTCCTTTGGGCTATGAACCAATCTTAGGATGATAATCATAGCTTACTAAAAGAACGCGGTGAAAAAAAAGTTTCTATAAACCAGTCCTTCTTTTATGTAAATTAGAGGATTTAACAACCACACTTTGTTTATAAATCATTATTATTCTGCGGTTTGGCGCTTTTCGGTCCTGCGCCCTCCTGGTTTCATGAGTCTATGCAGAAACTGTTGGAATATCAGCCTATAATCATGCTTCTAAAACTTTATTAGCTATAAATCATGTTATTCTTCATATAAGGTTAATATTATAAGCTGGTATGACAATTTATGCATCTGGATCATATATTCTGCACTTGTGTAACATTAAGATGAAAGTAGATAGGAAGTATAAGTACATACCTTAGATTAGCTCACAACAATTGAAGGAAAACTTAGAAATTTTATTTGTTTTCTATCTAGGTAGACACTTCCACTACTATCCTCTCTTGTCCTTTGATGATGGAAAAATTTCTTTTAAACAAGAGCTAGAATGGAGTCCACCTCATGCTAGAAAAGACATGTGTCATTCAACCTTCCATCAAGAGTTGAAAAACAGCCTCACATAGCATTATTATAACTAGTATGCCATTATAAATAGTCTAAGAGATACTTATCCTCATGTACCCTTGAACTTACATAATTAACATGAAGTAACCTTAACCTCATTGATTAGGATCAGTACTAATCCAGTTTAAAGAAATATAAAACATGTTTTGTTGCTAAACCAACATATAGACTAACATCTCCCACTTTGGGCAGCAACAAAACCTTTTAAGTTTAAGAAAACTTTACAAAAAAACAGACTTGGATTAGTGAGTTAGAAAACTGTAGGCGGCCAACCCTTTTTTTTTTTAAGAAAAAATAATCCTACAATGAGCAACCATTCATGTATAACCTTATCCTCAAGATCAACAATACGCTAGAATTTGACTATGAAGACCCAAACACCATTTAAAAGATGCACATGCCGTTTCCATAATCAGAAATCTAGACAGACTATTGTTCTTGAGTTAATCTTTAAGCATACTTACATAAAGGACAATAACCTTTTAATCCTCACAAAGATCCCTTTATGCTTTAAAAAAGACTTCCTTGTGATCTTAAAAGGATTTGCTAATACCTCTTTCAAGAGACTACAACATTCTTATGACCTCAAAAGAGATCTGCCAACGTCTTTTAAAAGACTGCCGCACTCATATGACCTCAAAAGAGATCTTCTAACGTCTTTTAAAAGACCACCGCATTCCATTTTAACCTCAAAAGATATCTGCGAACTTTAGAATGCATCAATTAAGACATTACAACAAACATAAAATACCAAGAGCAATCATAACAAAATATGTTGATATGCAAACTGAGATATTTGATTATTTACAATCAAAGTCATACATTTATGACATATCAACAACATCCATAGAAGTTACATGCTCTTTAAACGCCTTAGGGTTCAAACCTTTAGTCATAGGATCTGCAAGCATATTATCAGTCGAAACATAAGAAATATCAATTTCCCGATTCTTGACTTTGCGTTTTACCAAGAAGTATTTAACATCTATATGTCGCAATCTTCCTGTCCCTTGATTGTCTTTCGGAAAGCTAATTGCAGATTGATTGTCACAGTAAAATTTCATAGGTCTAAATATAGAATCTATAACCAAAAGACCTTTCATAAAATTTCTCATCCAAACTGCATGAATTGTTGCTTCGTAGCAAGAAATGTATTCTGCCTCCATTGTGGATTGAGCTTCAACAGATTGCTTTACACTTCTCCACGAAATAACACCTTTAGCAAACATAAATACATAACCAGATGTAGATTTCAGCTTATCCGAACCCATAAAGTCAGAATCTGAGAAACATTCCACTTCCAATTCATTGGATCTTCTGTATACAAGCTGGAAATGTTTTGTTCTTTGCAAATAGCGAAGCACTTTCTTCACTGCTTTCCAGTGTAGTTCACCTGGATTTTTATGGCAGCGTCCCAAAACACCAACGACAAAACTAATGTCTGGACGGGTGCAAATCATGGCATACATCAAGCTGCCAACAGTTGATGCATACCTTTTAGAGTCTATTCGAATCCTTTCTAAGTCATATTTAGGACACTGCAGGCGGTTGATAATATCACCCTTCACAATAGGTGCTTCACCCGGTGCACAATTCTGTATCTCAAATCTTTGGAGTATCTTCTTAATGTAGGCTTCTTGAGACAAACCCAATAAACCTCTCTTTCTGTCGCGATGTATCCGAATACCAAGAACATACGAAGCTTCTCCCCAATCTTTCATCTCGAAATTGGTTGAGAGAAAATTTCTAGTGTCATGCAACATATGAATGTTGTTGCTAGCAAGTAGAATATCATCAACATACAGAACTAGGATGATAAATTTGCTCCCACTAGTTTTCAGATATATGCATCTGTCAACTTCACTTTCAACGAAACCGTAAGATGACACTACTTGATCGAACTTCATATACCATTGCCTAAAAGCTTGTTTTATCCCATATAGAGATTTCTTCAAGCAACAGAGTTTTCCCTCTTGATCTTTAGATGTTAAACCTTTCGGTGGTACCATATAAATCTTCTTATCTAGATCACCATTCAAGAAAGCCGTTTTTACATCCATTTGAAACAATTCTAGGTCGAAATGAGCTACCATTGCCATGATAACTCTAAACGAATCTTTCTTGGAAACAGGATAAAAGGTTTCTTCATAATCAACACCTGGTTCATGAGTAAACCCCTTCGCAACAAGTCTCGCTTTGAATCTTTCGATACTACCATCAGCATTACGTTTAATTTTGAAAATCCATTTACATACAACTGTTGTTGCACCTTCTGGCAGATCCACCATATCCCATACTCCATTCTTATCCATCGATTCTAATTCCTCATCTATGGCAGGAAGCTAAACATGAGAGTTCTTTCCATTCACTTCCTGTGAATATGTCAATGGTTCTTCCATATCGTCAATAACTCCATATGATTCCACCATGAAAGTACTAAAACCAGGCTTGATGACTGTTTTTCTTGGTCTAGCAGATTTGCGCAAAACTATTTCTTCTTTTTCGGCGGCTTTAGATGATTCTGTAATGTCAATTGTTGATTCTTTATGAACTTCGGTTCCAGCCAGATCTGTAGGATCCTCTTCTTCAAATGCAATCTGTCGATATTCACTCCCACTGATCTGATCATTCTCTGGAAACTTAACATAGTTAGTTTCAGCAATTTCGAAGATGGACAGTAAAATCTGTAACCCTTCGATCTGTTCGGGTAACCAACAAAGAAACAACTCGTAGTGCGAGAATCAAGTGATTTTTCTGAAGGATTAAACAGCCTAGCTTCCGCTGCACAACCCCAAACATGAAAATGATTTAGACTCGGTTTCCTGCCTGTCCAAAGCTCATAGGAAGTCTTCGTAACTGCTTTACTAGGTACACGATTTAGAATGTACACCGCTGTTTTTAGAGCTTCTCCCCAAAATGATTCATGTAATGTAGAATTACTCATCATACTGCGAACCATATCTTTGTAAGTTCTGTTACGTCTTTCAGCAACTCCATTTTGCTCCGGTGATCCGGGAGTAGTAAACTGAGCCACAATACCTTGTTCTCGTAAAAAGTCAATCATCTTTCCATGAGGCTCACCATGAGAATCATCTTTCCCATGATATTCTCCTCTCCTTTCAGATCTCAACACTTTGATTTTCTTCTCAAGTTGGTTTTCAACTTCTGTCTCGTACGTTTGGAAACTTCCAAAGTATCTGATCTTTCACGAATAAGGTAAGCATAAGCATAACGAGAATAATCATCTATAAACGTAATGAAATATCTCTGACCACCTCTATAACCAATTATAAAAGGACCACATATGTCAGTATGCACAATTTCAAGTAACCCTTGACTTCTAATAGCTGTTTTCTTTCTAGATTTAGCGAACTTCCCTTTAATGCAGGTTACAAAAGTGCTGAAATCTGAAAAATCCAGCTGTGGTAACATATTTTCCCTTATAAGCCTTTCCATTCGATCTTTAGATATGTGTCCTAGACGTTGATGGCACAACATCGAAGAATTATCTGTGTCTAAACTTATTTTGATACCTTTAGTCGTATCAACATTCATACAAGATACTGAATTTACACAGTTTAGATCAACATTCAACTTGTATAGATTATCAACATTCGGACCATAACCAACCAGTTGAGAGTTATAATACATCTTAAAACATCCACCACCGATAGAAAACGAAAAACCCTTAATATCAAGTCTACCAACTGAAACCAACCATCTTCTTACAGTAGGTACATAAAATACATCAAAAAGATCCAAAAAATTTCCGGAATCCAGAGTTAGTCGCACATTTCCAATAGCTTTAACTTCCACTCCTTGAGCATTTGGCATATATAGAAACCGCTCTTCCTTACTTAGTTTCCTATAGATTGTGAATGCCTGCAAGGAATTTGCAATATGAATGGTTGCTGCGGTGTCTAACCACCAAGTATTCAAAGGAGTATCAACAAGATTAATTTCAAAACACATCATATGGAAATCAATACCTTTCTTTTTCAGCCAATTCTTATACTTAAAGCAGTCCTTCTTCATATGGCCTTTCTCTTACAGAAATAATATTTAAATGGAAACTTCTTACCATCCTTATTAACTTCAGACTCATCATTTGGTGTTTCTTTTTTTTTGTTCCTGAGGTATCTTGTTCTTTCCTGATTTCTTGAAACTTTTCTTACTAGGAACAGCTGAAGCAAAGTGTGTGTATTCTTTAGTCTCACGTCGCTGCCTTTCCTCTTCTTGCACACAATGAGCGATTAACTCGTTTACATCCCATTTTCTGTCACAAATATTATAGTTGATCTTGAAACTCTCAAACTGTTTTGGAAGTGAATTTACTGCGAGTTGCACTAGATAATCATCGTTTAGGTTCATATCCAGACCTCGTAACTTGTATACTAGATCTGCTATTTGTAGTATGTGATCTCGAACACTGCCATCTCCACTATACCACATTGATGTCAGTTGACTCATATGATCACCAACCATAGACTTTGCAAAACTCATAAATTGTGACTTAATAACATCCAACTGCTCTTTGGCAGTGTCTTTCATCGGAATTCCACCTCGAATTGCATCTGGAATCGCACCTCGAATGATCATAATACTCATTCTATTTTACTTTTCCCACTTGTAGAAATTCTGTTTTTCACTTCTATTAGAACTATCTACAGGCTTTTGAGGCATTGGTTCTCTTAAAGCAATATCATACTCCAAGTAACCAAGAACTATATCCAGATGCGACCTCCATTTGAGATAGTTAATGCCATTTAGTGGCTCAATACCATCCAAGTAACCTTGAACTTGTGTAGGATTCATTGAAGTAGCTGAAATATGCATGCATAACCTTAATCTATTTCCATATGAATGATATGTATGTATTCAAACATAAAACATTCTGAAACTTCATATAACAATAAATCAGAATTAACAACAATTGTTATTGATACTTCATAATAACTAAATTCTGATTTAAGGCTCGATATAACCACAACTTTACCTTTGGGTAAACTTGTAATATATCAAGTCAAACAAAAACAAGTCTAATCAACTCACACATAGTACTCGACAGGACCTTTAAACCTTTGGGTCGAAAAGACCTATCATTTACCGTGTACAAGTAGATTCTCTTTCTCCATCACATATGTTACCAGTATGATTAACCTTTGGGTATCATCATACAGACAACATCTGAAATTCCACTTACGCAGTCGTTTCATACCGAAATATGTCGTTTTATCAGCTCCCTAAGTATCACTTTGGTGACACATAGAAACGATAAAAGAACATGAAGACTGCTACAAGGTTCAAGTAATACTTTATTACAGCCTTGTAACAAGATTACAACAAAACATGTATAACCCATCATTTGTATTTAAGCAATCATTTCAAAACTAGTTGCAAAATATATTATACCTAGAGCTCTGATACCAATGTTGGAATATCAGCCTATAATCATGCTTCTAAAACTTTATTATCTATAAATCATGTTATTCTTCATATAAGGTTAATGTTATAAGCTGGTATGACAATTCATGCATCTGGATCATATATTCTGCATTTGTGTAACATTAAGATGAAAGTAGATAGGAAGTATAAGGACATACCTTAGATTAGCTCACAACAATTGAAGGAAAACTTAGAAATTTCAGTTGTTTTCTATCTAGGTAGACACTTCCACTACTATCCTCTCTTGTCCTTTGATGATGGAAAAATTTCTTTTAAACAAGAGCTAGAATGGAGTCCACCTCATGCTAGAAAAGACACGTGTCATTCAACCTTCCATCAAGAGTTGAAAAACAACCTCACATAGCATTATTATAACTATTATGCCATTCTAAATAGTCTAAGAGATACTTATCCTTATGTACCCTTGAACTTACATAATTAACATTAACTAACCTTAACCTCATTGATTAGGATTAGTATTAATCCAGTTTAAAGAAATACAAAACATGTTTTATTGCTAAACCAACATAGAGACTAACAGAAACAACACCTTAGTTTCTGTTGGAATCGACCTCATTCCAAACTCAAATAGGTGAAATTCCATCGGATATGTACTGCAGTTATACAAACCAACAAATGGTATGGAATTCATTAAGAGTATATGAATAACTCATCCTTACATACTGCATATAAGTACTATCATGTCACAACAGACTTCTCAAACAATTTGTAGTTTCTTAACTTTAAACATTTCGCGCGGTCAGAAAGACTATTCACTAGAGGTTACATTTCTAGTTTGTAGATACAACACTTTAGTATCTCTACAAAAACATTTAATATGGTTTACACTTAGCAATTATTCTTAACCATAACCATGTTTTCCTTTAATTGGAAAACCTCCAAATTTTTCAAGGTGCACACACACCACTGTAACTCTAACCAACTTGTTAGAAGTATGTAAATTAACAATTTTCTAAATCCCTGTTTGTCGACTGATTACGATACGTTGTCACTCGGATCAAAGATAACTATCTCCTAGTTTCTCAAAAGTTTCAGATAGTATAAATCTTCAACCCCACATTTCTTGACTTGCCTAATTGAATTTTTCAATTACACTAGTACAACAAGGAGAATGATAAAGTACTGTGAAGTTAGTCACAATTACCATCTTAAGCACTTTGGTACCCACTGCTAAAAGGGTATCCAATTCATTTACATACGTTTCAATCCCACTTTTTTTCAATAATATAAAATAGATGATATGAACTACTTTAAAACTGCAGCAATCATCTCCCGCAAATGATATGAACTACATCTAGTCTTGTAGCAATCATCTCCCATAGATGATATGAACTATTTTTAATCTGACTTAATCATCTTACACAAAATCTCGATAGTGGGGTTTGAACTTTAACACTCCATACAAAGAATGTTGTTTATTAACACTAATATTACTAGTAGTACAACCATTTATTTGCCATCAAATGACCCCAAATGAGGATACGGGACTATTCCTTCTGAACATACACCAAGGAAAGTCATATCCGTCGCTTCAATTTTGTATCAACATCCAGATGGACAACATTTACCACAAGTATATAACTATGACCGTAGCCAGTAGATTAATCTTGCGGATTAACATTTCTCCCACTCGTTTACTGACCCACACAAGTCAATCTATTGGCAGTGAAATTAATTTAATTTCCTACTTCAATTTCTTTAAGGTCATAGATGGTCAGTCAATGAACTGAAAACCACAAAAACCATTTTAGGTTCAGTTGTACACAAAATGTATAACTAGGTTAGACAAAGTACACACATGTCCGATCAGAAACAACTGCACTTATCAATACTTTCTTACGATTAGCGCAAGACCCATGAACGGTCTAAAATCATCTTAATTATAAACCCCAAACATATGGAGCCGCACCCGCTCAAAGTTTTGTAATAGAACTTAGAAAGTTTCACTAAGAAAATTCCATGCATGCCTTACCATTCTTCAGTGTATGGCAGTAACACTTAAAAATGTCAATCAAACTAATTACGGATGGCATACCAAAACACCATATGTGTTCATGGAGATTTTCCAAAATGGAAATCTTAAACTCAACACCCAGTTACTAGTGTTTCCTCAAAATCATAAAAATTTGGCCAAGATAATTTGTCAAACACGTTTGTGTTCAACCCACTTTGTCTCAAAATCAGCAAACTATAAAGTTTCAAATTAACAAAATTGCAATGGCAATATCTAATTGAATGATAAAATAAAAATGTCAATCTAACCTGTTTGTTGCAGCGAAATACTCCTTTCATTCCTCTTGTAGTTCAGAGGCGTCTTTGTTAGTTGGTCTCGTATCAATACGATCCAATTCCAAACAGTCTCGATTCATAACTTCGAATGAAACCATACTAGATATTATAACAGCCATATGAAAATCTATTCTTAAGATTGTTGGAAATTCTAAGGCTACGGATGCTATAAACGCAAGCAATGTTTGATCGAGGCGTGATACAATCACTGTCCTTAAGAATAGATTTCGCCCCTCATGGTGCAACACGGTTTAATGACGTCTATTCTCCAAGATTCAACGATCTCAATCCAGTAAGACTGCACTCTCTTACACCGGATTCTTGCGAACAATAAGATATCACTTTACTGTTGACACAATGTATATGCAGTGTAAGCATAGACACAAGTCAACACAATAGTATTTGCACATAGATTAGAGGAGAATGAGATTGACAGAAAAATTCCAGACCTTTTTTACAAGTGAGAAACCTCCATGCATTTATAGAGTTCTAGTAGATGCGTCTCTTGGGTCGAAACCCAAGTATACATTTAATCACTTCCATGAGTCTGTTCACTTGAGTGTTAACCAATCAACACTTCTTTTCACCAAATGATGCTATTTGTTCCTAACCATTTTCTGTGATCAATCCCTTCAAAACACCTGTTGATATCATAACTACTTTAAGGTAGTTATTAGTCATAACCGCCCGCAATGTATTTTGAAATACAACACCATAATACCAACAGAACAGAGTGAACTAATTTGTTCAATTTCAATGATTTTTCCTTCAATTTCAGTGTGTTCCGTCGATTTTTCCCTCCTCTCTCCATTCTCGATCTTTCTCCTCTCCATCGAACTCTTCTTCCTTCGAGAATTTATCATCTTCATCAAGTAACAGTACTGATCCCAGGCCAACCAACACAAATTTAATCCTAAATTTCGTTATTGAGACTGAAGGAGATTGGAGATTTCAGCAGATGGGATTTGAATCTGAACTGAGGAGTTGGAGAGTTGCAGAAGATTTAAGAAAGGGGGTGTTGTTGGTTGTTACTTTCTTGAAGAGTATTGAGCAGAATAAGGAGAAGCTGGTGATGATTACTGTGTTAATGAGTTTGATTTCAGAGGTTAGGGTTTGGAAAATCTGAGATTGAACTGAAGAGATGGTGATGAATTGGAAGATGGGTTGTGGTTGATTTGATGAGAAAGAAGATGGATGTGCTGTAGCTAGGTTAAAAAGTTCAGAATGGGTTTGATGATAAATGGTGATGGCAGTGATTGAGATGGAGAATCGAAGATATGTGATGTTATTGTTATTTTAAATTCTGAATTGTTTTTCGATCATTTTACTTTCATTCTAATTAAATGCTAATTACTGTTAATTTTTACAGGTTGATAAGCTTAAAAAGAAGTTAAGACATGAAGTGTGCATAGAGCTTTGTAGAGAGATTTCACTCGACCTTTGGGAGCTTTACCTCGTTTGCCTCCTTATCTCCCTCAAAATGTGAGTTTTGATTCGTGCTTCACAATTCCAGTTTCTTATTTTCGTAATCTCTACAGCTGTTTGGAGAATTTTCGAATTTTGATGAGCAGTACATTTCGAAGGTGTCCAATATACAGTCATCTATTTTCTTTAAAAAAAATTGGTTGCCAGACTAACTGGATTTGATTACTTCTTTGCTATATTCGGGTATGGGGTGTAATGAATCGAATTTTTTTTTCTTCAGTACATCATATTTGAGATATGGCGGGGTTAAATGTGATCTATTTAAGGCCTATATTGCAGTCCCCTTTAGCTATGGCCCTATGCTCTGCCCTTGGATACAACAGCTAAATATTGATTTTGTGTTTCTTTCTTTTCCTTCTCAATGGTTTTTTTGTCAGTCGCCTCTCAGACTTCTTGGCTCCATCAAAGAACGTTTTCACCTCTTAAACACATTACAAAAGAAGACCGAGGCCTGCCGTCTATTGCACTATATTGCCAGTTACACTTGATTTTTCGTGTGCGATTTCCAGTACCCTTCTTTTCTGTAGTTTTAACAATGAGCAGGCATATATTTTTGCAAAAAAAGAAAAGAAAAAGAGAGTAGGCATACGTTTGTAGCTGAAGTTTACTTTCACTGACCTAACATATATTTGCATAAGAATCTCATTTAGAGCACCTTAGTCTACTATTCTGAGGTTGAAAAATGTTAAACTAACCACTTACTTCGTCTCCCTGCAGGTCAGCAGCCCAACATTCTTGAGCAGCCACCAATGCTTTCCTAAGGGGCGATCATTACTCTACCCAAGAACTCTTGCGGAAGGCACATCCAGAGTGGATGACTGCTGAAAGTCTGAATTTTAAGGCAGCCCAAGAAATTTGAAGTATAAGGAATCACAAAAATGATGCATGGAAGCTAGACCTGCATGGTTTGCATGCATCTGAAGCTGTTCACGACGCCTTGAAAGAACGTCTTTGGAGGATTGAGACTCAATTCCCACTTACTGTGCATCCCAATAAAGTTGTCAAACCAATTCATTCCAGTAGTTACCTTAGCGTGGCCGGACAGACAGAAAAAGAGGAGGGAATGACATCACAGAGACCAGGGGTTTTACAAGTTATAACAGGTATGCAGCTTTATTAGGGGGATATTCCAGTAAAACATCTTACTTTAATTAAGATATTCTTATTTCGTCACATATATGAAATAGAACATGGATCCCATTTTTCACACTGTTTTGGCAATATTTACCCAGTAGATATTAGAAAAATAATCACACATTTTATGAATGAACATCCAATCGCCACCCACTTGAGTGGAGTGTCACGTTTACGAAGATCTCTCTTTCTACCCTGATGTGAGATTTTCGACTTGCATTCATTAATTATACTTATGCATCTTGTCTATTTAGTTCTGGATTGTGAATGCGTTTTCTTAACGCAGATGTTGTTTTTTCTTAATTGGTGCTGGTGATCTTTTTCAATTGCAAATGGTTGTTGTATTAGAACCATTATCAACATAATACAATTTTGGTGTTGTCTAATAACGACATAAGGTGGTATTGATTGTTAAATGTCAGGGGAAATTGAGCTCGTTGTAGGTGAACTGGGAAGAATGGATCGATTGCAGGTGGCTGTAGCTGCTGGCTGAGATGCAACGAGTGGATTTGGGTTGAAGCTGTTAACGTTTGCAGCCTTGAATATAGTTAGAATCAACTCCATGAACTAATGATTGCATGCACTAGAGAGTAGTATGCCGGTGGTCACATGGATCGATTTCAGGTGGTGGTCGTTTGGGTCCATCTGTGGCTAGAGATGCTTATGAGATACCAACAAGAAGTGGACATATGTGCTGGCTGGATTTTTAAGAGATTGCAGGCAATGTTGGTTGTTGTTTGAATCGGCCAGTTAACATGAATGCAGGTGTTTCAGTCTGTAGTAACTGGTGGGTGACTTAGACGTGGATGAACATTGGTGATGAAGTTCAGTTCTGCGGCCAGGGATGGATATAAGATGGTATGGTCGGATCTTGGGAGGATTTGCCGGAGTTTGTGCATCCCGTAATGACGAGATTTAGAAGGCTCAAGTCAAAGAAACTTTTTGCAATCAGTGGCCAAGAAGACAGTAAGAGATAAAAAGTGTTATTGGAATTGAATTTGGTTGCAGTTGTGTTGTAGCCTGGATGGAGAACGAATTGGCAGCAAAAATACTTGTGACTTAACAGCCTCCAAGAACCTCATGTAGATGCTATTTCAGATCCCAGACTAAGGCCAAAATGTGTGAACCGATCCATAAGAGCAGCAAAGGCATTTCCACTTGATGGACTCATACAAAGAATGGTGGTTCCAACAAAGTCCTGCCAATCTGGTGGCTTTTGCTGTATAACAACATTTAATCAAAACCCATCCAAATTTGAAAAGAAATTGAACAACGGTACTGGCTACTTCTCCAATAGAAAGAGCAATTACCATTTGCTGATATTAAAAAAAATACAAACAATGATTATCCATGATCGACACTTACATCTGAGACTAAACCCATTGCTTTCATGTTAGTAATGTTAAACTTATCAAGTGTTGTTCTGTTTTTGAAATCAAATAAGAATGGGTTGCACAGACGCGTAGACAGGGACAAGACACGACGCGGACGCGGATACTACAAAATTCTCAAAAAACTAGGACGCGGACACGTATATACATATTTTATTTATATATTATTTATATATATAATAATGTATTCATACAGTAAAGTCAAGTATTTCGATCCTAAAAATTAGAAAATGATGCTACATGTGTATAAATTTCAAAAGAAAAGAAGATATCGTTTGTTTATACACGCCGAAGATCAAACAATCGGTCACTATTAAACAAATGGCACAATCAAAATGCATTCTTAGAACAACACATGCGCAACTAAGGGTATACGTGATGTCATTTCCAATTACAAAACCCTAATAAAGATTTAAATTATTGATCTAAATGTTTGTCTTTCTTCATTTGGTTAATAATAGTAAAAATAAAGGAAGAAGTTTAAATGAAAATGGAAAAAAAATACGTCGGATACGCGTCATCGGTGCGTCCAAACCAGATGCGCGCAGGATGCACAAATTGGTGCGTCGGAAACTCGTCGTGTGAGTGTCCCACGCGCGTCCCGTATCTGACGCGAATCGGACGCAGCACGGCTCAAGAAATGGAGCGTCCGTGCAACCCAAAGATTTAAGCTTTGATTGGTTTCTAATTTCTACTACCGGTGGCCGAAACAGAGTACCTACCGTGTGTATTAGTAATGTACGAAACAAATGATTAGGAATACTATTGTGTGTATTAGTAATTTATGACAAAAAGTTTCTGAACATCTCTTTTATATTTTTTTCCATTACAAATTTGAATCCGTGCAATGTGGTGTCGTTTCGTCAAGTTTTTCGGTCGGCCCTTCTACAGTGTCGACCATTGTACTAGTAATTTTATTCTTTAGTTGAATTCCTTGCCTTTATTTCACCCTTTTTAATGTCGATGTATTTGATATTAATGTCATGTTAATATGCATTGCCTCTGATTTTATAACCGTGCTGGTGAATGATTACCCAACCAATGGGGTTGTTTATCTAACCATGAATTCAATAAAATTTCTTCACTAATTTCCTTTGGGTTATCTCTGCCCTTGTAGACCATTTCTTTGTGTTTGGAACTATGTTCGGTTTTGAGTGGTATAACTGATTTTTGGAGATTAAAAATGTTTGTAGGCACCTAAGTACTGTTTTCCATCATAAAATTTAAGTGTTGCATTAAATTTCTGAACTTGCCGATGACCCGTTTGCCAAAATGACTCAATGAGCTATGTTTTTGAAATATCAAACGCGACCTGAATTGATGGATAAATTTATTTTTTTTCTTGTTTTAAGTCTTTATTTTGATGTTGGTCAACGATAAATGAATCTTGTTTGAATGGTATTTACTTAAGGATTTTTTTCTCCATTTTATCATTTTTGTTGCTCCTTGTTTACGCATTTATATTTTCATGTCGATATTATTATTTTGCTGTCGTAACCCCTATTGGGTATTCGCTCACCTCGTTCTGTTTTGTTTTCCCACGGATTTTGAGGAGAGGTTGAGGCAGTAATCTAAGGAAGAGCTTAAGGCAAAATCTTGAGCAAAAATTGGTATTTTTGCTTGTATCTATAATATGTATATCATGGGGATCATCTGGGGTAGTCCTATGTTGCTTTTTAACTTTGTTATATTTACATATTGGTGGGATAAAGTCTTTATATGGTTTATATGGGAAATTCAGTTACGTCATAAGCGAAAGGGTTAATTTTCGGTGCATGTGGGTAAGCCTGTAAAATTCATTTTACTGTGATGTATTGCAACCTCAGTTTTCTACCTCTTTAGTTGAAGTTGAAAATGGTAGTAGACGTCGCTTAATTTGTTTTGTTTTACTTTGTTGAAAATGTACTGTGTTTAAATTTTTTTTTGTAGATTATCCTTAACGTTTACTGTGTATTTGCTACATTTCTCTACATTATGTTTTACTTTTAAATTTGTTTATTCTAAGCTTCGAATTGGACATATAAATTACTGAGTGTAGTTAATTACCGTATATACATGAACTGTAACTGGACCTAAGTACGTACTCCCAATTCTGAGTTGATTTTTCCCACCACTTGAGATTCCAATGTGTTAGAGCATAGCTTGGTTGAACCCACCAAGCATTGGTATGTCAAGTTTGGTTGTCATATTTTAGTGAACCAAAACTCATTTATAGAGTCGCTTGATTATATACTAGAGTCAACTTCGTATAGGTTAGCTTGAAAGTATTAGGATATGAGACATTACACGTATTACATGAAGATTTGAAGAATGTGAAGAAGTACGGAGCTACAACGATGACATAATCCTTCCACTTGAGGTTAGTAATATTTGACTTAAACTATTTCATTCCCTAACTTATCTTTCAAGTCGTGCATATTGAAAACATAACTGCGAAGCTATGAATGATTATACTCTAGTTAGACGTAGTATTAAGGAATACAATACGAAGTATAACGCTTATCTTTTGAACTTCGTATATAAGACATCAACATAATCGTTTGAATGCTATTGTGATTATGTATGGGTATGTGGTGAATATTTCATCCTAGGAAACAATGTTTTACATTCGTTTAAAGGAAGTAAATTCATGAACTTGTTTTGTGAATCGAAAGGGAAATCGCTAGGCTTATTGGTATTGTTATTCATTGCATATCTTTTGAACTACCAATATGTGTGATTAGTATAACCGCTCATGACTTGCTTATGTTCTTGATAAAACTATTCACAAGGCCTGACTTTTGTATTTGTATGACTTATATTAGTGAAACCGATCTTAAGTAATCACCTGAGATGGTATGATCGATTTAGTGTTATTGGTATGACCAACTCTAGGCAAAGGGGAACCGATCTTAGTAAGAGGTGCAACCGATCACAGAGGGGAATCGATCGTTCTAAGAGGTGCATCAAGTTTCTAGTTATTGGGAACCGATCCTATGAACATGTGCAACACGCTTTTAGAAATTGGGAACCGATCCTATGGACATGTGCAACAAATACAAGTTAGATACCATATATATGTGGGAACTGATCCTAGTACCTAGTCAACCAAGTTTTGGTAACTAGCGTGACTAATTCTAGTACCCACATGGAGGTAGAACCGAAACTTGTTTTGGTAGAACCGTGAAACCCGTGTTTGGTGATTTGATAGCTAATCAATCACATAGTTCTTGGAAGTCAGACGAACCAATTCTAAACTTGTTTGGAAGTGTGGCAAATCGATTCCAAGATTGTAAGTATAAAAAAGGACTTACAAAGCAAAGATGTCGACATGCTTTGAACATGTGCAGTAACGCTTATCTTTTAATGTTCAAAGATATTCCTTAATAGCTAAAGGAGAATACCGGATCGAAAATAAATTGAGAATATTTTAATTAAGGTTTTTAATTTTATATTTGGAAAATAAAAATTAGTAATGTGCATTTACTAATTGGAGATTTTCTTAGAGATTTCGGTCAATATTTGGACAAAGCATTTCCAAGAATTATGGAAAACGAATTTGGAATTTATTGCATATCCTGAGAATATTTTCGGTTTTGGAAATTCCTTGGTGTCCAAACTTCCTTGGTATATAAATATCAAAGTTTGCATTTCGAGCAAACTAATCCTCAAAGCCAGCAAAACTACCTAGTTGTGTTGTTACTGGTGGAGCCGCCTATTCGGAGAGGAAAGTAACCTAATTACGCGAAATATCTTACAGCCGCTCGGTTTAAAGACTTCTTTGGGATTGAGAAGCTCTATTAGTATCGTTGGTGGGAAACTAGATAATTGCGGTTTATGTTTTGTTTTCGATTGATTTTATTGACTAACTGTTGTTGAACTTTCATTGCACCTAGTTTGTTTATGCTTGAGAATCTTCTCTTCTGATATAAGATTCACTCAAAGTAGATCGAAGTTTCGACGGGGATCTTTAGACTGTTTGTAGATCTAAAGAGGTCTTGTTATAATCCATTGTTAATAGACTCCGTTCTATGTGTGATTGATCACAAGAGATTCAATATTGATTGTGTGCAGGTGTTTATTGAAGATCTAAGAATATTTCTGATTTGGGTTCATAATCTTTGGTGTGCACAATACTTGTTTTGGGTAAAGAGGATCCAACTATAATCGGTTTATCTTTGTGATAGATTGGATTGATTAGTTGAATAGATCGGCATCAATACGTTTCTTTGTGATTAAAAGTATTGATTGCAAAATCTTGACAATTAGTTTGGTAGTTGTTATTAGATAGATCTAAGGACCTGACAAAGGAGTTTATTGGGATAAACGGAAGAGCCTTTTGTCGAACTCATATCACTTGGTTGAAAAGAGTTGTTACCGAAAAAATTTGTTGTTCCTTTACTGTTTGGAATACGAACCAAATGAATTGTTCCAAGTACGTGACTTACTACAAGTCAGAGGTATGGGAATGCAGACGGAACTAGGTGAACTATAGGTTTAGTTGCTTGGTATCAACTATACGAAGTTGGGTTGATTTGTATAGCGGCTTAATCCTGAGAGTATTCAATTCTGGACAAGGTCCCGGGGTTTTTCTGCATTTGCGGTTTCCTCATTAACAAAATCTTGTTGTGTCATTCACCCTTTTTTTTATATAATTGTTGTTATTATAATTAAAAGTAAATTACACAAACGTTAATTCCTATTTACTTGATAGCAATCCTATTATGTTTGGTTAAGTCCGAACCTATTATCAAGTAAACATACTTCGTTGTTGTATTGTCTCTGAAAAAGTGGGGGTATAACAACCACATCCAATATTTCGCTTAACAATCTGTATGGACAAACTCCAATATACTTTCAAGAGAATCAACTAGACTCAATCTTAATAAAGTATATCAAAGAGTTTTATCTCTCTTTCTTGATTCAATTCTTTCTCAAGCAAATAGAAATCTGCGAGTCTAATTGGATACAAGAGAAATCACTTGAAAGGTACCAAAGACCAATGTTCAAGTATCAATCAATTTCAATCAACAACCAAACGTTGGATTTCCAATTGATTGATTCAAACGCACAACCTGTGATATTTCAATTATATAACAAAATATAATGCGGAATAGAAATAACACAGACACCAGAATTTTGTTAACGAGGAAACCGCAAAAGCAGAAAACCCCCGGGACCTAGTCCAGATTGAACACACACTGTATAAAGCCGCTACAGACACTAGCGTACGACAAACTAACTTCGGTCTGGACTGTAGTTGAACCCCAATCAATCTCACACTGATCCAAGGTACAGTTATGCTCCTACGTCTCTGATCCCAGCAGGATACTGCGCACTTGATTCCCTTAGCTGATCTCACCCACAACTAAGAGTTGCTACGACGCAAAGTCAAAGACTTTAATAAACAAATTTGTATCACACAGAAAAATCTACAGGAATAGATAAATCTGTCTCCCACAGAAATACCTACAAGTTTTTGTTCCATCTTTTGATAAATCAAGGTTTACAAGAACCAATTGATAAACCAGACTTAAATTCCCAAAGAACATCCTAGTATTATCAATCACCTCACAATAATATTCTTAATCGACGCGGCGAAAGATGATATTGTGGAATCACAAACGATGAGACGAAGATGTTTCTGATTATATAAATCTCAAGCCAACTGTTACGATTGTACTCAAAACGATAGAAGATGCAAGATCAGATCACACAACTACGAGAAAGTAGTATCGGTCTGGCTTCACAATCCCAATGAAGTCTTTAAGTCGTTAACCTGGTTTACAAGAAGAAACCTAAGGTTAAAGGAGAATCGACTCTGGCTAATACAACTAGTATCACACAGGAGGTGTGGGGATTAGGTTTCCCAGTTGCTAAAGTTCTCCCTTATATAGTCTTTCAAATCAGGGTTGCAATCAATGTTAGCTTGGTATCAAAGCATTCAATATTCACCGTTAGATGAAAACCTGATAAGATTCAAGCTAATATCTTTCAACCGTTGGATCGAAAACTTTGCTTGTTACACACAAATGAAATGCACGATTTTAGGTTTGTGTAACCGTACCCAAACATGTACATTTGTTGGTTCAACAATAGTTAACCAAATGGTTAGCCATATGAGCACTTTCATATCAACCATATTCTTCTTCACCATAACTAGTTCAAATGACTCAAATGAAAAGTTAGAGAGTTGTTCAATTGCAAGGAAATCTTATGTAACTACACAAGATACAATTGAAGCAAAAACGATTTGATTCGCTCGAATCGATTCATGAACTTTATAGCCACGGTTTGCATTTAGCATTCCTTATTTAATATAAATAAGTTCACAAACAATCGTCTTTAGATATAACTAGCTTAAGTTCGCAGACCTAGTTCGCGGACTTAAGTTCCCGGAAGGAGTTCTCAAACTCCAGCAGATATTCTCGAGTTGAGAACTTCCGCCAGTTCGAGGACTGGGTTCGCGGACTGAGTTCACGGATCTTGTTCCGGTTCTCTTGATCAACAAATTTCGCAAACTTCGGTTCAAGGAAAAAGGACTTATACATATATGTGTTACCACACAATGCTTATATCCAACATTGGTTATATAATCTAAACTCTCATTTCAATCGTTGAAACATTCTTAGAGGACGTTATATAGTTGTTTTTCACAAATCATTTTTCGTCAAAGCAATTTTCAAAGTTATTGAAACATATCATGACTTTCGTCACTAGGTAAATATGAACTTGGCCAAAGCGAAAGCTTACCAACACATATTTCGAGAAATAGATAGGCAAGATAAACTCGGCTCGAAATAGCAAATGTGTATAATCTAAGTCTATATAGCAAAACGACTTTTGTCTCAAGATAGGAGATATAGTAGATAGAGTTTTGAGTGATAGATAAGTTCAAGTCTCCACATGTACCTTTTAGTCGATGAAGTTCCACCAGTTCCTTGAGTAGTCCTTCGTATTGTATGATGATTTCCATGGAGTTCTTGAGCTCAACTACACTTTCTATTCTATTCCGAGACTTAGCTATAGTAGACTAGAAATCAAGACTTATAGTTTTGATCACTAACATTGACAAACATGCTTGAGATAGCAACGCATGCGAGTTCGATCGAGCGATGCTCTAACAATCTCCTCCTTTGTCAATTTTAGTGACAAAACTATCAATACATATGGAATACAAAAAATAAATGAATTAACTTTTGTAGCTCCTATTCCACGTGCCTAATCTTCAACATTACTCGAAATCTTCGTCACTTCCAAGTACTCCAATGATTCCAAAGGTTGTAAGTTCAGCATCATCGTTGTCGAAAATCCGTAGCTATAACAACGAGAAAACAAGAGTTCTCAATCATTGTTATACAGTGTCATAGTATCATTATATAGTATCAAAGTTCAATTGTATCACAACTTCGACAAAAATACTATGGTGATATGTATCACTCCCCCTTAGTCAATACTCCATCTCACATGAAAACCACTCCCCCTTACATAATGATCCAAAAATCATATATATTTGTAGTGTGAACTACATATTAATTTTCCCCCTTTTTGTCAATAAAATTGACAAAGGTACGAAAACGGGATCCTAATGAAATTTCCAAAAGAGATATTTCATGAACAAAAGAAAACATATATCAACTTGTTTAGATGCAATCATAAAGCCGAAGCTAAATGCATTCATCAAGGAGTTTATAAAGATACAAGATAACCCCTATAATATTCCACAGCCGCACTCCCCGCAAAGATTTGGTAATTAAGCACAAGTTCAATTAAGAAATCTCCCCCATAATATGTCATTCCCGAAAGAACAACAAGAGCGACCTTAATTTCAAAAGAAAAGAAGGATTTCTTTGGACATAACAAATCACATACAAGTATGAATTTGAATCCAAAATACTCAATTAAATTAACCACAAGAGAACCCATGATTAATTTAATAGGAAATGCTCAACATAAGTGAACTTATGGAGACTCAAAAATACTCAATTAGATTAATCACAAGAGAACCCATAATGAATCTAATCGGAATACACAACCAAATTAACCACAAAAAGTAATCAATTTAATTGGTCATGCTCGAAATAAGAAAACTTAAGGAACAACTAAATAACCAAACGAGGATGATTAATTTAGTTGATCATGCTCGACATAAAATACCTCACGGAGCAACAACTAAGCTAAGAATAACTCAGTCGATTGTGCTCAACATAAGACACCTTATGGAACAACACAGTATATGCACAAAAAATTGTAGACCGGAGGTCGACCAAATACTGTGGAATAAGCAAGGATTCGTTCTATTTTCCATCACCATTTACACAATGACATACAATAGACATAATCCTTGTGAACAAAAGATTTTAACCTATCTTCCATCAAAAATTGACATAATAGGCTTAACTTTTGTATTGTCGAAAGTTCATTCCTTCTTTTATCAACACATGCATATCGACATACAAATGACTTAACTTTTGACAAGGTATGGTACAATCACAGTTCACGGACGCAAACACACATATCCCATAACAAATTGCAATATATAAAACCATAAAGATTAATACTGCAAAAACTCATCTTCCAAACAATTTTAGAATTTAAACCAATAAATCTAAAAACATGAAGATGAAAACGTTTGACATAGCTATGTGTAATCACAATAATGGCTATTCCAAACACTGGTTATTCTTCTTAAATAAAACAAGAAATAGAAGATTTACTAGACATTAAACTAAACTCGGTCAACAACTAGGGATTGAACATGGACGAGCTCATCAGTTGCCTTCTTCAGTTTGTTTTTCAGAAAATCAAGATTCCTTGTTGCAATTTCGAGTTGTTCACGTACGACTTTAAAATCTTGAAGAAGATTTCCTAGGCATCAACACAAACTCGTAATGCACATATAAGCTGATTTGTCCTTAGAGGGTAGAATCAATCTTTTTACCCGGATTTACACCAAGAATAGCTACCAAAGGCGTATAAAAAGATTTTCTTAACAAATAAGAACATACAAAGTCATTAACGACCATGCACAATAGTTCACATAAGATGATTGTGAACATTCAAGAACCCGATAGCATTGTGTACTACTGCCCAATCTTGAACTTCCTTGTTTGTGATTCACCAACAATATTCTTTTAAAAGCTACAAATGAGCTTAGAAGAGTATTACTCCAAGAATCCAAGTGCCCAAGTCCGAGAGAAGTGGAACAAGTGCGACGAAATGGAGAAAAACACTCAAAAACAAGATACGGGACAAAAACCAACCCCAACTCCTCCAAATTTAGGATTTCTCAACACCATTTTGAAGATACTTCAAATAGGAAGAGGATGAAAAAAGAATGAGGTCATTCCGAGTTCGGACGAAGAAGTTACGGTCAAAATTGTTTTACCAAATATCGACGTCAAGTATGCATATGGCTTTGCAAACGAATTTTCGTATCCTGGAGCAGTATGCAAACGGGTATGTGTACATAAACCCCTAGATTTTGATTTTAAATGATATTATGCGTATCTGATATGTCTACCATGTAGTCCAAACACTCCAAACGATTATTTTCAAACCGGAACATTTAAGAACCTTAAACACAAGGTACATAGATCATCATAAAACTTGCTCAAGCTTAGAGACATACATTTTTAGAAGAATCTGATCGAATTCTACAATGTTATCAAGCATTCAAAATCTTACCCAACATAATATGTGTGCCCCAGTTCTTATGCTTCCCTCACCGTATACATAACATGGCATTTCTTGGTGAGGATGCATTTCCAACACAATCAAGTTGTGTTGAGGTGATCAATGTCTTGCTCACCATGGCACCAAGAGAGAGTTTCTTTCGAGCAACTCATACATCTTGTAGTGTTGAGAAACACCGAAGGAATTGTTTTTGTAAGTCTATCAAAGAACTTCAAGAGAACCCCAAAAGATTTGTGTTTCTGATTTCTTGTTTTCCAACTTATAAAAAAAAGTTTCTGCAGTTAGTTTTTAGTACTGCGAAGGGAAACTCTTTTGATAAAAAGAGACGTCCTAGATTCTTCATAAAAGAAGACAATACTACTATCTTGATGGGAAGTATCAGGAATTGAGCAATAAATCGATTCATGCTTTGAGGTGATGCAGTCTAAAGACTGAGATTTAAACTCCTCTTGTAATTCGTTCAGTATGTTACAACCAATTGGATTACACAGAGGAGAAACATGGTTTTGAGTGATTATTAAATCAATATCAACCTCAACCTCAACATGAACATTATTCATCATAACGAGATTCAGCCTATCAAGAGATTCTTCTTTTTTCTGGAGGTATACCTCAACATCAAGTGATAAGCTTTCTAGTTTCTTTTCAAGCCCTGAGAACACTTCAAGGGATTTTAAACCTGGAGGAGGTTTAGACAGAATTTCTTCTATAGATTTTATTAAATCAGTCATAGAAGAGAATTCTGAAATCCCTGGATCTCGTGGTGCATTTATTGAGATAGCACTACTGTCCATAGAGTCAGACCGCTACAAACACATACTTATGAGGTCTTTAAACGTGTTAACCTGCTCTGATACCAATTGAAAAAGTGGGGGTACAACAACCACACCCAATATTTCTCTTAGCAATCTGTATGGACAAACTCCAATATACTTTCAAGAGAATCAACTAGACTCAATCTTAATAAAGTATATCAAAGAGTTATATCTCTCTTTCTTGATTCAATTCTTTCTCAAACAAATAGAAGCGAGTCTAATTGAATACAAGAGAAATCACTTGAACGGTACCAAAGACCAATGTTCAAGTATCAATCAATTTCAATCAACAACCAAAGGTCGGATTTCCAATTGATTGATTCAAACGCACAACCATTGATATTTCAATTATATAAAAAAATATAATGCGGAATAGAAATAACACAGACACCAGAAATTTCTTAACGAGGAAACCGCAAAATCAGAAAAACCTCGGGACCTAGTCCATATTGAACACACACTAAATTAATACGCTCCAAACACTAGCCTACTACAAACTAACTTCGGTCTGGACTGTAGTTGAAACCCAATCAATCTCACACTGATCCAAGGTACAGTTATGCTCCTACGTCTCTGATCCCAGCAGGATACTACGTACTTGATTCCCTAAGCTGATCTCACCCACAACTAAGAGTTGCTACGATCCAAAGTCTAAGACTTTAATAAACAAATATGTATCACACAGAAAATTCTACATGAATAGATAAATCTGTCTCCCACAGAAAAACCTACAAGTTTTTGTTTCGTCTTTTGATAAATCAAGGTGAAGATGAACCAATTGATAAACCGGACTTATATTCCCGAAGAACAACCTAGTATTATCAATCACCTCACAATAATCTTAATCGATGCGGCGAAAGAAGATATTGTGGAATCACAAACAATGAGACGAAGATGTTTATGATTACTTTTCAATCTTGCCCATCGGAGATATAAATCTCAAGCCAAACATTACGATTGTACTCAAAACGATAGAAGATGCAAGATCAGATCACACAACTACGAGAAAGTAGTATCGGTCTGGCTTCACAATCCCAATGAAGTCTTTAAGTCGTTAACCTGGTTTACAAGAAGAAACCGAAGGTTAAAAGAGAATCGACTCTAGCTAATACAACTAGTATCACACAGGAGGTGTAGGGATTAGGTTTCCCAGTTGCTAGAGTTCTCCATTATATAGTCTTTCAAATAAGGGTTTGCAATCAATATTAGTTTGGTAACAAAGCATTCAATATTCACCGTTAGATGAAAACCTGATTAGATTCAAGCTAATATCTTTCAACCGTTGGATCGAAAACTTATCTTGTTACACACAAATGAAATGCACGATTTTTAGGTTTGTGTAACCGTACCCAAACATGTACATTTGTTGATTCAACAATAGTTAACCAAATGGTTAGCCATATGAGCACTTTCATATCAACCATATTCTTCTTCACCATAACTAGTTCAAATGACTCAAATGAACTAGTTAGAGAGTTGTTCAATTGAAAGGAAATCTTATGTTACTACACAAGACACAATCGAAGCAAAAACGATTTGATTCACTCGAATCGGTTCATGAACTTTATAGCCACGGTTTGCATTTAGCATTCCTTAGTTAATATAAATAAGTTCATGAACAATCGTCTGTAGATATAACCAGCTTAAGTTCGCAGACTTAGTTCGCAGACTTAAGTTCCCGGAAGGAGCTCTTAAACTCCAGCAGATATTCTCGGGTCGAGAACTTCCGCCAGTTTGCGGACTGGGTTCGCGGACTGAGTTCACGGCTCTTGTTCCGGTTCTCTTGATCAACAAAGTTCGCAAACTTCGGTTCAAGGAAAAGGGACTTATACATATATGTGTTGCCACACAATGCTTATATCCAACATTGGTTATATAATCTAAACTCTCATTTCAATCGTTGAAACATTCTTTGAGGACGTTATATAGTTGTTATTCACAAACCATTTTTCGTCAAAGCAATTTTCAAAGTGATTGAAACATATCATGACTTCGTCACTAGGTAAAGATGAACTTGGCCAAAGCGAAAGCTTACCAACACATATTTCGAGAAATATATAGGCAAGATAAACTCGGCTCGAAATAGCAAATGTGTATAATCTAAGTCTATATAGCAAAACGACTTTTGTCTCAAGATAGGAGATAGAGTAGATAGACTTTTGAGTGATAGATAAGTTCAAGTCTCCACATGTACCTTTTAGTCGATGAAGTTCCACCAGTTCCTTGAGTAGTCCTTCGTATTGTATGATGATTTCCATGGAGTTCTTGAGATCAACTACACTTTCTATTCTATTCCGAGACTTATCTATAGTAGACTAGAAATCAAGACTTATAGTTTTGATCACTAACATTGACAAACATGCTTGAGATAGCAACGCATGCGAGTTCGATCGAGCGATGCTCTAACAATCTCCTCCTATGTCAATTTTAGTGACAAAACTATCAATACATATGAAATACAAAAAATAAATGAATTAACTTTTGTAGCTCCTATTCCACATGCCTAATCTTCAACATTACTCGAAATCTTCGTCACTTCCAAGTACTCCAATGATTCCAAAGGTTGTAAGTTCAGCATCATCGTTGTTGAAAATCCGTAGTTATAACAACGAGAAAACAAGATTTCTAAATCATTTTTATACAGTGTCATAGTATCATTATATAGTATCAAAGTTCAATTTATCACAACTTCGACAACAATACTATGGTAATATGTATCACTCCCCCTTAGACAATACTCCATCTCACATGGAAACCACTCCCCCTGACATAATGATCCGAAAACCATATATATTTGTAGTGTGAACTACATATTAATTCTCCCCCTTTTTGTCAATATAATTGACAAAGGTACGAAAACGGGATCCTAATGAAATTTCCAAAAGAGACATTTCATGACCAAAAGAAAGCATATATCAACTTGTTTAGATGCAATCATAAAGTCGAAGCTAAATGCATTCATCAAGGAGTTTATAAAGATACAAGATAACCCCTATAATATTCCACAACCGCACTCCCCACAAAGATTTGGCAATTAAGCACAAGTTCAATTAAGAAATCTCCCCCATAATATGTCATTCCCGAAAGAACAACAAGAGCGACCTTAATTTCAAAAGAAAAGAAGGATGTCTTTGGACATAACAAATCACATACAAGTATGAATTTGAATCTAAAATACTCAATTAAATTAACCACAAGAGAACCCATGATTAATTTAATCGGAAATGCTCAGCATAAGTGAACTTATGGAAACTCAAAAATACTCAATTAGATTAATCACAAGAGAACCCATAATTAATCCAATCGTAATACACAACCAAATTAACCACAAAAATTAATCAATTTAATTGGTCATGCTTGACAGAAGAAAACTTACGGAGCAACAACTAAATAATCAAACGAGGATGATTAATTTAGTTGAACATGCTCGACATAAAATACTTCACGGAGCAACAACTAAGAATAACTGAGTCGATTGTGCTCAACATATGACACTTTATGGAACAACACAGTATATGCACAAAAATTGTAGACCGGAGGTCGACCATATACCGTGGAATAATCAAGGATTCATTCTATTTTCCATCACCATTTACACAATAGACATAATCCTTGTGAACAAAAGATTTTAACCTATCTTCCATCAAAAATTGACATAATAGGCTTAACTTTTGTATTGTCAAAAGTTCATTCCTTCTTTTATCAACACATGCATATCGACATATAAAGGACTTAACATTTGACAAGATATGGGACAATCACAGTTCACGGACGCAAACACACATATCCCATAACAAATTGGAATATAATAAAACCATAAAGATTAATACTGCAAAAAATCATCTTCCAAACAATTTTAGAATTTAAACCAATAAATCTAAAAAAATGAAGATGAAAACGTTGGACATATCTATGTGTAATCACAATAATGGCTATTCCAAACACTAGTTATTCTTCTTAAACAAAACAAGAAATAGAAGATTTACTAGACATTAAACTAAACTCGGTCAGCAACTAGGGATTGAACATGTACGAGCTCATCAGTTCCCTTCTTCAGTTCGTGTTTCAGAAAATCAAGATTCCTTGTTGCAATTTCGAGTTGCTCACGTACGACTTTAAAATCTTGAAGAATATTTCCTAGGCATCAAGACAAACTCGTAATGCACATATAAGCTGATTTGTCCTTAAAGGGTAGAATCAATCTTTTTCGCCCGGATTTACACCAAGAATATCTACCAAAGGTGTATAAAAAGATTTTCTTAACAAAGAAGAACATACAAAGTCATTAACGACCATGCACAATAGTTAACATAAGATGATTGTGAATATTCAAGAACCCGATAACATTATGTACTACTGCCCATTCTTGAACTTCCTTCTTTGTGATTCACCAACAACATTCTTGTAAAAGCTACAGATGAGCTTAGAAGAGTATTACTCCAAGAATCCAAGTGCCCAAGTTCAAGAGAAGTGGAACAAGTGCGACGAAATGGAGAAAAACACTCAAAAACAAGATAGGGGAAAAAAACCAACCCCAACTCCTCCAAATTTAGGATTTATCAACACCATTTTGAAGAGAATTCAAAGAGGAAGAGGATTCGAAAAGAATGAGGTCATTCCGGGTTCGGACGAAGAAGTTACGGCCAAAGAATTTTACCGAATATCGACGTCAAGTATGCATACGGGTTTGCAAACGAATTTTTGTATCCTGGAGCAGTATCCAAACGGGTATGCGTACTTAAACCCCTGGATTTTGATTTTAAATGATGTTATGCATACTTGGTATGTGTACCATGTAGTCCAAACATCCCGAACTATTATTTTCAAACCGGAACATTTAAGAACCTTAAATAGAAATCAAGTTAGATAGAAATGAACGATACACAGGGTACATAGATCATCATAAAACTTGCTCAAGCTTAGAGACATACATTTTTAGAAGAACCCGATCGAATTCTACAATGTTATCAAGCATTCAAAATCATACCCAACATAATATGTGTGCCCCAGTTCTTATGCTTCCCTCACCGTATACATAACATGGCATTTCTTGGTGAGGATGCATTTCCAACACAATCAAGTTGTGTTGAGGTGAGCAATGTCTTGCTCACCATGGCACCAAGAGAGAGTTTCTTTCGAGCAACTCTTACATCTTGTGGTGTTGAGAAACACCGAAGGAATTGTTTTTATAAGTCTATCAAAGAACTTCAAGAGAACCCCAAAAGATTTGTGTTTCTGATTTCTTGTTTTCCAACTTATAAAAAAAAGTTTCTACAGTTAGTTTTTAGTACTGCGAAGGGAAACTCTTTTGATAAAAATAAACGTCCTAGATTCTTCATAAAAGAAGACAATACTACTATCTTGATGGGAAGTATCAGGAATTGAGCAATAAATCGATTCATGCTTTGAGGTGATGCAGTCTAAAGACTGAGATTTAAACTCCTCTTGTAATTCGTTCAGTATGTTACAACCAATTGGATTACACAGAGGAGAAACATGGTTTTGAGTGATTATTAAATCAATATCAACCTCAACCTCAACATGAACATTATTCATCATAACGAGATTCAGCCTATCAAGAGATTCTTCTTCTTTCTGGAGGTATACCTCAACATCAAGAGATAAGCTTTCTAGTTTCTTTTCAATCCCTGAGAACACTTCAAGGGATTTTAAACCTGAAGGAGGTTTAGACAGAATTTCTTCTACAGATTTTATTAAATCAGTCATGGAAGAGAATTCTGAAATCCCTGGATCTCGTGGTGCATTTATTGAGATAGCACTACTGTCCATAGAGTCAGATCGCTACAAACACAGACTTATGAGGTCTTTAAACGTGTTAACCTGCTCTGATACCAATTGAAAAAGTGGGGGTACAACAACCACACCCAATCTTTCTCTTAGCAATCTGTATGGACAAACTCCATTATACTTTCAAGAGAATCAACTAGACTCAATCTTAATAAAGTATATCAAAGAGTTATATCTCTCTTTCTTGATTCAATTATTTCTCAAACAAATAGAAGCGAGTCTAATTGAATACAAGAGAAATCACTTGAACGGTACCAAAGACCAATGTTCAAGTATCAATCAATTTCAATCAACAACCAAAGGTCGGATTTCCAATTGATTGATTCAAATGCACAACCTGTGATATTTCAATTATATAACAAAATATAATGCGGTATAGAAACAACACAGACACCAGAATTTTGTTAACGAGGAAACCGCAAAAGCAGAAAAACCCCGGGACCTAGTCCAGATTGAACACACACTGTATTAAGCCGCTACAGACACTAGCCTACTACAAACTAACTTAGGTCTGGACTGTAGTTGAACCCCAATCAATTTCACACTGATCCAAGGTACAGTTATGCTCCTATGTCTCTGATCCCAGCAGGATACTACTCACTTGATTCCCTTAGCTGATCTCACCCACAACTAAGAGTTGCTATGACCCAAAGTCGAAGACTTTAATAAACAAATATGTATCACACTGAAAAATCTACATGAATAGATAAATCTGTCTCCCACAGAAATACCTACAAGTTTTTGTTCCGTCTTTTGATAAATCAAGGTGAACAAGAACCAATTGATAAACCGGACTTATATTCCTGAAGAACATCCTAGTATTATCAACCACCTCACAATAATCTTAATCGACGTAGCGAAAGAAGATATTGTGGAATCGCAAACGATGAGACGAAGATGTTTGTGATTAATTTTCTATCTTGCCTATCGGAGATATAAATCTCAAGCCAATCGTTACGATTGTACTCAAAACGATAGAAGATGCAATATCAGATCACACAACTATGAGAAAGTAGTATCGGTCTGGCTTCACAATCCCAATGAAGTCTTTAAGTCGTTAACCTGGTTTACAAGAAGAAACCTAAGGTTAAAGGAGAATCGACTCTAGCTAATACAACTTAGGTTTGTGTCACCGTTCCCAAACACGTACATTTGTTGGTTCAACTATAGTTAACCAAATGGTTAGCCATATGAGCACTTTCATATCAACCATATTCTTCTTCACCATAACTAGTTCAAATAACTCAAATGAACTAGTTAGAGAGTTGTTCAATTGCAAGGAAATCTTATGTAACTACACAAGACACAATCGAAGCAAAAACGATTTGATTCACTTGAATCGGTTAATGAACTTTATAGCCACGGTTTGCGTTTAGCATTCCTTAGATAATATAAATAAGTTCACAAACAATCGTCTTTAGATATAACCAACTTAAGTTCGCAGACTTAGTTCGCGGACTTAAGTTCCCGGAAGGAGTTCTCAAACTCCATCAGATATTCTCGGGTCGAGAACTTCCTCCAGTTCGCGGACTGAGTTCATGTCTCTTGTTCCGGTTCTCTTGATCAACAAAGTTCGCAAGCTTCGTTTCAAGGAAAAATTACTTATACATATATTTGTTGCCACATAATGCTTATATCCAACATTGGTTATATAATCTAAACTCTGATTTCAATCATTGAAACATTCTTAGAGGACGTTATATAGTTGTTATTCACAAACCATTTTTCGTCAAAGCAATTTTCAAAGTGATTGAAATATATCATGACTTTCGTCACTAGATAAAGATGAACTTGGCCAAAGCGAAATCTTACCAACACATATTTCGAGAAATAGATAGGCGAGATAAACTCGGCAATAAATAGCAAATGTGTATAATCAAAGTCTATATAGGAAAATGACAGACACATTTTTGTGTCTAATTTGATCTCAATACTATATATTGTTGGCACTCGATTTTGTACTAATTTTGGTATTTTATATCTTTGTAGGTGTTTTTGGGCAATAAACATTTTTTTTGAAAAATCGGCTCGAAAAGTTGTTAAAGGCGCCCGGAGTCCAAGTGTTATTCGGACTCTCACTGTTGGTTAAGAGCACTCAATTACTAAGGGGAACCTTCTTCACTATTTTCACCCCGCAAGGCAAGTGCTAAAGGGATACCCGTACTGGATTAGGGGGAGGACATCTTCTTCCTAACTTCAACTTCAGAAAATGGCGGGAAGAAGCTTCACATGCTACATCAGAAGTAGGGTTCGCTTTCTAGACTGGAATTAAGAAGACTCAATGGCTAAAAATATTTGTGATGACTTGATTGGGCGTAACAGGCTTGGTTCGGGTCTTTGGTTTGGCTGCAAATGACTAAATAATTGTAGAGAAGAAAACACTGCAGGGTAGTTTTATCGGGTGTTCTGGTAAGGATTGGAAGGAGATTTAACCGGAGTTTGACACGGGATTGGAACCATATTATCTTGTTGAGTATTAACAGGTATGGTAGGTCAACTGGATTCGAGAAATTAGGGATGCTGCGTGGACTTTCATTGAAACTGGGACATAAGAATATCCGGTTTGGCTTTGTGGTGCCTCGTGTCTTCTGTGTGTTAGTCTTTTACAGGACCAGTTTCTATCAATCCTAGTCGAGTTTTCCTAAGTATGGAGTGTGCCAACAACAATCATCAGCGTGCCGGAGATAATCCAGGAAAGAAATCCCGCAGCTTAAACGGAGAATATCTTTTATTGATTGCGGGGATATTTTGGGTTGCTTTGGCTATAAAAAGGAGTCTAGAGAATCAGAAGGGGGATGGAGAGTTTGGGAGAGGAATAGAGCACCACAGAGTCGAAAAATCAAGCTGCAGAAACTTCATTTCTGCTGCTGCAAAGCTGAAGAACAAACTTACCAGGACAGTCGTTTTCCAACAATGAACAACGACACTTAGCCGTGGGTCGTATAGCTACAGTGGTTGCGACACATAGTGACAGTTGTAGAAGCTACAACGTCAGTAACAGTTTATTGTTGTATCTGTAACAATTATAACTGTTACAAAGGCCCTGTTTTATACCTTTTCTCCTTGTAAACACCTTTTTGAGCAATGAAAAATTCCTTTGAGTGTGTTTTCACCATGCGGAGCTAGATCCAATCCCTGGGGATATGGAGGAAGCTGTTGTTTCTATAAAAGTGATACATTTCTATTTTTAATTAATTATAACAACTCTATTATGATTTTTGCTTTGAATTAAAACTTGATTATATGATTTTAATTAGTTATGTGTATTTTCTCTTGATAGAATATGCTTGCTTTAGGGTTTTGATATTCTATGCTTGGATTAACATCTATTCTTTTGAAAATCTACATATCTAGGCAATACTATTAGAATCAATTTGAATGTTGAGTTGCATAATTATTATTTTATTAAATCACTAATATCGACCAATGGTAGAATCCTAGCCCCGGTCTCTCCATAATTTTTACAACACTTTTTAATTGAGTTTGTTATTTTTATTTATAAAAATTAAGTCTAAAAAAATCTTCCTTCACAAGTCTCAACGAACCTTTTACTACAACATCATTGAAAATAACCATCAAAAAACGACTTTTGTCTCAAGATAGGAGATAGAGTAGATAGACTTTTGAGTGATAGATAAGTTCAATTCTCCACATAATTTTTAGTCGATGAAGTTCCACCAGTTCCTTGAGTAGTCTTTCGTCTTGTATGATGATTGCCATGGAGTTCTTGAGCTCAACTACACTTTCTATCCTAGTCCGAGACTTAGCTATAGTAGACTAGAAATCAAGAATTATAGTTTTGATCACTAACATTGACAAACATGCTTGAGATAGCAACACATGCGAGTTCGACCTAGCAATGCTCTAACAGTCTCGATCTTGCATCCATAGTCAATCACTCAAGTTATCTTGTTGTCGTATTGTCTCGATCTCGTATCCATAGATGACCACACGAAGTGTGAACCGATTAGTTGTATTGTCTCGACTCAGTCCATAGACAATCACTTTCGGAGAAAGGACTTATAGGTGGAAAAGTTTTAGATTGAGGTATATTTAGGTACCATCGTCTTTTCACAATGCGAAAAGCCTTTGTATATTTTTATGATTTTTTTTATAAGTTTACCTTATGTATCTCCTTGGGATTTTTTTTAAAAAAGCGAAAACCGTGTTCGCAACTATTTGGTGTTCTTAAAACTTTGTATACTTGTTCTTGCATGAAGTTCTTTTACTCTGTCGGAGCTACGATAAGCGATTTTCGTCATTCATTCTTATTTTTGTCGTCAGCCTTGAAAACATGGTTGCGAATTAATTTCCTCAAATTAATATCTATATATATTTCTCTGTTTTTTTTAACATCTCGAGTGACGTACCATAAGGCTTTGCCTTGCGAATTGGGTTAAAAATCAACCCGTTAGAAGGGAGATTTCCTGGTCCGTTACAGTCTGGTAACAGAGCGTGTTCTGATTTTTAAGGACTATGTTTTGTTATCTTCTTTACTGGATTTGTAGATTGTTTAAGAATTTAGTTTAATTGATATACTTTGATTGTTTAAAATCTCGTAGAAATGTTTAGTGTGTTTTATTTTATTCTGCATTTGATTGGGAAGAACACTAATTTTGTTTGCATAAATATACTATGATTTGTTTTTGGAATCATGTGTATAACTCTTACTGAAAATTTGGAAATTTTAAGCAGTTAATAAGATTTAGGATGAATTCCTTACTTCTTGTCTTGCATACTGGTTGGTAGACTTCATTGCTGGTAATTTTCAGAAATTTGGATTCTTTCTATTAATTATGATTATATTTCTTACTATGTGGTAAGTGATCCTCGCTCTCATCTTGCATTTTTATGCGATTGCTGCCAATACTTGTATAAACTTTTGATTATGGATTTGCGAGGTTTCATGGCTTAGCTTGTTGATGTTTCCTTGGCAATAAATGAATTTGATCTTGATCAGAATTAGAGGAAATTAGAGATCTCTACTTTAGGAACGTCGGTCCTAAGTGGCACCCCACCACCTCGGTGGCTACCCGGAAGATCATTGCGGCGACGATGGCTGGTAACCAGAACTACCCTGGCGGTGGCACTAGCCATCAAAATAGTAGATTAAATTTATTTATGGCTCTGAATCTTGTTTGATTGGTATTTACGTAAGGATTTCTTTATCTATTTTATTATTATTGTTGCTTCTTGTTTACACATTTATATTTTCATGTCGATATTATTATTTTGCAGCCGTAACCCCTACTGGGAATTCAGTCACCCCATTCTGTTTTGTTTTCCTACAGATTTTGAGGAGAGTTTGAGGCAGTAAGCTAGGGAAGAGCTTACGACAAAATATTGAGCAAAAATTGGTATTTTTTTGCTTGTATCTCTAATATGTATATCACGGGGATCATCTGGGGTAGTATTATGTTGCTTTTAACTTTGTTATATTTACATATTGGTGGGATATTTTACAAATTCTTTATATGGTTTGTATGGGAAATTTAGTTACGTCGTAAGCGAAAGGGCTGATTTTCGGTGTATGTAGGTAAGTTTGTAAAATTCATTTTATTTTGATGTATTGTAGACCTTCGCTTTATACCTCTTTAGTTGAAGTTGAAAATGGCTTTAGAGGTCTCTCAATTTGTTTTGTTTTACTTTGTTGAAAATATATTGTGTTTAATTTTTTTTCCGTAGATTATCCTTAACATTTACTGTGTATCTATAATACAAAACAGAATGGGTTTTTGAGCCTTGGACGGCCGGATAACATTTTAAGAGACAAACATGTGATCCGACCATCCCAATCTCATCCCAACAAAAGACATCTAGCGGTTGTGTTATTTGTAACCTCCTTCCATTATGGAGATATTAATAACCTTCTTAATTAGTTTCTATAATACAAAACAGAATGGGTTTTTGATCCTTGGACGGCCGAATAACATTTTAAGAGACAAACATGTGATCCGACCATCCCAATCTCATCCCAACAAAAGACATCTAGCGGTTGTGCTATTTGTAACCTCCTTCCATTATGGAGATATTAATAACCTTCTTAATTAGTTCCTCATCAATTAAAAATATAAATGTACCATTAAAAAATAAAGTGAAAAGTTAAATGTTACACCCGTATAAAAAAAAATAGAATAATTTTCATTATGAAATAGATGAAAAAAATAGAGAATAATTTTCGTCATACTCATTGTGTAAAGGGAATGATCGGAAAAAAAAACTCATTATACTCATTGTATAAAGGAAAAATCGAAAACAATTACATATCCGAAAAATGAATCACCAAAAATTTACACTTACGACGAATGACTGATTTTATTATTGCAATCGAATAAGCCAACCTTCATCAACCTGAAAAACCCAAATAACATTAGAGTTATAATGTGTAAAACCTAATGAAAAACACTTTAGAATAATTTTCTAGCATTCATAACAAATGTTTTTTTCGACTGAGACATTTAACCAATTGAAAAATGAAACATGTTTTCACGCATAAAAAATTTACTATTCTTGGTAACAGTTGAGAATTCTTGGTCGATATCGTGACTGTCTCTTCATCAGATCTTAGTGTGATGAATAATTTAATTAAAATCTGCAACACAAACAAAAAAAAGAGCAAAAAACCTTGATCGTTTTTCTTTTCTAATCAAAAAAGTGGGCTTGAGAAACCATTTCGAGGGCATACGGATCCGTGTAAGTTTCAAGATACTTCGATTTTAATTTTCCGGTAATTCTTTGAAAAACCAACAATATGTAACATTTTTAATGAATAATTGCCGTGAATTTTACATAACATATATACACTCATCGTTACTATTTGATGTGTCTCGGCTAAGGAAAATCCAATGGATCGCAGTAGTAGTTCATAAACTAAGACAAACAAAATGTCCAAGATAAGAAAAGAAAGTCAGGAAAAATCAAATAAAAAACTGCGTCGACGACACATATATGACTCAAAGTATGCAATGAACAATGAGGCATACAAACACTTGGAATCCGTGAACCGATATGAAAATGAAACAGATGGTTCTCCTGCCAGAATTTATCCTGGGATACCCGTTGGGGCGGTATAAGTCTAAAGCTGACAAGGAGAAAACGCAACTTATCGAGGCTGCTGAAGAATATCGCGAGGAATTAAGAATATGGTTTCGAAGAGAGAATATCAGTGTTCCTTTGAGGAGGAAGATGAAGGAAAATCCATGCATCATGCATCGTCTGTATGGGTAACTATTGATGATTTGGGAATAAAATGGATTTTGAGGCTGTGTCGAAACCATATGCAATGGAAAGGACTTGGGATCATACCAGAATGGAATCACCAGAGCATATTGATAACGAACACAAGAAGATAGTCCCAGGATTGAGGAAGAATTTCTAGGAGGATGTATTTACATTTACTGCTCATCAGATGAAGATTCAACATAATAATCTTCATACAACACAAATCAATATCACAGACTATCAATCTATGAGGATCGGAAATAAATTCATTACTTGAGGGCAAATTAAAATGGAATTTTAATAAAAATTTACTATTTTAAGTCTAAAACATATCGTGAGGAATTATTAAACTATTATTTAAGCTTAACCAAATATATTATTATTTGGATTACAATATTCATGTCTACAAGTTCTCATGCGTTGAATTAGGCCTCATAGTATGTGGTAATTATTAAGTCATTATAACCAAAAATTATTCCTTCACATGTTGTGCCGTACGGCATGGGTTGTTTCTAGTTTCCTACATTTTTCTACATTATGCTTTACTTTTAAATTTGTTTAATCTAAGCTTCCAATTGGACATATAAATTATTGAGTGCAGTTAATTATCGTATATACATGAACATATCACTGGACCTAAGTACGTACTCCCATTTCTGAATTGATTTTCCCACCACTTGAGATTCAAATGTGAAAAGCCATTTGTATATTTTTATTTTTTTTCTATTTATAAGTTTATTTTATGTATCACCTTGGGAAAATTAAAAAAAAAAAAAAGAAGAAGCTAAAACCGTGTTCACGACTATTTGGTGTTCTTAGAACTTTGTATACTTGTTCTTGCATGAAGTTCTTTGACCTTGCCGGAGCTACGATAAGCGATTTTCGTCATTCATTCTTATTTTTGTTGTAATCCTTGAACACATGGTTGCTGATTAATTTCCTAAAGTGGATATATATATATATATATATACATTTCGAGTGACGTACCAGAATGTTTTTCCTTTCTAGTTGGGATAAAAAACTACCCGTTAGAAGAAAAAATTTCTGGTCCGTTACAGTTTGGTATCAGAGCGTGTTCCGATTTTTAGAGACTATGTTTTGTTTTCTTCTTTACTGAATTTGTCGATTGTTTAAGAATTTAGTTTCATTGATATACTTTGACTGCTTAAAATCTTGTAGAAATGTTTAGTGTGTTTTATTTGATTCTACATTTGATTGGGAAGAACACTTTTTTTGTTTGCATTAATATACTGTGATTTCTTTTTGGGATTGTGTCTATAACTCTTGCTGAAAATTTGAGTTATCTTGTAGACATATTTTGAATTTCTATCTTGATTTGAACATCTGAAGTTCTAATTTCTTTTAATAGTTCCAACAAGTATCGTTTTGTTTCTTGTAAGATTTTTAAGGTCTTACAAAACGCCAAGTTTTTCTTTTTATTTCGGGGATTTTGGGATAAATCAGGAAACGTGATATACATATTAATGTGTTTGTTAGTAATAAGCATTACTGACAATTTCTAACTTGTGTCTTTTGATCGTGAAGATGCCTCCGAAGATTCAGAAGCTTAAAAATGTTACTTCAATGGGAAATGGTAAAGCCAAAAATCTTAGTATCATAGCAAAACATCTGGAATTCAGTTGTGAGCAATTGGTGGAATTAAGTTAAGCGAGTGGGAAACTAAATGTTATGTCATTGGAACTGTTGGTTTTAAATGTTGTTTCTTAACAAATATTTTCCGCCTACAAAGGATCCATGAGCTGTGCCATGGTAGCAACGTCAGAGCAAGGTAGTATGACGATTACGCAGCTAAACAGGGAATTTAGTGAGCTAGAATGTCAGGGGAAGCATTTAGTCGAAACAGGAGAGTAGAAGGCTCAAAAACTTGATGTTGTGTTGAAGGCTGTGATTCGTGGTAAAGTTGTCGCACTACATGACATATGCTGATGTCCTTGATGTTGCATTGCTAGCTGGATCAGAAGTCATAAAGAAAAAGAAGAGCTAGACAAATTGAAAAAGACAAAGGAACGAGACATAATTCATCACCACAACAAAAACTTCCACTGGACACTGCAACCATGAGAGGAAAGGGGGCTGAGTGTTATTGTTACAGAAAGGATGGTCATTATGCTAGAGATATCCCTCTATTGGAAGATTCGAAGCCACAAAATGTGAACCAATCACACAATTAGAATGCTTAATGACAGAACTTCGACAAGACACTGCAACATCATCCATGGGAAAGATTGCACATTTTCTACCAAGAGGACGTCAACCTAATATGCCAGAAATTGTTCAAGGAAAGTTAGAGCACATCGTTTAGGAGAAAAGGGAAGTAAAAGACGCTGCAATCAAAGGTAATTTTTGTTGCTCCTACTTTTTGTTTTGAATTTTGGGAGAAATTCTTCTTTTTAGGGGTTGATGGTGTAATACCACAAAAAAAAATTCTACTTAGCCTTAACTCGAACCCGGTCCATTTGAATGGGAAGCTAAAATTTGCATAGTGTGCGCCTGCGAACCTAGTAATCAGATGCGTAAAACCGTGTGGCGAGTGCCCAAAATCCAATATGAGTGTTTTAACACTAAGTAGGCTATCCCATAGTAGTATTAGAGTTTTTGGCTAGTAGAATTGATAGAAAACTCTAAAAATCCTCATCATGAATGACACGTGAGTAAGCACGCAACAACCTAAAGAGCTTTTGTCTTTGGCTTTCAAAATCATCTTTAGATGTACTCCATATTTTTATTTGCTATGTCCGCCATTTTATTTTTTCCCCTTTTCGGTTGCATCATGAGCAAAAGAGATTTTGTTTCTGTCTTGTAAAGAAAACAAAATGAAATAAACCTAAAACCCAATACTTAGCCTTCCTTCTTGATGTTCCCGTTTTTCTTTGCTTTGGAAATTCGATTGAAATTGGAAGAAGAAGTTCATTCTCCCTTGAAGATTCAGCAGTTGAGGTAGGGGGTTTTCCTTCCTATTTGAACTATGGGTTTTAATAGTGTTCATTAGATTGGTTAATGATTGCTTGATTCCGATTTTTCTTTGACAATTTGTGATTTCTACAGACCAATAAATGGGTGAAAAGGCGGGGGTATAACAACCATACCCAATAATTCGTTCAGAAATCTGTATAGACTAACTCCATTATAATTTCGAGAGAACCAGCTTATAAAGCGAGCTCAATCAAGAGATATACCAAAGAGTTATATCTCAATTTCTCAATACAGTCGGCAATCAAACAGATAGAAATATGTGAGCCCGATTGATATGAGAAATAACTTGGACGGTATCAAAGACCAATGCACAAGTGCTAATCAATTATACTTCCAACAAACAAGGTTGGATTTACCAATTAATTGAACTACGCACAACCTTTGATATTTCAATTATAAAAACAAATATAATGCGGAAAAGAAATAAAACAGACACCAGAAGTTGTTTTAACGAGGAAACCGCAAATGCAGAAAAACCTCGGGACCTAGTCAAGATTTGAACACCACACTTTACTAAGCCGCTACAGATATTATCCTACTACAAGTTAACTTCGGACTAGAATGTAGTTGAGCCCTAACCAAGTCTCACACCGATTAAGGTGCAATCGCGTTCCTTACGTCTCTGAATCCCAGCAGGACTCTACGCACTTGATTCTCTTAGCTGATCTCACCCACAACTAAGAGTTGCTACGACCCAAAGTCGAAGACTTATAAACAAATCTATCTCCCGCAGATAAGTCTATTATGATAGATAAATCCGTCTCCCACAGAAGTACCTATGAAGTTTAGTTCTGTGTTTTGATAAATCAAGGTGAAAAGGAACCAATTGATAATCCGGTTTTATATTCCCGAAGAATATCCTAGAAATATCAATCACTTCACAATAACTTAACTATATGGTAGTAGAAGAAGTTATTGTGGAATCACAAAGAATGAGACGAAGAGCTTTGTGATTACTTTTTATATCTTACCTATCGGAGATAAATCTCGAGTTAATCTTAGAGAAGATAGTACTCAATACGATAGAACAAATAAGATCGGATCAGGAAACTACGGAGAAAATAGTTGTTTTGGCTTCACGAATCCCAAATGAAGTCTTCAAGCCGTTAACCTATAATGGTTTTGGAAAAACCTAGGTTAAAGGAGAATCGACTCTAGTCGCAACCAAGACACGGGAAAGTGTTGGGATTAGGTTTTACAGTTGCTAGAGTTATCCCTTATATAGTCTTTCAAATCAGGGTTTGCTTTCAATCAAAGCTAAGATATCTTAGTAACAAAGAATTCAATATTCACCGTTAGATGAAATCCTGATTTAAGATTCAAGATAAGTCTGCTTAAAACAAAAGAAATATCTCTCCACCGTTATATGGACTTAGCTTGTTACACACAAATGAAACATACCTTCATTTAGATATGGGTAACCGTACCTAAATGTGTATATTGAGTTGGCTCAATAATAGTTAACCGAAGTTAGCCATATGAACACTTTTGTCTTAACTACATTCATCTAACACTTCTAGATCAAATATGATGATCAATCAATCATGAAAGATAATCAAATGAATGTTCACTATTTCACAGAAATATATATGCACTAATGAATGAATAAAAATCGGATTGATTCATGAGAATCAACTCATGAACATTAAGCCACGGTTTGCAAATATTGCATTCTTTAATTCATAAATGTATTTTTTCATGAGTATAAACATAATTAACCGATTTTAGAACTTTAACCACTAAGTTTGCAAATGGGTACGCAAACTATAGCTTCCAGACTTTGGTCTTGTCCAGCAGTTTGAAAACCGGTGTGCATACTGCTGTCCCGGACCTTAACTCAGGTAGAACCGTTCGCATACTGGTATGCAAACTTGGTTCCCAGACTTTAACAGTTAAAACCGTTCGCACACTAGTATGCAAACAAGGTTTCCGGACGTGAATCATCCCATAACAATTTGCATACTGGTATGCATACTGTGTTGTATCCGGACAAAGGTTAATTGTTCTAAACTCCCATTTCAATCCTTGAAACATCCTTAGAAGACGACAATATCTGTGTCACACAAGATATTAGCTTACAAGTAATTTTCAAGTGATTGAATGATCAATACGAAACTTTCCGAGTCGACATCAAATGATTGTCTCACACAAATCATGTAAGATGTTTCAAGGCGATTTCACATGATCATCTTTTGACTTATTATTTAGTTTCCAACAAAAAAATTGTTTCCAACTAAACTCGTCAAGAATATGATGAACGTGTCTAAAGCAAAAAGCTTCCAACACATATTTCGAGAAATAGATAACCGAGTTAGACTCAGCTCGAAATATCAAATATGTATAATATAAAAGTCTATATAGCTATATGACTTAGTCGCATTAGGATATATAATAAAATAGACTTCTGAGTGATAGATAAGTTTTAGTCTCCACATACCTTTTGTTGAACCAACAAACGTACAAGTTTGGGTACGGTTACACAAGCCTAGAAACGTGCATTTCATTGGTGTGTAACAATCTAGTTTTCGATCTAACGGTTGAAATATATTAGCTTGAATCTAATCAGGTTTTCATCTAACGGTGAATATTGAATGCTTTGTTACCAAACTAATATTGATTGCAAACCCTTATTTGAAAGACTATATAATGGAGAACTCTAGCAACTGGGAAACCTAATCCCTACACCTCCTGTGTGATACTAGTTGTATTAGCTAGAGTCGATTCTCTTATAACCTTCGGTTTCTTCTTGTAAACCAGGTTAACGACTTAAAGACTTCATTGGGATTGTGAAGCCAAACCGATACTACTTTCTTGTAGTTGTGTGATCTGATCTGGATGTTTCTATCGTACGAGTACAATTTTAATAATTGGCTTGAGATTGATATCTGCGATAGGAAAGATATAAAAGTAATCACAAACACTTCGTCTCACCGTTTGTGATTCCGCAATATCTTCTTTTTGCTGCGTCGATTAAGATTATTGTGAGGTGATTGATATTACTAGACTGTTCTTCGGGAATAAGTCCATTTTATCAATTGGTTCCTGCTCACCTTGATTTATCAAAAGACGAAACAAAACTCGTAGGTATATTCGTGGGAGACGGATTTATCTATTACCGTAGACTTTTCTGTATGATACAAATTTTTTATTAAAGTCTTTGACTTTGGGTCGTAGCAACTCTTAGTTGTGGGTGAGATCAGCTAAGGGAATCAAGTACGTAGTATCCTGTTGGGATCAGAGACGTATGAGCATAACTGTACCTTGGACCAGTGTGCGATTTATTGGGGTTCAACTACAGTCCAGACCGAAGTTAATTTGGAATAGGCTAGTGTCTGTAGCGGCTTAATACAGTGTGTGTTCAATCTGGACTAGGTCCTGGGTTTTTCTGCATTTGCGATTTCCTCGTTAAAAAAATTCTGGCGTCTGTGTTATTTCTTTCCGCATTATATTTTGTTATATAATTGAAATATCACAGGTTGTGCGTTGTTCAATCAATTAGAATATCCGACCTTTTGGTTGTTGATTTAAATTGATTGACACTTGGATATTGGTCTTTGGTACCATCCAAGTTATCTCTCTAGTATTTGATAAAGACTCGCAGATTTCTATTTGCTTGAGTATATATCAAATCGAGAGATTGAGATATAAACTCTTTGATATACTTTTTATCTAGATTGAGTCTGACTGTCTAGTTGATTCTCTAGAAAGTATATTGGAGTTTGTCCATACAGATTGCTAAGCGAAATATTGGGTGTGGTTGTTGTACCCCCACTTTTTCAATTGGTATCAGAGCAGGCAAACACGTTCAAGACCTTACAAGTCTGTGTTTGTAGCGATCTGACTCTATGGACAGAGGTGTTATCTCAATTAACGTACCACCAGTCTTCGATGGCTCTAATTACTTGTGGTGGAAAATTTCTATGCGAGCTTTTCTTCAAGCACGTGATTTTCAATCATGGGTATATGTTGTTAATGGCTATAATGCTCCCGGCGTGGCAGTTGAAGATGCAAATGTTCCCAAGGATATTGGTGAATACACCCCTGTCGAGATAAATGTTGCAAAGAAAAATTCCGACGGTTTGAATGCCATCATACATGCCATTACCCCAAATATTCAGCACCATGTGTCAAATTGCACGAGGACTAAAGATGTGTGGGATATCTTATAAACCGTATTCGAAGGTAACTCCAGTGAAAAGGAAGATAGGCTTCAAAACCTTAATTCCGATTGGGAAAACCTTCGTATGGCAGATGAGTATATATTTGATGAGTTTAATCACAAAGTGCCTGAAATTGTTAATGCATCTTTTGCATTGGGTAAGACTATTCCTGAAAAGGACATTGTGATGAAAATTATCAGATCGCTGCCATCTATATATGATTCTAAGAAGCATGCCATCGTTGAGGAAAATAACCTTGATAATCTCTCCATAAATACGCTGGTTGTGAAGCTTAAGATATTTGATCACGAACATTCATCCAAAACTAAGGATGTTGCTTCAAAGCACAAAAGGACACTAAATTACTTTATAAGATTAAAAAAGTGTATATCTCCGAAGATGATCACTCTGAGACAGATTCATCAGATGAAGATCTTGACAAGTCGTCTCGATGATCACAAGACAGTTTAGGGATCTTCTGTTGAAGAGAAGTAAACGGTTCTCCAGAGATAAGCCTAAAGCATCAGTTAAACCTCATAATCGTATTCCTCCTAAAAACAGGGAAACAGATGAAACTGATGATGAGGATATGCCTCAGTGCTTTAAGTGTAAGGGATTTGGTCATTTTGCAAACGAGTGCCCAAATCGTAGAAAATACACCGGGAACAAAGGTCTTGCTGCAACTCTTGATGAAATGTCTGACAACTATGATTCTAATGAAGACGAGAAATCAAGTGTTGCACTTCTTGGTGAAAATATTGATTTTGATAACTGTAGCAATACATACATCAATCTGATATTCTTTCAGAAGAAGAACCCAACTAATCTGGAAGAAAAAATTGACCCATTTCTTGGAAACTCTGTTTGTAATGTTTCAGGTTCCACCATGTGTCTAGCTGCGTGCACATCTCAGAAGCCTGACTTTTATCCTAGTTTGACGTGCTCGTATTGTTCTCTAAAGGGTCATGAACTTTCAAGGTGTTACAAGTACAAACACCAATTGAGGCACGTCAACAAACTTCAACGAAGAGCAAATCAATTAGCAAATAAGCTTAAACTTGCTCGGAAGACCGCTGAGGTATGTAGGATTTATCTTCGTCTAAGAAGTTAGTTTCCAAGGATAAACCAAGACCATTAGAGAAGAAAGTATGGTCGAGTCGTTTTGATAGACAGAGGTCTGTGGATTCCTCTCAAGAGGAAAATGGTGGACAAATTGTTGTTCACCACAACGCAACTTGATTGTGTTTTTTGGAAATCTTGTCTCATGTGCCTGATCAAAAGAGACAATGATTTTGTACCTCTCAGGCTTTAGGAAAAGTTTTTTTTTTCTTTTCTTAGTTTTGTTCTTCCCTGTCTATCAACAAAGAGGGTTATTATCGACAATTCTACTCTTTATAGGGTTGTGAGTTGGACGTGTACGAACCTGTTTAAAGGTTTCGAAACCCTACATTCCTTTTTCCTTCCTCAAAACCTCTTTTTATCTCAAGACTACTTGTTGAGTTCAATTTGTGATTTCCTCTCACAAACCCATACGTATGGATACTCCAAGCATGATGTCTTCTGATGGAAAAGATGTTAATATGATTGTTAAGCCATCAATCATGAAGGAAAAAGAGAAATCTCCGTTATCTCCTACCTTGAAAAAAAAAGAAGGAATGTGAGGAAGCCAAGAGCGTTCCTTCAAACTCTCAGAAGTTTTCTGATGTTCTTGAAGTGTTGAAGGAGATGCGAAAGGAGATTCAACAAAAAAGGCTTTTGTGTATAAGACTCATGAGATTCAGAAGGCCCTGGTTCGACATCATCAGCCGAAGGTTTATTGATATAAACTCCTACCTTAATGAACCTTATGTCCCAATGGTGTTGACGACAAGGAGTTCGGGGACGATAAAATTCTTCAAAGGTCTTATTGCCTAGTAAATCTTCTATTTTTCTTTTGTTTTATTTAGAAGAATAACTAGAGTTTGGAATAGCCATTATTGTGATTACACATAGCTATGTCCAACGTTTTCATCTTCATGTTTTTAGATTTATTGGTTTAAATTCTAAATTTGTTTGGAAGATGATTTTTGCAGTATTAATCTTTATGGTTTTATATATTGCAATATTGTTATGGGATATGTGTGTTTACGTCCGTGAACTATGATTGTCCCATACCTTGTCAAAAGTAAAGTCTTTCGTATGTCGATATGCATATTGATAAAAGAATGAATAGACTTTTGACAAATACAAAAGTTAAGCCTATTGTCAATTATTGATGGAAGATAGGTTAAAATCTTTTGTTTGCAAGGATTATGTCTATTGAATGTCGTTATGCGAATAGTGATGGAAAATAGAATGAATCCTTGTGTATTCCGCAGTATTGATCTTCCCTGATCCATATTTTATGTATTACTGTGAGGCTCCGTAAAGTGTCTTATGTTGAGCACTAAACGACCAAGTTGATTATTTTTATGATTAGCTTAGTTGTTGTTCCGTGATACTTTATGTCGAGCATATTCAACTAAATTAATCATCTTGTTTGGTTATTTAGTTGTTGCTCCGTAAGTTTTCTTATGAGAGCATGACCAATTAAATTGATTACTTTTGTGATTAGTTTGGTTGTGTATTTCGATTAGATTAATTATGGGTTCTCTTGTGATTAATCTAATTGTATATTTTTGAGTCTCCATAAGTTCACTTATGTTGAGCATTTTTCGATTAAATTAATCATGAGTTCTCTTGTGGTTAATTTAATTGAGTATTTTGGATTCAAATTCATACTTGTATGTGATTTGTTATGTCCAAAGAAATCCTTCTTCTCTTTTGAAATTAAGGTCGCTCTTGATGTTCTTTCGGGAACGACATTTTATGGGGGAGAATTCTTAATTGAACTTGTGCTTAATTGCCAAATCTTTGTAGGGAGTGCGACTGTGGAATATTATAGGGGTTATCTTGTATCTTTATAAACTCCTTGATGAATGAATTTAGTTTTGCTTTATGATTGTATCTAAATAAGATGATATGTGTTTCTTTCTTTTGGTCATGAAATGTCTCTTTCGGAAATTTCATTAGGATCCCGTTCTTGTACCTTCGCCAATTTTATTAACAAAAAGGGGGAGAATTAATATGTAGTTCACACAATAAAAACATAGGGTTTTCGGATCATTATGTAGGGGGAGTGGTTTCCATGTGGGATTGAGTATTGACTAAGGGGGAGTGATACATATCATCATAGTATTGTTGTTGAAGTTGTGATACAATTGAACTTTGACGCTGTGTAATGATACTATGACACTATATAACAATGATTGAGAACTTTTGTTTCCTTGTTGTTATAACTAGGGATTTTCAACAACGATGATGCTGAACTTACAACCTTTGGGATCATTGGAGTACTTGGAAGTGACGAATATTTCGAGTAATGTTGAAGATTAGACATGTGGAACAGGAGCTACAAAAGTTTATTTATTTATTTTTTGTATTCCATATGTATTGATAGTTTTGTCACTAAAATTAACAAAGGGGTAGATTGTTAGAGCATTGCTCGGTCGAACTCGCATGCGTTGCTATCTCAAGCATGTTTTTCAATGTTAGTGATCAAAACTATAAGTCTTGATTTCTAGTCTACTATAGCTAAGGTCTCGGACTAGGATAGAAAGTGTAGTTGAGATCAAGAACTCTCATGGAAATCATCATACAAGACGAAGGACTACTCAAGGAACCGGTGGATCTTCATCGACTAAAAGGTATGTGGAGACTTGAACTTATTTATCACTCAAAAGTCTATTTATCTCCTATCTTGAGATAAAAGTCGTTTTGCTATATAAATTTAGATTATACACATTTGCTATTTCGAGCTGAGTTTATCTCGCCTATCTATTTCTCGAAATATGTGTTGGTAAGATTTCGCTTTAGCCAGGTTCATCTTTACCTAGTGACGAAAGTCATGACAAGTTTCAGTCACTTTGAAAATTGCTTACTTTGACGAAAAATAGTTTGTGAATAACAACTATAGAATATCAACGTCCTCTAAGAATGTTTCAATGATTGAAATGAGAGTTTAGATTATATAACCATTGGAGGATATAAACATTGTTGTGGAAACACATATATGTATAAGTCCTTATTCCTTGAACCGAAGTTTGCGAACTTTGTTGATCAAGAGAACCGGAATAGTGGCGTGAGCCAAGTCCGCGAACTGGAGGAATTTCTCGACCCGAGAAATTCTGTTGGAGTTTGTGAACTCCGTCCGGGAACTTAAGTCCGCGAACCCAGTACGCGAACTTGAGTACGTTATATCTAAAAACGATGTTTGTGAACTTATTCTTATATAAACTAAGGAATGCAAATTGCAAACCGTAGCTATATAGTTCATGAACCGATTCGAGTGAATCAAATCGTTTTTGCTTCAATTCTGTCTTGTGTAGTTACATAAGATTTCCTTGCAATTGAACAACTCTCTAACTAGTTCATTTGAGTCACTTGAACTAGTTATGGTGAAGAAGAATATGGTTGATATGAAAGTGATCATATGGCTAACCATTTGGTTGACTATTGTTGAACCAACAGATGTACAAGTTTGGGTATGGTTACACAAGCCTAGAAACATGCATTTCATTTGTGTGTAACAAGCTAGTTTTCGATCTAACGGTTGAAAGATATTATATTGAATCTAATCAGGTTTTCATCTAACGTTGAATATTGAATGCTTTGTTACCAAGCTAACATTGATTGCAAACCCTGATTTGAAAGACTATATAAGGGAGAACTCTAGAAACTGGGAAACCTAATTCCCACACCTTCTACGTGATACTAGTTGTGCTAAGCTAGAGTCGATTCTCCTTTAACCTTTGGTTTCTTCTTCTAAACCAGGTTAACGACTTAAAGACTTCATTGTGATTGTGAAGCCAGGCCGATACTACTTTCGTGTAGTTGTGTGATCTGATCTTGCTGTTTCTATCGTACGAGTACAATTGTAATAATTGGCTTGAGATTGATATCTCCGATAGGAAAAATATAAAAGTAATCACAAACACTTCGTCTCATCGTTTGTGATTCCGCAATATCTTTTTTTCGCTGCGTCGATTAAGATTATTGTGAGGCGATTGATAATACTAGGCTGTTCTTCGGGAATATAAGTCTGGTTTATCAATTGGTTCCTGTTCACCTTGATTTATCAAAAGACGAAACAAAACTCGTAGGTATATTCGTGGGAGACGGATTTATCTATTACCGTAGACTTTTCTGTGTGATACAGATTTGTTTATTAAAGTCTTCGACTTTGGGTCGTAGCAACTCTTAGTTGTGGGTGAGATCATCTAAGGGAATCAAGTGCGTAGTATCCTGTTGGGATCAGAGACGTAGGAGCATAACTGTACCTTGGATCAGTGTGAGATTGATTGGGGTTCAAATACAGTCAAGACCGAAGTTAATTTGGAGTAGGCTAGTGTCTGTAGCGGCTTAATACAGTGTGTGTTCAATCTGGACTAGGTCCCGTGGTTTTTCTGCATTTGCGGTTTCCTCGTTAACAAAATTCTGGTGTCTGTGTTATTTCTTTTCCGCATTATATTTTGTTATATAATTGAAATATCACAGGTTGTGCGCTGTTCAATCAATTAGAATATCCGACCTTTTGGTTGTTGATTTAAGTTGATTGACACTTGGATATTGGTCTTTGGTACCATCCGAGTTATCTCTCTAGTATTTGATAAAGACTCGCCGATTTCTATTTGCTTGAATATATATCAAATCGAGAGATTGAGATATAAACTCTTTGATATAATTTTTATCTAGATTGAGTCTGACTGTTTAGTTGATTCTCTATAAAGTATATTGGAGTTTGTCTATACAGATTGTTAAGCGAAATATTGGGTGTGGTTGTTGTATCCCGACTTTTTCAAAAACCATTTCGTTTCATTCCATCATGATGATAATACCATTACACAGCAAGTACCGAAATAAAATCATATAATAGCCCAAGGGATATCCTATATACCTGTTTCGCAGATGATAGAAATGTAACTTGGATTTATTAGAACCAACAGATGATGCTTCCGCAAACCGAATCTAGCAACCCGTAGTTCCACCGTTTCAAAATGAAATTTTAGCCTCACTGTTTTCCTTCCAAGACCTCTATGAATTCTCTCGAGCTAGTATTCCTTCCTATCTTAAAAATTTCTCCCTCCAACTCGTGGAAAAGCTCCCTATTTATAGCCTTCTCCAATCAACTAAGGCCCTAGGATTCAATGCCTAAGATTAAACAGTTGAACTCTAAAACCTAAATATTACTCATTTTCAAAAATATTATTCTCATATTATTAAATTCATTGGATATTATTACCAAAATGCAAAAGATTTCATTTAAACCTAAGATCTTAGTTGGAAGGAAAGACTTGGAAACAAAGGAACCTAAAATAAAAAATGTCGACATCTGGGAGGACGGCCAGCTAAATGCAAAAGACTAACTCATACTCATGAGACCGGACAGGTCCTGATGGATCTTTAACACTTGCCGCACTACAAGGAAGATATGGACGTCCAGCTAAGGACTTAGTGGACACAAAACATGGTCGCACTATATGGACGTCCAGCTAAGGACCTTTGGTATTAATTAGTGGATTTTTAAAAGTGGACGAACTCTATGAGTTCATTTTGTCCAACTCACTTGGTTCCATTTTACTCGTAACGGTATATTTGGGCTTACAGTGCATCATTGCTAGATTCGGTTCGCGACAACATTTTTAATTTAGACCCAACGTTTGTGCGAGATTGGGGTGTTTACAGAGGTATAATAACCACACCCAATAATTCGGTCGGAAATATGTATGGACTAACTCCAATATAATTCTGAGAACTCCATCTTATAAAGCGAGCTCAATCAAGAAATATGCCAAAGAGTTATATCTCAATTTCTCAATACAATCTGCAACCGAACAGATAGAAATCTGTGAGACCGATTGATATGAGAAATGACTTGGATGATACCAAAGACCAACGCCCAAGTGCCAATCAATTATACTTCCAACAAACAAGGTCGGATTTACCAATTGATTGAACTACGCACAACCCGTGATATTTCAATTATATAAAAAAAATATAATACGGAACATAAAATAACACAGACATCAGAAGTTTTGTTAACGAGGAAACCGCAAATGCAGAAAAACCCTGGGACCTAGTCCAGATTTGAACACCACACTGATCTAAGCCTCTACAGACACCAGCCTACTACAAGTTAACTTCAGACAGGAATGTATTTGATCCCTAACCAAGTCTCACACCGATTAAGATATAGTCACGTTCCTTACGTCTCTGAATCCCAGCAGGACTCTAAGCACTTGATTCCCTTAGCTGATCTCACCCACAACTAAGAGTTGCTACGACCCAAAGTCGAAGACTTATAAACAAATTTGTCTCCCATAGATAAGTCTATTCCGATAGATAAATCTATGTCCTACAGAAGTACCTATGAAGTTTTTGTTCCGTATTTTGATAAGTCAATGTGAACAGGAACCAATCGATAATCCGTTCTTATATTCCCAAAGAACAGCCTAGAAATATCAATCACCTCATAATAACTTAACTATATGGTAGTAGAAGAAGTTATTGTGGAATCACAAAGAACGAGACGAAGAGCTTTGTGATTACTTTTTATATCTTACCTATCGGAGAAAAATCTCGAGTTAATCTTAGAGAAGATAGTACTCAAAACGATAGAACAAGAAAGTAAGATCAGATCACGCAACTACAGAGAAAATAGTTGGGTCTGGCTTCACGAATTCCAAATGAAGTATTCAAGTCGTTAACCTATAATGGTTTTGGAAAAACCTAGGTTAAAGGAGAATCAACTCTAGTCATAACTAGGACACAGGAAAGTGTCGGGATTAGGTTTTCAAGTTACTAGAGTTCTCCCTTATATAGTCTTTCAAAATTGCTTTCAATCAAAGCTAAGATATCTTAGTAACAACGCATTCGATATTCACCGTTAGATGAAATCCTGACTTAAGATTCAAGCTAAGTCTGCTTAAAACCAAAGAAATATCTCTCCACCATTAGATGGTCTTAGCTTGTTACACACAAATGAAATATACCTTATTTTAGATATGAGTAACCGTACCTAAACGTGTATCCTTTTGTTGATGAAGTTCCTCCAAGCTCTCCTCAGTAGATCTTCGTCTTTAATCGATGAACGTCGTGAAGTCTAAAGCTCAACCACACATTCTGTCATAATCCGATACATAGCTATACGTAGACTAGAAATCAAGACTTATAGTTTTGATCAACTAAACTTGACAAACAAGCTTGAGATAGCAACGCTTGCGAGTTCGACCGATCAATGCTCTAACAATCTCCCAATTTGTCAATTTTAGTGACAAAACTATCAACACATATGGATTACAAAATAAATAACCTTGTAGCTTCTCATCCAACATGCTTGATTTCCTTGGTTCTTCTATATTCCTTGAATTCTTCGCCACTCAGCATCATTGTTGTTGAAGATCTGTAACCATAACAATAAGAAAACATATGAAAAACATATGTTCTCAATCATTATTATACAGTGTCATAGTATTATTATACAACATCAAAGTCTAATTGTATCACAACTTTAACAATAATACTACGGTGATATGTATCACTCTCGCTTAGTCAATACTTCCATCTCAGAATGAAAACCACTCCCCCTTACATAATGCTCCGTAAACCATATGTATGTAGTGTGAACTACCAAATAATTCTCCCCCTTTTTGTCAATATAAATTGGCAAAGGTACGAAACTTGCGGGATCATAATGAAATTATCAAAGAGATAATTCATGACTAAAAGAGAACATATCAACTTTGTTTCGCTGATTTCACATAGTCGAAGCTTAGTGTATTTATCAAGGAGTTTATTAAGGTACAAGATAACTCCTAAAATATTCCACAACCACACTCCCCACAAAGATTTGCAATAAAGCACAAGTTCAATTAAGAAGTCTCCCTCATAAAATGTCATTCCTGAAAGAACAACAAGAGCGACCTTACTTTTACAAGAAAAGAAGGATTTCGTTGGACATTAACAAATTACATGAAACATGAATTTGTATCCAGAAAAGTCGAATAAATTAATCATAAGAAGACCTCATAGATTAATTTATTCGGAAATGCTCAACATAAGAAAACTTACAGAGTCATACAGTACTTTCACATAGAAGTGGATCAGGGAAAGATCAATACTTCAGAATATTCTTTTATCAATATTTGCATAAAGACATAATAGACTTAACTTTTGACATATATGAGATAATCATAGTTCACGGACGTAAACACAAATATCCCATAAAATATTTTTGCAATATATAAAACCAATAAAGATGAATACTGCAAAATCATCTTCCAAATAACTTAGAATTTAAATAAATCTAAAACATTGCAAGATGAAAATCGTTGGCACTAGCTATGTGTAATCACAATATTTGCTATTCCAAACCCTAGTTATCCTTCTTAAACACAAGAATAAATTCTTATAAGAAGGATCCTAGACAAAAATAAAATCAACTCCTAAGAACCAAAAAACAAACTCAAACTAAAGTCAAAGAACGTTCCGGAACCCTCACGAGTCTTAAGACCTTTGAGCTTGTGATTGACAACATCTACTGCTTCTTCGGAGAAGATATCCTCATTGGGAAGATCTTTAACATGTGTCTTCATGAGAACAAGGCCAGAGGCCCAGAGTTACCTTTTTCAACTCAGTTCGTAACACATCGAGATTCTTCATGGTATCAACAAGCTACTGTTTTGCTTCCTCAAAGTATTTAAGAAAATCATGAACCACTTCAGTAGAAACCATTTCATCATTCTCTACATATTGATGAGTATATGCATAATAGAATGGGACATCAGAATAATCAGCAAGATTTTGAGCTTTGACATCGTTAGCATCTATTAGGGTTCTTTTCTTCTTCCCTTTGGAACCGTAACCCATACCTTTATCAATAAACCCTTTTGTAAAATCACAAGTGTGAGAAGGTGATGACATCCTTGATATGAGAAAAATAACCTAGAGTGAGATAACTCAACTTCAATAGGTTAGGTATATAAACGGTTTCTCAGGGAATATATTTTTAGGGTTTTTGGAGTCGGTTCGTGACAGGTTACAAGGTACCCTTACTAACACAAACATAACCCATAAGAGGAAACTTATAAACAGGGACTGTAAAGTTCTTTTCACAAGGTAAAAAGAACATAGTAAAATTTTGCTATGTGAAATTTTTTTTTCACAATTCTTAGCTCAATAAATTTTATATTCTCTTAGGAGGAAAACTTAGAGCCCAAGAGAAGCAAACTAAGCATAACTTAATTTTTCAAAATTTTAAAAGGTAGAAGAAATTATCGACATTAAAGAAATACTTATAAAAAGATATTTGTAGACGGTAGTCTAGCTATGAATGAAAATAGCTCACCTAATCAGAAAACACTTTGCCAATAAGTATACCTGACTACTAGAAAATCTTACTCAACATGATTTTTCATGAATAAGATCTCAAATCTTGTGATTAATTAACACAAGTATGAGCTTTATGCTCATCAAATGAAAATTGTTCATGGTTAATCCTCTTTTTCCTTCTAATTTTTAGAGGAAACCCTTTTTGGCGTTAAAAAGTATCATAAAACTTACTATCATCAAAGTAAGAGACTAAGTTTGAATCCTTACCAGAAGAAGTTTGTTAGGAGGATTTTGACAGCCTGTTGATAAGAAGATCCTTGTATCCTTCGATTATCAGATTTAGGTTGTCCTTCATATCTCCATTGTTGTTTTCACCTTCTGGTACCTTTTTCATATTTTGAGCATCATCCCCTACCTTAAATTGAGGAGGACATTTATGAAATCTTCTTGACCGATTTGTGTTAACGCCACTATTACAAGTTCGAACATTAGACGAGCAGATTGAGATGACTTTCCTGGAAGTATTCTCAGGGTGAGTACTAAAACCAATTGGTTTAGACATTCGAATGTCAGTTACACCCTTGAGGATTAAATCTAAGGTGTATTGAAGTCGACCAAAATAGTTGTCATTCAACCTCAATTTCCCCTTCCATTGAACACGTCATTTTGAATCACAAAAGAGACATACTTTCTGATTACCGAAGTGATTAGAGTAAGTAGGCTTCACAACATTGTTAGAAGATTTTTTCCTTCTGTGAGATGTGATGATTCCTTGATTAGTGTAAGATGAAAGCAAATCATTAGCAAGGGGAAGGATTTGCAATTTAGCTTCTAAAACAGGTTTCATCATAGAAACATGATTACATGTGATCACGTTTTCTAATAACACATTTGATTCAAAAGCAATTGGCATAGTTGACTCCACAGAACAACCTTTACATTGGATAAAGAGATTACTCAATAGGAGTTCGATTTCCAAGGCATCCTCCTTGAGTTTAGCCTCGAGTAAGGTTCAAGATGAGCAAACTATCACATTTTCCTCACGAAGAATCCTTAATTGGGAATCACGATCCTTAACCATACCAATAATCATATTAACTTTGTGTTTTAGCCTATTGATTTAAACTACCTGGATTCTAACAAATTTTAGAATAACTGTACTCTCTTGGGCTTCCCTTTCTACTTCAGAGTCAGACTCGTCATTAAGATAATCAGTGTAACACTTATCAATACTTGTCTCTTTCGTGGGAATATAATGTTCATTTATATGTGAGATCGACAAGTCTTTCTCTTCAATAGATTTCATACAAACATAACTTTTATTTCTGGTGATGCATTTGTCAGAGATAGTACTTCTGTCCATAGAGTCATATTGCTACAAACACATACTTATGAGGTCTTTAACGTGTTTGCCTGCTCTGATACCAATTGAAAAAGCGGGGGGTATAACAACCATACCCAATAATTCTTTCGGCAATCTGTATGGACTAAATCCAATATAATTCCGAGAGCAGCAGCTTATAAAGCAAGTTCAATCAAGAAATATACCAAAGACTTATATCTCAATTTCTCAATACAATCTGCAATCAAACATATAGAAATCTGTGAACCCGATTGATATGAGAAATAACTTGGACGGTATCAAAGACCAATGCCCAAGTACCAATCAATTACACTTCCAACAAACAAGGTCGGATTTACCAATTGATTGAACTATGCACAACCTGTGATATTTCAATTATATAAACAAATATAATGCGGAAAAGAAATAACACAGACACTAGAAGTTTTGTTAACGAGGAAACCGCAAATGCAGAAAAACTCTGGGACCTAGTCCAGATTTGAACACCATATTGTACTAAGCCTCTATGGACACTAGCCTACTACAAGTTAACTTCAGACTGGAATGTAGTTGAGCCCTAACCAAGTCTCACACCGATTAAGGTACAATCGCGTTCCTTACGTCCCCGAATACCAACAGGATTCTACGCACTTGATTCCTTTAGCTGATCTCACCCACAACTAAGAGTTGATACGACCCAAAGTCGAAGACTTATAAACAAATCTATCTCTCACAGATAAGTCTATTATGATAGATAAATCTATCTCCCACAGAAGTACCTATGAAGTTTTTGTTCCGTCTTTTGATAAATCAAGGTGAACAAGAACCAATTGATAATCCGGTCTTATATTCCCGAATAACAGCCTAGAAATATCAATCACCTCACAATAACTTAACTATATGGTAGTAGAAGAAGTTATTGTGGAATCACAAAGAATGAGACGAAGAGCTTTGTGATTACTTTTTATATCTTACCTAATCGGAGATAAATCTCGAGTTAATTTTAGATAAGATAGTACTCATTACGATAGAACAAGTAAGATCAGATCACACAACTACAGAGAAAATAATTGGGTCTGGCTTCACGAATCCTAAATGAAGTCTTCAAGTCGTTAACCTATAATGGTTTCGGAAAAACCTAGGTTAAAGGAGAATCGACTCTGGTCGCAACTAGGACACATGATAGTGCCGGGATTAGGTTTTCCAGTTGCTAGAGTTCTCGCTTATATAGTCTTTCAAATCAGGGTTTGCTTTCAATCAAAGTTAAGATTGCTTAGTAACAAAGCATTCAATATTCACCGTAAGATGAAATCCTGATTTAAGATTCAAGCTAAGTCTGCTTAAAACCAAAGAAATATCTCTCCACTATTAGATGGATTTAGCTTGTTACACACAAATGAAATATACCTTCATTTCGATATGGGTAACATGCCTAAACGTGTATATTGAGTTGGCTCAATAATAGTTAACCAAAGTTAGCCATATGGACATTTTTGTCTTAACCACATTCATCTAACACTTCTAGATCAACTATGATGATCAATCAATCATGAAAGATAATCAAATGAAATATATATCAACCAATTGAATCAAAATAGGATTGATTCATGAGAACCAATTCATGAACATTAAGCCACGGTTTTCAAAGACTGCATTCCTTAATTCATAAATATATTTGTTCATGAGTATGAAAATTTACTTAACCGATTTAAGAACTTTAACCACTAAGTTTGCAAAAGGGTGCGCAAACTATAGCTTCCAGACTTTGTTCTTGTCCGGCAGTTGATAGACGCATTTATGTGTCTATTTTGTTTTCAATGTTCTGTATTGTTAGACTCGATTAAGTACTTATTGTGTTATTTTGTGTTCTTGTAGGAAATTTTAGAGAAATAAGCCCTTGCGGGGAAATGGGCTCAAAAAGCAGTGTTTTACACCCCGGAGAAATGTACCGTAGGCACCCCAGAAATGCACCGGAAGCGTCCCAGAAATGTTCCGGAGGAACCCAGAAAAATTACTATTTCCACCCCAATTGATATTCGCACCCCAGCACTCTGGATAAGGGGCACCTTCTTCAACAATTTGAATTTGTGTTTTCGGCGGGAAATGAAGTTTTCAACTGGCAGAATTTTGATTGTCAAAATGAATGGGTTAGAGTGCGATTCAATCGCTGAAAATTGGCAGAAAGATGTGATTTGCCATAAGGAACAAAGTTTGGGTGGTGGTTTCGATCAAATTTGGCTGGAATACGTGTTTTGATTCTCGAGTTCAAAACAGGGCAAGCAAGCACTGGAGGATGATAATCACGCGTCATGTAGAGTTATGGACGTGTTCTGATGATGTGGAATGGCTCGAGCATCACTTTGGGTCGTGAAGAATCGATTTGGAGCGTGGAGGGAGGAATTTTACGCAAGAAATTCCAAGTTTGGTAAGAAAATATTCGGAAAATATTGTTATTCACTGCCCGCATAATGAAGAATTATATTGGAGTTATTGGCGAGATTTGGAGCTGTTGTTGGGTATAAATAGGCTCTTTGGGTCTACTAGAGAGGGGGTCGAGAGTCTGGGGGGCTGAGGAGAGCCAGAGAAGAAGAAATTCGAGTTTTCCCAAACTCGGTTTCTGCTGCTGCTGCTGATGAATATGAAGAACACGAAGAATGGACCTGCATCAGCAGTCGTTTTTCAACAGTGAAATAGACTCACAGACGTGGGTCGTAGGTGTGGGTCTTAGAGCTACAGTAACAAATAGCACTTCTTATGTGTCGTTCATTTTGGACGCTTTCTGTGGGTCGCACATTCACTGTTTTATTATTTCATCTCCATTTTCATCCTTGTAAACACCCTTTGAGCCATAAATAAATACTTTGAACGTGTTTTTATCATGATGAGCTAAACCCAACACTGGGACGACGGAGGAGGTCGAATTTCATCCATGTGCTAATTTCATTAATTCTTTTATTTACTTTTTGCACTAATTTTAATTGAATTAAGATTTTAAATTAATTACTTGTGATTTCGTTTGATGGAGTATGCTTAGTCCTGGGGATTTTTGATATACCATGCTTAAGAAATACAAGTAATATTTTATAAAATATATCTTGGCAATAAACTACAGTTAATATTTGTTTTGTTTTTGAACTATAATTGCTAGAATTAATTTCTGAACCATTTGAAGAAAAAAAAACGGCCGAATCTTTAGTCCCAGTACTCTTTCCCATATTGTTAATATTTTTTGTATATATTTATTAAATCTAAAAATTCCATTTCCTTCACAAGTCTGAAACGAATCCTAATTACTACATCCCACGAAAAATCATAAATCATTTTGGCGCCGCCGACGCGGATTTGTGCTTAGATAGAATTTTTAGGTTTTTATTATTTTTTTACTATTATTTGTTTCTTTTTACGTTTCTTTTTGTGTCTTTGATTTACAGGTTCGAAGTGGAATACTAAGGACTTGGGAACAAAAAGCTTAAAGCTAAAAGCTAAGAGCTAAAAGAGAAGAAAAAAAAAAGACATAATTTTTTTTTAGGATTTGTAAATAGGCTTTATTTTTCATAATTTTTGGACTTTTTATGGACAATTGGACTTTATTCTTTTTTTAACCCTACGGAAGGGTATTATTATTAAAAAAAAAAATTATATAAACTGTGTGCAGGGAAGGACGATGATTACTATATCTTCTCGGCCCCTCGGGTTCGTACATGACATAGGAGTCGTGGCCCGAGTCGACTTCAACGGTTCATCCCCCGTCTGGTACGGGAGGTAAGTCCATCGAAACACTCGCGAATCTCCTGTAAGCGAGTTACTGTATTCCTTAAGGTGATTCATTGATTGAAGACGAATTTGGACTGTTTTTAAATTCCTAGTAAAGGGCAAGGCCTGGCCAATACAAGATAAGGGTTTGGATTTCATCACCGCTCCCTTCTTGCCCGCCTTAGGAAAACGAAACCTAACGCGAACCCAAGCTTAAAACTTGACTAGAACGAGACCGATAGGGTATCGCGCTTATCAGGAAAAAAATTCGAAGGATATTGGTTACTTTCTTAAGCACACCTCGAAGTTCATGATGGTTTATGTGAGTTGAATGCGTGACTGCGCCGCCTTGTGATAGCGGTAAGACCTTGGGTATCAAAGCTCCACTGAGCTTCCCTCGCCTCAATTCAACTTACTTTGACTCGGATTGATTCCAGAGGGGTTTGCTTAAATTGTAACGAATTCCCCTTCGAGAGATAGAAGCAAGTCTAGAAACAATCTAAGTGGAGCCATCATGCTTGTTGTTTGCTAGATTTTATAGGTTTGATTTGGTCGAGTCAGCCTTGTTTGTGATTGTGTAGAATTCCCTTGCAATTAAGAATGTCGAACTGGTATGATAGAAGCCAATACAATGATTATCGTCCTGAATTTGAATATGGACATCATCCTTTTTATGACCATGTTGGGAATAGTGGTTGGGAACGCCATCCTTTGTAAGGATATGGGTCATACCCTGGTGAGCCCAATTACTATCCATACATGCATCAGTCTTACGAGCAAGAAGATTATAGTACTAGTTCTTCGTCTCTAGAGGATACAATCAAACTACTGAAAAGTAGTCCTTTTTATGATCCCTCTATTCCTATTCCTCCTTTAGAAGAGTCCCTTAGGGAGTTAGCTGAGTCGATGCGTAAGTTTGCTGATATGAATAGTGTAATTATAGACGAAAGAACTACAATAATGAGTGAACTTTCTATAGAGGAATCCCTCAAGCTGCTGGCTGAGACGAACGAAAGACTTGCTCGAAATAATCTTACTTTCCAATATAGTGTTTCCAATAATACCCTTAAAAATGAGGATAGTTATTTTCATAATCAAGATGACGAGGTTAGAATTGGTAACACTACTTGTTTTGATGAGGTTCGATCTTTTTCATGTTATTATGATGAGGATAGTGTTGATGGAGAATCATACTTATGTAGGAATAGTGATTAGGAAATGGTTACTCCAATTGAGCTTTACAATGATAATATTATTTCTAGTTCAAATCCAAATAATTTTAATAATTATTCACCTATTTAAAAGGATGAGTATTTGACTAGAGATACCCTCGTTTTAGACGATGTAGTATTTCCTGTTTACAAAGCCGATAATGATTTAGAGGAGCGAGTTTATTCTGAGAATAATGTTTTAGAGTCTAGCGATTTAGAAACAATAGTCTTAGACGAAGAAGATGAACTCGTAGAGATGAGTAAGGATGAACCTGACTTAGAAGAATCAATTGACCATTTCCAGGATTCTGATGACCTAGAAATTAGTGAAGTTGTGACTAGTCTTTCTAGAGACACAGAAAACTCTAAATTTGGGGTGATTATCATTCTCCGTGTGCTTTAACTCTTAGAAAGTACCCTCCTGTAGGACTTGACATTTGTGCCTCAACCATCTTACAAGATTATATTCATACACGTTTTCCCGAACCTAATGATGTCCAGAAAGAAGCTCAGTTGTTAGAAACCCATCCTCTGGTTGATGTGGTTAACCCAGGCTATGATACCAAGATTGACTTTGTTTTCCCACCAAAATATTTTCAACCAATTGTGGGAACTTTTGATTTTAAGATGTGTCGGTTATTAAGTTTTGAGACTAAACCTAATCACTTTAGGATATTAGGGTCGACACATTTTCTTAAGGAAAAGCACCTCTTTCATTGTGGTCAGCTGTGTAAGTCAAATCTTATTGACTTAGAGGATCCTCAGTTATTTAGGTTATTATTGTGCGCTTCTAAGATCATATTTGAGTTTTTCCAGACTCTAGGACCTAATGATTCGGATCCCAACTATGAAGAAACGCAGCCAATGAAAATTTTCTATTTAGACCCTTTCATAGAACCTGAACCTGAACCACAATTAGATATAAATTTCTTAATCAGGAAACTAAGTAAGGGCATGCTAGTCTTGTTCACTTTCTTGGTTCATTGCAGTTTCCTTTGGTCAGCTCTCTTTAGTTTTGAATACCCACAGTTATTTCGACTGTTATTTTATGGTTCGAGTTGACTAATCCTTTCCTAATTCTGGCTGAAGACTTTAAACTTAGCACTTCTTGGGAGGTATCCCATGCTCATGCAACATGGTAACATCTTTCCTTAACTCTTCCGCTTCAAATGGTAACAGTTTCTCCTTGTTCATGCTTTTAGTTTCATCTTTAGAACATTGAGGACAATGTTAGATTTAAGTTTGGGGGTATGGGAGAAACTTTTTAGTTGCAATAAATAAACTCCAGAGACTAGAAATTTATGCGTATTAAGGATGGCACTAACCAATCTAAGTGGATGGAAGCATCTTGGTTATAGGAGTTGAGGAACCAATCTGATTAGATGGAAACATCGATAGAGTTTATTCATAAAAGCACATAGCTCAGGTGTTAGAAATAACATGATAGTTGCACCATATCTCGTTGAGTCCTTTTCACTTCTATTTTTTTTGTTTTTAAACTATGTTTCTCTAAGTGATAGGTGGGGCCCACGATTCAAGTTGTTACCAATGCTAGGGTGAATTAGAGTGATTGAGATACCATGAAAAAAAAAATGGTAGTTACCAAAAAGTTGAAAAAAAATAATAAAAAAAAAAATTTGAGACCAGACCATTTGACCAAAAGGAATAAATTCAATAAAGTCGACCACTGGTACCCTTGTATATGCCAGTTGTGTTGACCTAGAGTTAGGTTATCGACCACTGGTTCCCTTGTATATGCTAGTGTGTTGATATTAGTCAGACTAGTATCTCAATCCATTAGGATAGGTTCATTTTGGCGGAGGCCTTCAGACAGATATGGGAAACGCCGTTCACTTAGTAAACATCAAAACCATCTATGTTTTTTTATATCCATCTCTTAATCTTTCCATGTGATTAGTTTGACTCCGAATATGATGTCCATAGTGCAACTATCTGAGTAGAGCTCTGTCACTTATATATGAATTTTAGTATGCTTGAGTGCAAACTCGTGTACATCAATTGGAATTTCGCATCAGGGTACTTCCTCTTGTAGTCAATAAGTATGCCAACCAAGGAGATTCTTTAGTGCCTTCCAATGTTCGTTGTAGATATCTAGGGTCTGGAGTATAAAGGTTTTGTGGGTACACCTCTGGTAAACCATCCGGAGACAACACTCCGCCACTAGGGCCACCTAGGGGTTCAAATGATTTTCCTTTCTAGAATAAATTTGCTCGAGGACTAGCAAATAATAAGTTTGGGGGTATTTGATAGACGCATTTATGTGTCTATTTTCTTCTCAATGTTCTGTATTGTTAGACTCGATTAAGTACTTATTGTGTTATTTTGTGTTCTTGTAGGAAATTTTAGAGAAATAATCCCTTGCGGCGAAATGGGCTCAAAAAGCAGTGTTTTACACCTCGGAGAAATGTACCGTAGGCACCCCAGAAATGCACCGGAAGCGTCCCAGAAATGTTCCGGAGGAACCCAGAAAAATTACTATTTCCACCCCAATTGATATTCGCACCCCAGCACTCTGGATAAGGGGCACCTTCTTCAACAATTTGAATTTGTGTTTTTGGCGGGAAATAAAGTTTTCAACTGGCAGAATTTTGATTGTCAAAATGAATGGGTTAGAGTGCGATTCAATCGCTGAAAATTGGCAGAAAGATGTGATTTGCCATAAGGAACAAAGTTTGGGTGGTGGTTTCGATCAAATTTGGCTGGAATACGTGTTTTGATTCTCGAGTTCAAAAAAGGGCAAGCATGCACTGGAGGATGATAATCACGCGTCATGGAGAGTTATGGACGTGTTCTGATGATGTGGAATGGCTCGAGCATCACTTTGGGTCGTGAAGAATCGATTTGGAGCGTGGAGGGAGGAAGTTTACGCAAGAAATTCCAAGTTTGGTAAGAAAATATTCGGAAAATATTGTTATTCACTGCTCGCATAATGAAGAATTATATTGGAGTTATTGGCGAGATTTGGAGCTGTTGTTGGGTATAAATAGGCTCTTTGGGTCTACTAGAGAGGGGGTCGAGAGTCTGGGGGGCTGAGGAGAGCCAGAGAAGAAGAAATTCGAGTTTTCCCAAACTCGGTTTCTGCTGCTGCTGATGATGAATATGAAGAACACGAAGAATGGACCTGCATCAGCAGTCGTTTTTCAACAGTGAAATAGAATCACAGACGTGGGTCGTAGGTGTGGGTCTTAGAGCTACAGTAACAAATAGCACTTCTTATGTGTCGTTCATTTTGGACGCTTTCTGTGGGTCGCACATTCACTGTTTTATTATTTCATCTCCATTTTCATCCTTGTAAACACCCTTTGAGCCATAAATAAATACTTTGAGCGTGTTTTTATCATGATGAGCTAAACCCAACACTGGGACGACGGAGGAGGTCGAATTTCATCCATGTGCTAATTTCATTAATTCTTTTATTTACTTTTTGCACTAATTTTAATTGAATTAAGATTTTAAATTAATTACTTGTGATTTCGTTTGATGGAGTATGCTTAGTCCTGGGGATTTTTGATATACCATGCTTAAGAAATACAAGTAATATTTTATAAAATATATCTTGGCAATAAACTACAGTTAATATTTGTTTTGTTTTTGAACTATAATTGCTAGAATTAATTTTTGAACCATTTGAAGAAAAAAAAACGGCTGAATCTTTAGTCCCAGTACTCTTGCCCATATTGTTAATATTTTTTGTATATATTTATTAAATCTAAAAATTCCATTTCCTTCACAAGTCTGAAACGAATCCTAATTACTACATCCCACGAAAAATCATAAATCAGCAGTTTGCAAACCGGTATGCATACTGTTGTCCTGGACCTTAAGTCAGGTAGAACCATTCACATACCGGTATGCAAACTTGGTTCCCGGACTTTAAAAGTTAAAACCGTTCACATACTGGTATGCAAACAGGGATTCCGGACCTGAATCATACCACAACAGTTTGCATACTGGTATGCATACTGTGTTGTATCCAGACAAAAGTTAATTGTTCTAAACTCCCATTTCAATCATTGAAACATCCTTAGAAGACGAAAATAGCTGTCTCACACAAAATATTAGCTTATAAGTAATTTTCAAGTGATTGAATTATCAATACTAAACTTTCCGAGTCGACATCAAATGATTGTCTGACACAAATCATGTAAGATGTTTCAAGGCAATTTTCACATGATCATCTTTTGACTTATTATTTAGTTTCCAACAAACAAATTGTTTCCAACTAAACTCGTCAAGAATATGATGAATGTAGCTAAAGCAAAAAACTTCCAACACATATTTCGAGAAATATATAACCGAGTTAAACTCAGCTTGAAATATCAAACGTGTATAATATAAAAGTCTATATAAATTTACAACTTTCTTGATGGGGAAAAATGATTTGCTGGTTTTCTAGGAAGTGGAGAGACGGCCGTGCGGACATAAACTCCTCAACCGAGCAAACTGCCTAACCTCAAACAGATGCACTGCACGGGAGTGCTTTGAGTTCGAGAGATCAATCTGTAAGACTCCGGCCTAAACCAAAAAATGGTCGTTCCAGAGTCAATTCCGTCACAAAGAGGGAAGGGGATTGATCTGTAGGAGGGAAGATGAGAATTGTTGGAGATTATGGTGACCAAGGATCGTGAATGTGTTGTAGGTGTGTGCAAATGAACTGCTGGGTTCGAATAAGTTTGAATTGTGCTCAATTGAGAGAAATTGTTGCTCACACGATGATTATTGGTTAGACGATAGATGTTTTCTGTATGTTACCAGTTGTCTTCAATCGTGGATTCAGAAACGTATTTATATTGCTAGAATGTAGACACATTGATCTCCAGTAAGTGTGATGGTTGCTCGAGTGAAAGAGTGAGAAAGTGGGAAAGAGTGGTTAAACCAGTTCCAGGTCGTGCGGAGACTTGGTTGATTGTCCACCCACTACTTTGATGACTCCCTCAACTGCTTGCACGACTTACTCACATTTCTCATCGTGGATGAACACACGTGCCTTAGGCCGTCAGACCAAAACCCTAATTAATATCCCTACATGTGACATGATTGATGTCTCATGATTTGTGGAGTCTGCAAGGCATACATTTATTTAATTAGTCAGTTGTTGACTTGATTAGACGATGGATCTAAATATTGTTGAGTCAAGCATGATTTCCGAATGCTCTATGATTCATGGATTGAACATGACTGCTGGGACATATATATATAGTTGTCGAATGTATGTTGATAATTGAACCAACATGATGAATATTGATAGCCTGAGAAAATATTGTTCGTATGATGAATTGTTGTTGAATATTGATAGTTGAATCAATATTAATACTCTGAGAAAATATTCCTCGCCTGAGTAAAATTACTGAATATTGATAGTTAGATCAATATTCCCCATCTGAGAAAATATTGCTCATTTGATAAATTAGGCTGTGCTTGATAACAAAGAAAGGAAACAATTCCATGGAAAGTGATTCCATGGAATCAGTTTCCTGGGGTAAGAAAAGAAATACTTTCCATGGAATTAAGTTTAAAACATATTTTAGGCCACGCTTTTTTTACAATTCCACAGAAACAGATTTTTGACCAAACAACGAAATACACGTTATTTCCATGGAAAGATGACTATTTCCATCGAATTAAATCCTATCAAACACATCCTTACTGAATATTGATAGTTTAATCAATAGTCCTTGTCTGAGAAAATATTGCTCGTTTGATGAATTACTGAATATTGATAGTTGAATCAATATTCCTCGTCTGAGCAAATATTGCTCGTTTGATGAATTATAGGTAGCATGACCAAATAAAACATTAATTAAAATATTGGTAGTTGGACCGAATATTATATAATTAATTAAAACGTTGATTGCTGAATCAACATAAAATTATTAGCGTTTAGACTTGCTCAGAATATGATTTGCAGAGCATTCAGTTCGAAACCCTAATTTTGATCAATTTCTAATCAATTGATGATTTACCGAAAATCAATCAATGAGTTAAGGAGGACCGGCTACATGGGATGATGGATGACCATGTAGCGCCCGAGCGCTCGAGTGAGCATGCACCAAAGTCCTTTGTTGACCAGTTGGTGAAAGGATGATTAAATGCTGGTTTAATCATTTATTAAAATAGTGCTCGTCTGAGCGTTAAGTAATAAAAACTAATTATTGAGAGATGAGGGACCGACCAAGGGATGTGAAATCGGCCCTTGGTGGTCATGGGACCAGCTGGTGGTCGATTGAGCAAATTCCAAGTTGGTTGTAAAGAGTTTGAACCCAACATGAACTGTTGAAAGCTAATAAGGTCAAACAAGGAAATTTGCTCGAATGAAGGAGTTTTCATGAGATTAGGAAAAATAATAAAATAATGGTAAAATAATGGGAGAGGGGTGGGACCGGCCACAGCGGCATGACCGTCCGTCCGGTGGGCCCAATCCCCTAAGCATCTCTTTTATTATTTTATTAATATTATTTTTCTCCCTATTTTGCATAGGTTTCCTCATTCGTCCATATTTTTGAATGCTCGTTTGTGCATTTGGGTGCTCGTCTATGCATTATTGCTAAATGCACTCGCACCATTTTCTCGGGGTTTACTCGGTGGTCGCCCAGATGCCCGATCGTGAATATTTATTACTAATTCATGAAAGTCAGCTGAGAATAATTCATGAAACAGAGTAATAAAAATTATTTGAGTATTCATTACTAATTCATGAAATTCGGCTGAGAATAATTCATGAAACAGAGTAACAAAATGAGTTGAATATTTATTATTAATCCATGGAATCCAGCTGAGGATCAGCAATGAAACAGAGTAATGAGATATAATAAATCATTTTCTAGGAATTCAGTTGATGAATGACACGCTAGAATTAACCTATTTGCATAATTGAGATATGAGATAATTGAAGCATCATACTCGTTCTGAGGAGGGTGTATAGTTAGGGAACAACGAATAGCGTCACGTCCTGAAGGCGTTATGCTATATACTAGCATGTAATATGTCTAGGAGCCGCCCAATCATTAAGAGATTCTATACACGGTCTCTCTACGTAGTTAGGGAACAACGAGAAGCGTGACGTCCTGAAGGCGTTAGGCTCTATACTATCATGCAATATGTCTAGGAGCCTCCTAATCATTTTGATTCTATGTAGAGGTGATGATGAAATGTGTGAAGCATCGAAAGCTCAGCTGAGAGGCCTTTCAAGAAACATATTCATCATAGCTCTGAGAGGAAGTTCGCTCAGTCAGAGATCATGAAATGGTCCATGGATCATAAAATATGAATTGCCACATACATTCCTAACCCGGACAGAAACATGCAGTATCATGATTTTACGATTTTAGCCCTTGCGAAAAATCCACCATCAACAGACTTAGTCTCATTAGGAGACATGCTTGATGTAAAACGTCTCTTTTGTGTCTTTAGACTATTTGCTTGTGTCTTGAACGCTTGACGAAGGATTTCAATGCCATTGATTAATTTGCAACCTGAACCCCTTGGTTGATACATGAGCCTGGTGCTTGCAGTACCATTTTTTTGTTTGTCACTCGTAGAAACATCACTTCTTAAACCCTGGTCACGGGACCATAATTGAGGTTGCTCTCAAGAGGAGATGATGTAATGACCATGGTTGTATGTCCCGGTTTCATTTTATGTTGAAGGATTAGCATAGGCGAGCTTGGTACCAGTTACGAGTCTTGGATTGTCGAACTGATCGTCAGTCCCCAGTATTTTTTTAAATCTCTTTTTCGTTTTTCCTTCTTCTGCAAGACCTAGATTGAGACCCACGTAGAAAAGCATGATGTAAGGACCTAGGTGGTCGAAGTTTGAGGTACCTTGATGAAGGACTTAGTGGAAATACATGGTGGACATCGATCAACTGTGGAGGTAATGAATCCCGTCTAAGAATTGTTGCTTGCATGTTATATGCTCTGAAAGTTGTAGGAACTGTTAGAGCATTGCTCGGTCGAACTCGCAAGCGTTGCTATCTCAAGTTTTTTTGTCAAATTTAGTTGTCAAAACTATGTGTCTTGATTTCTAGTCTACTTATAGCTAAGTCTCATACTAGGATAGTTAAGTGTAGTTGAGCTCCAGACTCCATGGCGATCATCTTACGAAGACGAAGAACTACTCAAGGAACCAGTGGAACTTCATCCGACTAAAAGGTATGTGGAGACTTGAACTTATCGGAAAAAGCGGGGGTACAACAACCTCACCCAATATTTCGATTAGCAATCTGTATGGACTAACTCTAATATACTTTTAAGAGAATCAACTAGACATTCTGTAATACTTTCCAAGACCGTAGTGGTCAGTCTATGGAAAGTATTGTCCATGTAAGTCATTAATGTGAGACCGATAAGGTAAGTGATATTTTAGGAAAGTGTGGTCATATACTAGGAAAGGATTGTCCATGTAAGTCATGATTTTGAGACTTATAAGGAAAGTCTCAAATCCGTTTCTTAGGAAAGTTTTGAGTCTCAAGTTATCGGTAATGTATAAATATCTATAGAACTACTATGAATGAAATTAAGAAAGGAATTTACCAAAGTTTTAACATGGCATCACGAGCCGGTTGAAAACTGAAAAAAAAAAAAAATCGTTGAGAATGGGTGGATTTGCGAATGGAAGAGGTGGTAGAGGACAAAGAACGGGCAATCAGGTTCGAGCACATAATCTAAATATATCAGAGACAAAGCAGTCAAATGGTCCATATTCCTCAGACGGTTCATATTTGATGGGAGTAACCGCAACACAACTCAAACAGGTGCTTGAGTTTTTGAATGCAAAGAAAAATACGTCCCAACTTCAAGGTAAGCAAACTAAACCGAATTGGATTATTGACACGGGAGCTACAAATCATGTCACGTGTAGAAGAGATGACATGATTGATGTAAAAGATATTGTGGAGTGTACTGTTGGACTCCCAGATGGAAAATATGCACAATCTGAGAAAATAGGTACTATTATTCTGCAGGGCGGTTTGAGACTTAATAATGTGCTTTATGTGCCTCAAATAACTTGTAACCTAATTTCAGTCACACAACTTATTGATGAATTAATGTGTACGGTACAATGTACTAACAGTTTATGTCTTATACAGGACCGGTTGACGAGGAAGGTGATTGGAATGGGTGAACGACAAGGTGGACTGTATATTTTCTGTGGTGTGCCTCGAGTTGAAGTTATGGCAGTCAGTGGAGAATAATACGAGCTGTGGCATCGACGAATGGGACATCCATCAGAAAAAGTATTGCAAAGGTTGCCGGGTGTGAGTAGATTAAAGAAGCATAATGAAGTTTGTGATATTTGCCCAAGAGCGAAACAACATAGGAGTAGCTTTACTAGTAGTCTAAGTAAATCCAGTTGTATTTTTGAGTTGATTCATATAGATTTATGGGGTCCTTATAGGGATACATCGTCTTGTGGAGCACAATATTTTTTTAACAATAGTAGATGATTTTTCAAGAGGTGTGTGGATTCATTTACTTCCAAATAAAACGGCAGTTGAACGAACGTTTCTTGATTTCATTGCTCTTGTGAAACGACAATTTGATAAAGATATCAAAGTTGTTAGAAGTAATAATGGTACCGAGTTTAATTCATTACGTGGATATTTTAAGACTAATGGGATAGTTTTTGAAACATCGTGTGTAGGCACTCCGCAACAAAATGGAAGAGTGGAGAGAAAGCATCAACATATATTGAATGTGGCAAGGGCTTTGAGATTTCAAGCCAACTTGCCAATACGGTTTTGGGGAGAATGCGCATTGACAGCTGCGTATTTGATTAATCGTACTCCTACACCTATTCTGGAAAATAAAACGCCGTATGAAATATTGTTTGGAAAGCAACCTCCGTATAATCAGTTGAAAGTGTTTGGATGCCTGTGTTATGTGCATGATCAAAGTAATAAAGGTGATAAATTTGCAAGTAGAGGAAGGAGGTGTGTTTTTCTTGGATATCCGTTTGGTAAAAAGGCATGGCAAGTATATGACTTGGATGAAAGAAAATTTCTTGTGTCAAGAGACGTCCAGTTTTGTGAGAATAGTTTCCCATATAAGAATGAAACATCTGTGTTACAGCAGCCAACAGTTTCGACTCGCAATGAGAGTGTTCAGCCTGGTCATGATTTTGAGACCGAGGTGACTGGTGTATCAGCTGAGACTGATCAGCTGAATCCAGCGTTTGACTGGAGTGATGATGAAGATGTAACATCGACAACAGGAAAAAGTGTGGCAGTACCAGGCGTAACTGCGACAGCAGGAGACGCTGTAGGCATACCGGGCGTAACTGTAACACAAGGAGAAGGTGTAGCAGTTCAAGATGTGACTGCAACGGAAGAAGAACGTGTAGCAGTTCAAGAGAGATCTGACATTATGAGTCCGGGCAATGATGTTGCAGTAGAAGGTGATATGGGTAAAGGAAAGCGTACGAAAATTCCATCGAGTAGGCTTAAGGGATTTGTGACGCACACCACTCGAGAAAACAGTCCATCTCATCTTCATTCATCACAATCATCCTCCTCAGTTACACTGTATCCTTTGACATATTATGTTAGTTGTGATAAATTTTCTACACCGTATAAGAAATTTCTTGCAGCTATAACTGCGAGTTCTGCACCTCGCAACTTTAAAGAAGCAATGAAACATCCAGGATGGAGGAAAGCCATGGCGGAAGAAATACGAGCACTAGAAGAACAAGATACCTGGGTTTTGCAAGAATTACCGGAGGGCAAGAGAGCACTAGGAAGTAAATGGATATATACAGAAAAGTATGATGAAAATGGGGATTTGGTTCGTTTAAAAGCAAGATTGGTGATCTTTGGAAATCATCAGGTGGAAGGCTTAGATTACAAAGAGACCTTTGCACCTGTAGAAAAAATGACAACAGTGCGCACTTTTCTAGCTGTTGCAGCTGTTAAAAATTGGGAAGTGCATCAGATGGATGTGCACAATGCATTTCTACATGGAGATTTGGAGGAAGAGGTGTATATGAAAATACCACCTGGATTTGCGAGAGGTAATCCTAATATGGTATGTAGAATGAAGAAATCATTGTATGGTTTGAAACAGGCTCCACGTTGTTGGTTCGCAAAACTATCAACAGCTTTGAAGAATTATGGTTTTCGGCAATCTTATTCAGACTATTCTATCTTCACTATGATCAAAGGAAAGATGCAGCTTAATGTTTTGGTGTATGTGGATGATTTGATTGTTGCAGGAGATAATATAGTGGAGCTAAATAAATTTAAAACATATTTGGGACAGTGTTTCAAGATGAAAGATTTGGGAAAATTAAAATATTTTCTGGGCTTGGAGATAGCTCGCAGTAAGCAAGGAATTTATGTTTGTCAACGGAAATATGCATTGGACATTACTATGGAGACGGGGTTATTGGGAGCAAAACCAGCAGAGTTTCCAATGGAAACTAATCATCGTCTAGCTTTGGCAACAGGGCCGTTGCTGATTGATGCAGAAAGGTATCGACGACTGATTGGAAGATTGATTTATCTGGCTGTGACTAGACCAGATCTAGCTTATTCTGTGCATATTTTGTCACAGTTTATGCAGCATCCAAGACAAGAACATTGGGAAGCTGCATTTCGAGTAGTTAGATATTTGAAAAAGAATCCTGGGCAAGGAATTTTGTTGCGCTCTGATAGTAGTCTAAGTTTAAAAGGCTGGTGTGATTCAGATTGGGCAAGCTGTCCTTTGACTAGACGATCGTTGACAGGATGGTTTGTGCTTCTTGGAGATTCACCAGTGTCTTGGAAGACAAAAAAGCAGTACACAGTTTCTCAGAGTTCAGCTGAAGCAGAATACAGATCTATGGCTGCAGCTACTTGTGAATTGAAGTGGTTGAAGCAATTACTAGGTGATTTGGGAGTTTGTCATACACAGGGAATGAGTCTTCTTTGTGATAGTCAGTCGGCATTGTATATTGCTCAGAATCCCGTTTTTCACGAAATAACTAAACATATAGAAGTGCATTGTCATCTCATTAGGGATGCGATAGTACAGAAAATTATTTCTCCCTCTTATACGCCTACGGAGTTGCAGTTGGCGGATATCTTCACCAAATCATTAGGACGAGTTCAGTTTCAAGGTCTTTTGTCCAAGATGGGCATTTGTGACCTGCATGCTCCGTCTTGAGGGGGGGTATTAAGGAAAGTGTAATACTTTCCAAGACCGTAGTGGTCAGTCTATGGAAAGTATTGTCCATGTAAGTCATTAATGTGAGACCGATAAGGTAAGTGATATTTTAGGAAAGTGTGGTCATATACTAGGAAAGGATTGTCCATGTAAGTCATGATTTTGAGACTTATAAGGAAAGTCTCAAATCCGTTTCTTAGGAAAGTTTTGAGTCTCAAGTTATCGGTAATGTATAAATATCTATAGAACTACTATGAATGAAATTAAGAAAGGAATTTACCAAAGTTTTAACACATTCAGACTCAATCTTAATAAAAAGTATATCAAGGAGTTAATATCTATATCTCTCGATTTGATCTTTACTCAAGCAAATGGAAATCTGGGAGTCTTTATCAAATACTAGAGAGATAAACTTGGATGGTACCAAAGACCAATTTCCAAGTGTCAATCAATGTAAATCAACAACCACAGGTTGGATATTCTAATTGATTGATCTTAACGCACAACCTGTGATATTTCAATTATATAACAAAATATAATGCGAAATAGAAATAACACAGACACCAGAAGTTTTGTTAACGAGGAAACCGCAAATGCAGAAAAACCCCGGGACCTAGTCCAGATTGAACACCACAATGTATTAAGACGCTACAGAGACTAGCCTACTACAAACTAACTTCTGTCTGGACTGTAGTTGAACCCTAATCAATCTCACACTGATTCAAGGTACAGTTGCGCTCCTACGTCTCTGATCCCAGCAGAATACTACGCACTTGATTCCCTTAGCTGATCTCACCCACAACTAAGAGTTGCTAAGACCCAAAGTCGAAGACTTAAATAAACAAATTTGTATCACACAGAAAAGTCTACGATAATAGATAAATCTGTCTCCCACAGATAAACCTCTGAGTTTTGTTCCGTCTTTTGATAAATCAAGGTGAACATGAACTAATTGATAACCCAGACTTATATTCTCGAAGAACAACCTAGTATTATCAATCACCTCACAATAATCTAAATCTTATTGTAGCGAAACTAGATATTGTGGAATCACAAACGATGAGACGAAGATGTTTGTGATTTCTTTTTATCTTGCCCTATCGGAGATATAATCTCAAGTCAATTATTCAATTGAACTCGTACGATAGAAAATGGCAAGATCAGATCGCTCAGCTACAAGAGAGGTAGTTTTGTTTGGCTTCATAATCCCAATGAAGTATTTCAGTCGTTAACCTACATGGTCTCGAGAAGAAACCTAAGGTTAAAAGTGAACCGACTCTATCAAAACCAACTGGTATCACATAGGAGGTGTGGGGATTAGTTTTTCCAGTTTCTAGAGTTCCCCTTTATATAGTTTTCAAATCAGGGTTTACAATCTAGGTTACCTTGGTAACAAAGCATTCAATATTCACTGTTAGATGAAAAACCTGATTCAACCAAGCTAATATCTTTCAACCGTTAGATCGAAACTTAGCTTGTCACACACAAATGAGATGTATTCATTTAGGTTTGAGTAATTGTACCTAAACATGTACACTTAGTTGGTTCTCAAATAGTTAACCAATGGTTATCCATATGAGCACTTTCATATTAACCGTATTCATCTTTCTCATAACTAGTTCAAATGACTCATAAGAACTAGTTCAAGAGTAGTTCAATTGCTTAGGTCTTTATTCATAGACACAATTGAAACAAAATGGTTTGATTCACTTGAATCAATTCATGAAAAATATAGCCACGGTTGCAAAGATTGCATTCCTTATAATTTATTGTTTTAAGTTCATGAACAACCGATTTGAGAAATAACCATCTTGGGTACGTGTATGGGTATGCGTACCTTAGATACCGAATTTGAGTTTACAAACTCAGCAGAAATTTTCGGTTCGCAAACTTCCATGGGGACGCGTACGGGTATGCGTACCTAAGGTGACTGGTTTACTAGTTTGCAAACTTACAAACTCAGCAGAAATTTTCGGTATGAAAACTTCCGCAGGTATGCGCACGGGTACGCGTACTCAACCTGTCTCCTTCACCAATACCGCATGCACACATATGCACGCACTTGGTTTCCGGCACATGGATTTATACACTAATGTGCGAACACACTATATATGCTTATATCCATAGTTGGTAATCTCAACTCTACATTTCAATCATTGAAACATTCTTCTATAATGTTATAACAATCGTTATTCACGACTATCGTCATCAAAGCTATTTTCAAGATTGAAACGTCTTCATGACTTTCGTCACGGGTAAAGATGAAAATGGTTAAAGCAAAAGCTCACCAATACATATTTCGAGGAAAAGATACGCGAGTAAACTCAGCTCGAAATAACAAATGTGTATGTATGAAAACTATCATACTTATACGACTTTGTCTTAAGAGTAGGAGATTGAATAGACTTTTGAGTGACTGATAATTCTAGGTTGTTCTTCGGGAATATAAGTCATGGTTTTCAATTAGTTCCTGTTCACCTTAATTTCTATCAAAAGACGGAACAAACTCTTAAGTTTATCTGTGGGAGACAGATTTATCTATTATCGTAGACTTTTCTGTGTGATACAGATTTGTTTATTCAAATCTTCGACTTTGGGTCGTAGCAACTCTTAATTGTGGGTGAGATCAGCTAAGGGAATCAAGTGCGTAATATCCTGCTGGGATCAGAGATGTAAGGAGCGCAAGTGTACCTTGAATCAGTGTGATATTGATTAGGGTTCAACTACAGTCCATACCGAAGTTAGTTTGTAGTAGGCTAGTGTCTGTAGCGGCTTAATACAGTGTGGTGTTGAATCTGGACTAGGTCCCGGGGTTTTTCTGCATTTACGGTTTCCTCGTTAACAAAAATTCAGGTGTCTGCGTTATTTCTATTCCGCATTATATTTTGTTATATAATTGAAATATCACAGGTTGTGCGTTGTATCGATCAATTGTGAAATCCAACCTTTGGTTGTTGATTGGAAATTGATTAACCCTTGGATATTGGTCTTTGGTACCATCCAAGTTTATATCTCTTGTATTTGATAAAGACTCACAGATTTCTATTTGTTTGAGTATAGATCAAATCGAGAGATAGAGATATTAAATCCTTGATATACTTTTTATTAAGATTGAGTCTGACTGTCTAGTTGATTCTCTTAAAGTATATTAGAATTAGTCCCTACCGATTGCTAATCGACATATTGGGTGAGGTTGTTAGACTCCCGCTTTTTCAATTGGTATCAGAGCAGGCAAACACGTTTAAGATCTCAAAAGTATGTGTTTTTAGCGATCTGACTCTATGGACAGAGGTGTTATCTCTATTAACGTACCACCAGTCTTCGATGGCTCAAACTACTTATGGTGGAAAATTGCTATGCTAGCTTTTCTTCAATCGCGTGATTTTCAATCATGGGTATATGTTGTTAATGGCTATGATGCTCCCGTTGTGGCAATAGGTAACGCTACTGTTCCAAAGAATATTGACGAATACGATGCTGCTGAGATACTTTCTGCAAAGCAAAACTCCGACGGTTTGAATGCCATCATACATGCCATTACCCCAAACCTTCGGCACCATGTGTCAAGTTGCACTAGGTCTAAAGATGCTTGGGATATCTTAGAAACCATATTCGAAGGAAATACCAGTGAAAAGGAAGCCAGGCTTCAAAACCTAAATTCCGATTGGGAAAACCTTCGTATGGCAGATGAAGATTCATTTGATGAGTTTAATCACAAAGTGTCTGAAATTGTTAATGCATATTTTGTGTTGGGTAAGACTATTCCTGAAAAGGACATTGTGATGAAAATTATCAGATCGCTGCCAGCTAGATACGATTCTAAGAAGCATGCCATCGTTGAGGGAAATAACCTTGAAACACTTTCCAGAAATACTTTGATTGGAAAGTTAAGAACTCTTGTTCTTGACCGTAACACAGGAAAAACTTCTGCATTCAACGCTGTGAGCACAACAAATGAATCTCCTAACTTGTCTTGGGCGGATGAATGTTGTTCCAATCATGTTGATTCTGATAAATCACTGATAATGAAAGAAATCAAAGAGTTTATAAGGAGGAAGAATAGATGTGATTTATATCCATCTTCAGTTAATGCTTCTGATTATTCAACCCAAAAAATTCCTACTCTGAGTGATTACATCGACGATGATCATAACAGGTGTAATGGTTTTTCGGCACTTTCTGCAGATTCCCTCACTTTTCAACTTCTGATTCAGATTTTGAATGTGACATAGAGTTTGTTGATCTTTGAATAAGGAGATTCTTCAAGAAAATCTTCAACTAAAGGCATCCTTGAAGAAAGTTGAATCATCACTCTTGATGAAGAACATTGAGATAGAGCGTCTTAATGACAACTTTGTCAAAACCATGTATCTAAAGGAAGAAGAGATTAACACTCTTAAGAATGACCTGCAAAGGTTATCTGGAAGTTCTGACAAAATCTCAACAATATTATTCGGTCAGAGTTCCTTTGGGAACACTAATGGTTTAGGGTTCAAAAGCAAAACTGAAAGCTCGAAAAACACGTTTGTTCCAAATAATCAGAGAAAAATGATTGTTGATTGTTGTGTTAAACAGGAAGTGCCACATAAAAACGAAAAATCTTTATTGATTTGTTCTTTTTGTGGAAATTCAAAGCATGATCAAAGCATGTGTTGGAGATTCAGAAGGAGCAATAAAAGAATCACCAAATTTCAAGAGAACATGAAGAAAATGAATTTAGCTCTGGATAATCAAGGTCGTCCAAGAAAATCCAGATCTAGACGAGGTAAGAAATATGTTTACACAACAGACACTGACAAGCCACTAAAAGTAAAAAATTGTGAGCACTTGGCTCATTCTGTTACTAATTAATTCTAGTGACGTCTGCATCCTCATCTTTAACTTGGGAAAAATGAGGTTTGCATTTAGAAGTGGCTCAAGTCTGTGTATTTGTAAATATTTCTTATATTTGTTAAGAAAATATTCTCCTAAGAAGATGGATGGTGGATAACAAATCCTGAAAGACTCATTCAAAGTATTTTTATGGTTTTGTGTTCATAAATCCATATATATTTCTGTGTCCTTCCTTTCTCATTCCTTATCATAAGATACAATCTCATGGCTCCTGTAACTAGAGGGATCACAAAAAGAGATGCAGTGGAAGTAGTTAATCTGTATCTCTGTGAAGGAATCTCTTCCTCAAGAGTAAAGAAAGTGAAGTCGACAATCAATGGACAAGGTTCTTCCTCTAACTGTCTCTTGTCTGTTTGTCATTATGATAATAATTTTAGAGGCATGGTGAAAGATTTCTCAACAAGAGAAATGATTTAAAATCTCAAATCGTTTCCTCTTTGGAAAAGATAACTCACTATGAACAAATGTTGTCCTTAACCAAGAACACCTTGTGTGAACTAAAAAGAGAACTTAGTGAGTTAACTGACATTTCTGAAGACCTAGAGGAATTGAATGATCTCATAATCAATAGTTTCTTCAATAATGAGAAGGATTTCTCAGTTGATGCTCTGAGAAAGCTCTATAATGTCTAGGAAACTTCTTAAGATAATTTTTATTCTTGGTTTGTTTAAGATGGATAACTAGGGTTTGGAATAGCTGTTATTGTGAGTACACATAGCTATGTCCAACGCTTTCATCTTACAATTTTTTTAGATTTATTTATTTAAATTCTAAAGTTGATTTGGAAGATGATTTTTGCAGTATTAATCTTTATGGTTTTATATATTGCAATATGTTATGGAATATCTGTGTTTGCGTCCGTGATCTATTATTGTCCCATACGATGTCAAAAGTTATCTCTTTCATATGTCGATATGCATGTATTGATACAAGATCGATGAACTTTTGACAAACAAAAGTTAAGCCTATTATGTCATTTATTGATGGAAGATAGGTTAAAATATTTTGTTTACGAGGATTATGTCTATTGTATGTCATTGTGCAAATAATGATGGAAAATAGCAATGAATCCTTGTCTATTCCGCAATATTGATCTTCCCTGATCCATATTTTATGTATATATTGTGCGGCTTCATAAGTCTTATTATGTGAGCATTTCCAACTAGACTAATCATAGACTCGTTTTTGGTTAATTTGGTTGTGTATTCCGATTAAATTAATCATGGGTTCTCTTGTGATTAGTTTAATTGAGAACTTTGGATACAAAATCATTTTATGGTTTTTGGTGTCTAAAGAAATCCTTCTTTTCTCATGAAAGTAAGGTCGCTCTTGTTGTTCTTTCGGGATGACATCAAATGGGGGAGAGTTCTTTTGAACTTGCGCTTAATTTCCATATCTTTGTGGGGAGTACGGCTGTGGAATATTTGAGGAGTTATCTTGTATATTTACAAACTTCGTGATGAATGCATTTAGCTTCGGCTTTATGATTGCATCTAAACAAAGTTGATATGTACTTTTCTTTGGTCTTGAAGCGTCTCCATGAAAATTTCATTAGGATCCCGTTTTCGTACCTTTGCCAATTTTATTGACAAAAAGGGGGAGAATTAATATGTAGTTCACACTACAAATACATATGGTTTTCGGATCATTATGTAAGGGGGAGTGGTTTTCATGTTGAGATGAAAGTATTGACTAAGAGGGAGTGATACATATCACCATAGTATTGTTGTCAAAGTTGTGATACAGTTGAACTTTGATACTGTGTAATAATACTATGACACTGTATAACAATGATCGAGAGCTTTTGTTTTCTCATTGCTATGGATACGGATCTTCAACAAATATGATGCTGAACTGAACATCTATGGAATCATGGGAGTACTTGGAAAAGATGAAGTTTTCGAGTAATGTTGAAGCACCAAGGAGATCAAGCATGTGGACGAGAAGCTACAAAGTTTTATCTATTTTGTATTCCATATGTATTGATAGTTTTGTCATTAAAACTGACAAAGGGGGAGATTGTTAGAGCACTGCTCGGTCGAACTCGCAAGCGTTGCTATCTCAAGCTTGTTTGTCAAATTTAGTTGTCAAAACTATGTGTCTTGATTTCTAGTCTACTTATATCTAAGTCTCGGACTAGGATAGTTAAGTGTAGTTGAGCTCCAGACTCCATGGCGATCATCTTACGAAGACGAAAAACTACTCAAGGAACCAGTGGAACTTCATCCGACTAAAAGGTATGTGGAGACTTGAACTTATCTATCACTCAAAAGTCTATCTACTCTATCTCCTACTCTTGAGACAAAAGTCGTATAAGTGTGATAGTTTTCATACATACACATTTGATATTTAGAGCCGAGTTTACTCGCCTATCTTTTTCTCGAAATATTTGTTGGAAAGCTTTCGCTTTAACCATTTTTCATCTTTACCCGTGACGAAAGTCATGATGACGTTTCAATCTTGAAAATGGCTTTGATGAGGATAGTTGTGAATAATGACTATTATAACATTATAGAAAAATGTTTCAATGAATGAAATGTAGAGTTGAGATTACCACCTGTGCAAGCATTGCATAAAATTAAGGATACGGTGCATTTTGGTTTGGGTGGAAGAAAAAGACAATCAACCATAGATGATTTTTTTTGAGTTCACCTCCCACATATATTCTTATGTAAAATTTTATGTATTTTGGTTTATATATATTTATATATAATTCAATGATTATTCGTTTATATTTCTATAGGGCCTTTAAGGATCCAATTTTTTTTATTCATTAATGCATTAAGCGAGGTTATTCATTTATCACCTTGGCCCAAATCGGGACTGGAGAAAATTATTCATTTGGCGAGGTTATTCATTTATCGAACATTCGTTTATCGAGGTTCAGTTGTATAGTGTGTTCGCACATTAGTGTATAAATCGATGTACCGGAAACCAAGTGTGTGCATATGTGTGCATACGGTATTGTTGAAGGAGACAGGTTGGGTACGCGTACTGGGGAACTTTTCTACCCGAAAAATTCTGCTGAGTTTGGAAACCAAAAGCCAACTCAAATCCGGTAGCTAAGGTACGCATACCCGTACACGTACCCTAGATGGTTATTTCTCAAATCGGTAGTTCATGAACTTAAAACAATAAATTATAAGGAATGCAATCTTTGCAAACCATGGCTGTATTGTTCATGAATTGATTCAAATGAATCAAACCGATTTTGTTTCAATTGTGTCTATGAATAAAGACCTAAGAAATTGAACAACTCTTCAACTAGTTGTTATGAGTCATTTGAACTAGTTTATGAGAAAGATAAATACGGTTAATATGGAAGTGCTCGTATGGCTATCCATTGGTTAACTATTTGTGAACCAACTAAGTGTACACATTTAGGTACGGTTACTCAAACCTAAATGAAAAACATTTCATTTGTGTGTGACAAGATAAGTTTCGATCTAACGGTTGAAAGATATTAGCTTGGTTGAATCAGGTTTTTCATCTAACGGAATATTGAATGCTTTGTTACTAAGATAACATAGATTGCAAACCCTGATTTGAAAACTATATAAGGAAGAACTCTAGCAACTGGAAAAACTAATCCCCACACCTCTTGTGTGATACTAGTTGGTATTGCTAGAGTCGATTCTCCTTTAACCTTAGGTTTCTTCTCGAGACCCTGTAGGTTAACGACTTAAAGACTTCATTGGGATTGTGAAGCCAGACGAAACTACTTCTCTTGTAGTTGAGCGATCTGATCTTGCCATTTTCTATCGTACGAGTTCAATTGAATAATGGACTTAAATATCTCCGATAGGGAGGGATAAAAAGAAATCACAAACATTTTCGTATCATCGTTTGTTATTCCACAATATCTTGTTTCGCTACCATACGATTAATATTATTGTGAGGTGACTGATAATTCTAGGCTGTTCTTCGGGAATATAAGCCCGGGTTTTCAATTAGTTCCTGTTCACCTTGATTTCTATCAAAAGACGGAACAAACTCTTAAGTTTATCTGTGGGAGACAGATTTATCTATTATCGTAGACCTTTCTGTGTGATACATATTTGTTTATTCAAGTCTTCGACTTTGGGTCGTAGCAACTCTTAATTATGGGTGAGATCAGCTAAGGGAATCAAGTGCGTAATATCCTGCTGGGATCAGAGATGTAAGGAGCGGAACTGTACCTTGAATCAGTGTGATATTTATTAGGGTTCAACTACAGTCCATACCGAAGTTAGTTTGTAGTAGGCTAGTGTCTGTAGCGGCTTAATATAGTGTGGTGTTCAATCTGGGCTTGGTCCCGGGGTTTTTCTGCATTTACGATTTCCTCGTTAACAAAAATTCAGGTGTCTGCGTTATTTCTATTCCGCATTATATTTTGTTATATAATTGAAATATCACAGGTTGTGGGGTTGTATCGATCAATTGTGAAATCCAACCTTTGGTTGTTGATTGGAAATTGATTAACCCTTGGATATTGGTCTTTGGTACCATCCAAGTTTATATCTCTTGTATTTGATAAAGACTCACAGATTTCTATTTGTTTGAGTATAGATCAAATCGAGAGATAGAGATATTAACTCCTTGATATACTTTTTATTAAGATTGAGTCTGACTGTCTAGTTGATTCTCTTAAAGTATATTAGAGTTAGTCCCTACCGATTTCTAATCGACATATTGAGTAAGGTTGTTAGACTCCCGCTTTTTCAATTGGTATCAGAGCAGGCAAAAAAATTTCAAAATCTCAAAAGTTTGTGTTTGTAGCGATCTGACTCTATGGACAGAGGTGTTATCTCTATTAACGTACCACCAGTCTTCGATGGCTCAAACTACTTATGGTTGAAAATTTCTATGCGAGCTTTTCTTCAATCGCGTGATTTTCAATCATGGTTATATGTTGTTAATGGCTATGATGCTCCCGTTGTGGCAATAGGTAACGCCACTGTTCCAAAGAATATTGACGAATACGATGCTGCTGAGATACTTTCTGAAAAGCAAAACTCCGACGGTTTGAATGTCATCATACATGCCATTACCCCAAACCTTCGGCACCATGTGTCAAATTGCACTAGGTCCAAAGATTCTTGGGATATCTTAGAAACCATATTCGAAGGAAATACCAGTGAAAAGGAAGCCAGGCTTCAAAACCTAAATTACGATTGGGAAAACCTTCGTATGGCAGATGAAGATTCATTTGATGAGTTTAATCACAAAGTGTCTGAAATTGTTAATGCATATTTTGCGTTGGGTAAGACTATTCCTGAAAAGGACATTGTGATGAAAATTATCAGATCGCTGCCAGCTAGATACGATTCTAAGAAGCATGCCATCGTTGAGGGAAATAACCTTGACACACTTTCCAGAAATACTTTGATTGGAAAGTTAAGAACTCTTGTTCTTGACCGAAACACAGGCAAAACTTCTGCATTCAACGCTGTGAGAACAACAAATGAATCTCCTAACTTGTCTTGGGTGGATGAATGTTGTTCCAATCATGTTGATTTTGATAAATCACTGATAATGAAAGAAATCAAAGAGTTTATAAGGAGGAAGAATAGATGTGATTTATATCCATCTTCAGTTAATGCTTCTGATTATTCAACCCAAAAAATTCCTACTCTGAGTGATTACATCGACGATGATCATAACAGGTGTAAAGGTTTTTCGGCACTTTCTGCAGATTCCCTCACTTTTCAACTTCTGATTCAGATTTTGAATGTGACATAGAGTTTGTTGATCTTTGAATAAGGAGATTCTTCAAGAAAATCTTCAACTAAAGGCATCCTTGAAGAAAGTTGAATCATCACTCTTGATGAAGAACATTGAGATAGAGCGTCTTAATGACAACTTTGTCAAAACCATGTATCTAAAGGAATAAGAGATTAACACTCTTAAGAATGACCTGCAAAGGTTATCTGGAAGTTCTGACAAAATCTCAACAATATTATTCGGTCAGAGATCCTTTGGGAACACTAATGGTTTAGGGTTCAAAAGCAAAACTGAAAGCTCGAAAAACACGTTTGTTCCAACTAATCAGAGAACAATGATTGTTGATTGTGTGTTAAACAGGAAGTGCCACTTAAAAACGAAAAATCTTTATTGATTTGTTCTTTTTGTGGAAATTCAAAGCATGATCAAAGCATGTGTTGGATATTCAGAAGGAGCAATAAAAGAATCACCAAATTTCAAGAGAACATGAAGAAAATGAATTTAGCTCTGGATAATCAAGGTCGTCCAAGAAAATCCAGATCTAGACGAGGTAAGAAATATGTTTACACAACAGACACTGACAAGCCACTAAAAGGAAAAAATTGTGAGCACTTGGCTCATTCTGTTACTAATTAATTCTAGTGACGTCTGCATCCTCATCTTTAACTTGGGGAAAATGAGGTTTGCATTTAGAAGTGGCTCAAGTCTGTGTATTTGTAAATATTTCTTATATTTGTTAAGAAAATATTCTCCTAAGAAGATGGACGGTGGATAACAAATCCTGAAAGACTCATTCAAAGTATTTTTAGGGTTTTGTGTTCATAAATCCATATATATTTCTGTGTCCTTCCTTATCATAAGATACAATCTCATGGCTCCTGTCATTAGAGGGATCACAAAAAGAGATGCAGTTGAAGCAGTTAATGTGTATCTCTGTGAAGGAATCTCTTCCTCAAGAGTAAAGAAAGTGAAATCGACAATCAATGGAGAAGGTTCTTCCTCTAACTGTCTCTTGTCTGTTTGTCATTATGATAATAATTTTAGAGGCATGGTGAAAGATTTCTCAACAAGAGAAATGATTTAAAATCTCAAATCGTTTCCTCTTTGGAAAAGATAACTCCTTAACCAAGAACACCTTGTGTGAACTAAAAAGAGAACTTAGTGAGTTAACTGACATTTCTGAAGACCTAGAGGAATTGAATGATCTCATAATCAATAGTTTCTTCAATAATGAGAAGGATTTCTCAGTTGATGCTCTAAGAAAGCTCTATAATGTCTAGGAAACTTCTTAAGATAATTTTTATTCTTGGTTTGTTTAAGAAGGATAACTAGGGTTTGGAATAGCTGTTATTGTGAGTACACATAGCTATGTCCAACGCTTTCATCTTACAATGTTTTTAGATTTATTTATTTAAATTCTAAAGTTGATTTGGAAGATGATTTTTGCAGTATTAATCTTTATGGTTTTATATATTGCAATATGTTATGGGATATGTGTGTTTGCGTCCGTGATCTATTATTGTACCATACGATGTCAAAAGTTATCTCTTTCATATGTCGATATGCATGTATTGATACAAGATCGATGAACTTTTGACAAAAAAAAAAGTTAAGCCTATTATGTCATTTATTGATGGAAGATAGGTTAAAATCTTTTGTTTACGAGGATTATGTCTATTGTATGTCATTGTGCAAATAATGATGGAAAATAGCAATGAATCCTTGTCTATTCCGCAATATTGATCTTCCCTGATCCATATTTTATGTATATACTGTGCGGCTTCATAAGTTTTCTTATGTGAGCATTTCCAACTAGACTAATCATAGACTCGTTTTTGGTTAATTTGGTTGTGTATTCCGATTAAATTAATCATGGGTTCTCTTGTGATTAGTTTAATTGAGAACTTTGGATACAAAATCATTTTATGGTTTTTGGTGTCTAAAGAAATCCTTCTTTTCTCATGATAGTAAGGTCGCTCTTGTTGTTCTTTCGGGAATGACATCAAATGGGGGAGAGTTCTTTTGAACTTGCGCTTAATTTCCATATCTTTGTGGGGAGTACGGCTGTGGAATATTTGAGGAGTTATCTTGTATATTTATAAACTTCGTGATGAATGCATTTAGCTTCGGCTTTATGATTGCATCTAAACAAAGTTGATATGTACTTTTCTTTGGTCTTGAAGCGTCTCCATGAAAATTTCATTAGGATCCCGTTTTCGTACCTTTGCCAATTTTATTGACAAAAAGGGGGATAATTAATATGTAGTTCACACTACAAATACATATGGTTTTCGGATCATTATGTAAGGGGGAGTGGTTTTCGTGTTGAGATGAAAGTATTGACTAAGAGGGAGTGATACATATCACCATAGTATTGTTGTCAAAGTTGTGATACAGTTGAACTTTGATACTGTGTAATAATACTATGACATTGTATAACAATGATCGAGAGCTTTTGTTTTCTCATTGCTATGGCTACGGATCTTCAACAACTATGATGCTGAACTGAACATCTATGGAATCACGGGAGTGCTTGGAAAAGATGAAGTTTTCGAGTAATGTTGAAGCACCAAGGAGATCAAGCATGTGGACGAGAAGCTACAAAGTTTTATCTATTTTGTATTCCATATGTATTGATATTTTTGTCATTAAAACTGACAAAGGAGGAGATTGTTAGAGCACTGCTCGGTCGAACTCGCAAGCGTTGCTATCTCAAGCTTGTTTGTCAAATTTAGTTGTCAAAACTATGTGTCTTGATTTCTAGTCTACTTATAGCTAAGTCTCGGACTAGGATAGTTAAGTGTACTTGAGCTCCAGACTCCATGGCGATCATCTTACGAAGACGAAAAACTACTCAAGGAACCAGTGGAACTTCATCCGACTAAAAGGTATTTGGAGACTTGAACTTATCTATCACTCAAAAGTCTATCTACTCTATCTCCTACTCTTGAGACAAAAGTCGTATAAGTGTGATAGTTTTCATACATACACATTTGCTATTTCGAGCCGAGTTTACTCGCCTATCTTTTTCTCGAAATATGTGTTGGAAAGCTTTCGCTTTAACCATTTTTCATCTTTACCCGTGACGAAAGTCATGATGACGTTTCAATCTTGAAAATGGCTTTGATGAGGATAGTTGTGAATAATGACTATTATAACATTATAGAAAAATGTTTCAATGAATGAAAGGTAGAGTTGAGATTACCACCTGTGCAAGCATTGCATAAAATTAAGGATACGGTGCATTTTGGTTTGGGTGGAAGAAAAAGACAATCAACCATAGATGATTTTTTTTGAGTTCACCTCCCATATATATTCTTATGTAAATTTTTTTGATTATGTATTTTGGTTTATTTATATATAATTCAATGATTATTCGTTTATATTTCTATAGGGCCTTTAAGGATCCAATTTTTTTTATTCATTAATGCATTAAGCGAGGTTACAGAATTTTTGGGTTGGTAGACAAATGTTACCCTGAGGGTGAAAAAAGAATCTCCCGGATGTAAGACCGAGTTTTGTGGGAAACATCACCGTGACTGTGGAAAGTCCCCAGTCATTCCTTGTCGCGTCGCTGATCCCTGGTCGGATCATTTGCTTCTAACCCCTCGGAAGTCCCCAGTCGTCCCTTGCCGTGTTACGACTGGTAATCGAGCCGCCTGGTAGCTGAGTCGTCGATTCCTGAGCGGATCGTTTGATTCTACTGTCCTGACGTCTGGGTCGAGGTATGAGATCAAGGATTGAAAACTGACGTCGTGACCGAAATATCAATCTCCCACTGTGGTCGCCAATTGTTTGAGGGTGAAAACGATTTCTGCTGATTTTGATAATTTCGGGTGTGTGGGTGAGAAACGAATTTAAAACCTAAACAATGTATTGCAAGGGAGTACTTTAGATTTGAGAGATCAATCTGTACAAATCCGGTCTAAACCAAGAAATGGCCGTTCCATACTTGCTTAGGTCACAAAGTGAAGGAGAAGGGTTGGTTTTGGGGAGGGAAGCGAAGAAAGTGTTGAGACCAGAATAGTTGATTCTGGAAGAGTAGTTGTTTTCTACGACTTGTATCAGAAAGTGAGAATCTAACAGATGGAAAGCTAGCAAATGTTTTCTGAGTGTTGTATGCTCCTGACCTGAACTTGTTGTTCGGTGGAAATAAGTAATGCCTATTTATACAAGTCGAAGTGAAACGTACTCTGGTCTCATTAAGAAATGGAAAACGGGTGAGTAAATGGGAGGAGGTGGTAACCGGTAACGCCTGGAATTGATGTTCCATAAAAGAAAGTGTTTCACCATTACTCCATGTATTTACTAACCGCCTCATCCTTATGATACTTTCTTATAACGGGCGTAGTGTACGCCGCACGCTGTAAACCGCCAAACCAATACCCAATGAGAATCCCCCAGTTTGTGACATGCGTTGATGTCTCGAGTGTTTTCATGGAAAACATGTAGCATGTTGTTGTCGTCTGGCAAGTCGATCTTGGGAGACTTGCCGGCTCGGTGACCTTCGACGGTCGAGATTTTGCATCTTAAGAGGAAAGGTAGCCGTTGATTATTACAACCCTTCGTTTGGTATCCAGTGGCATGAAACATGCTCGGTATGGCTTTTATATGGCCTGGTTTAGGCGCGGCCAAAATTTAGGGTTTTGGATTTGTTTAGGCGCGACCAAACTAGGGCCAAAAGTTTCCATGCGTAAGCTGGTAAACTTGGACGGCTAAGATCTGCATCTTAGATGAAAAGGTGGTCGTTGATCGTTGCAGGCCTTCGTTTTGGCATCCGCATAAGGAAGGCCGGTATGAAGTGGTGCGACAAAGTAGTTGGCATGCCACTGGCACATGTGGCATGGCATGCCTTGGCACGGTTTGGCGTGGCCAAAACTAGGGTTTTGGGACAAAGGTTACCATGCGTTGTCTGGCGACCTTGGACGGCTAGGATTTTCATATAGGATTGAAGGGTGGCCGTTGATCGTCACACGCCTTCGTTTTGGTAGCCGCATAGGGAAGGCCGACATGATATGGCGCGGCAAGGTGGTTGGCATGCCATTGGCACATGTGGCATGGCATGCCTTGGCGCGGTTTGGCGGCCAAAACTAGGGTTTTGGGCCAAAGGTTACCATGCGTTGTCTGGCGACCTTGGACGGCTAGGATTTGCATCTAGGATTGAAGGGTGGCCGTTGATCGTCGCACGCCTTCGTTTTGGTAGCCGCATAGGGAAGGTCGGCATGGTATAGTAAGGCAGAATGGTGCGGACGGCTTGGCATAGTGGGGCCAAGGCAGAATGGTGCGAATGGCTTGGCGTAGTGGGGCCAAGGGTTTGGACGGCTTGGCATGGTAGGGCCAAGGCAAGGTGCAGCTGGCTTGGCATTGTGGGTCCAAGGGTTTGGCATGCCATTGGCGCATGGTGCGGCCAACATGGATAGGGCCAAGTCAAGGTGCGGTTGGCTTGGCATGGTGGGGCCAAGGGTTTGGACAGATTGGCATGGTAGGGCCAAGGCAAGGTGCAGTTGGCTTGGCATGGTGGGGCCAAGGGTCTGGTATGCCATTGGCGCATGGTGCGTCCAGCATGGCTAGGGCCAAGGGTTTGGCATGCCATTGGCGTATGATGCGGCCAGCATGGATAGGGCCAAGGGTTTGGCATGCCATTGGCGCATAGTGCGGCCAACATGGATGGCATGCCTTGGCGCGGTAAACGTGGCCGACATGGTTTGCCATTGGCACAGTGGTGCAGCTGGCATGGTTGGCATGCCTTGGCGCGGAGACGTCGCTGGCATGGTTTGCCATTGGCACGGTGGTGCGGCTGGCATGATTGGCATGCTTTGGCGCGGAGACGTGGCTGGCATGGTTTGCCATTGGCACGGTGGTGCGGCTGGCATGGTTGGCATGCCTTGGCGCGGAGACGTGGCTGGCATGGTTTGCCATTGGCACGGTGGTGCGGCTGGCATGGTTTGCCATTGGCACGATGGCGTGATAATTAGGGTTTGGTGTGTAAGAAGATGATGTCGGTCAATATTAAGGGTTCTGCCGTGGAACATGACACATGTATAAAAAAAGGTACCCTGGTAATTCTTACGTAGGCATGCCGATTGATTCAACAAATGCGCTAATGGTCATAGTGACATCATGTCGGATGTATAGTCTTACAATTTTAACCCTAAGCTAAAAACCACCATCAACTCCAATATTATGTGGAGCACGTGTCACGATCTTAGTAGACACACATATATTCAACTGTATAAACTTCGCTGAACTGAGAAGCCTAAGTAGCAAAGGATACCTCCGCGGATCTACTTTATCTCATCCCAAGAAAGAAGGCCTAAACGATCAAGATAAGAATGGTAAAAGCCTAGTATACAAAGAGGCAGCTGACGAGGGGACAGAGGTAGATGATGCATCTAATCAGCATTAAATGCTCAAATCTTTTATCTACACGCATGAATCAAGGCACGTGGAGAGACAAGGTGTGGCATAACCCGATTGGCGGAAGCTGGCGGTGAACGAAGGTACAACCTGTACTAAGGTTGGGTAGTTCCCGAAGAAACGTGGGCCAACTGAGGTGGCCAAATACAACTGGAGCAGGTACGCGGTGGACGAAGGTACCATTGGTACGAAAAGTATATCAGCAGACGATGTACCCATAGGCAGCAAAGATATATCTGGAGCAAAAAGGGCTATAAATACCAAGCCTCACCAACAAACTAAGGGCATTTAATATCTAGGAGAGAAGATCTAGTCTTAAGCTTATACCTCTTTAATATTTAGAACTTAAGTATTTACTTCCACTTGAGTTCTCTCTATTACTTTGGGAAGCATTTAAGATCTTTGTAACCACCTCAAACTTAATACAAAACAATCACTCATTACCCCGTGGGCGTAGACAAATGTCGAACCACGTAACCTCTTGTGACTCATGATAACTTAGAAGCTTTTACATTATATTTGTGTTCTTCGTTATTATTGCGATCTTTGATATCATTTATTACTTAGCATTATCAGTTCAACAGAGGTATCAATACTGCTTAGTATCAGATTCTCAGAGTTGTATACATTACGTAGACTACGGAAAAACGAGTAGTCACAATTTAGTTATTACTCCACAAGCTCTCTTGTGTTGAGCATATGAACGATTAAGCCAATCACTCTCTTGTATGGTTATCTTAGTCGTTGCTCCGTAAGTTTACTTATGTTGAGCACAATGAATTAAATTGATCACTTTTGTGTTTAATTTGATTATGTAGTCCGATTAAATTATTCATGGGTTTTCTTATGAATAATTTGATTGAGTTTTGGATATAAAAATCATTCTTATGATTTTGGTGTCCAATAAAAATCCTTTTTTTCTCTTGAAATTAAGGTCGCTCGTTGTTGTTCTCTCGGGAATGACATCAAATGGGGGAGAGTTCTTTTGAACTTGTGCTTAATGGTCATATCTTGAGGGGTGTGCGGCTGTGGAATTTTAAAGGGGTTATCTTGTATCTTTAATCTCCTTGATGAATGTTGTTAGCTTCGGCTATATGATTGCATCTAAATAAGATGATGTGTGCTTCTTTCTCTCAGTCATGAAATGTCTCTTACGGAAATTTCATTATGATCTCGTTCTTGTACCTTTTCCAATTTTATTGACAAAAAGGGGGAGAATTAATATGTAGTTCACACTACAAATACATATGGTTTTCGGATCATTGTGTAAGGGGGAGTGGATTCCATGTGAGATAGAGTATTGACTAAGGGGGAGTGATACATATCACCATAGTATTATTGTTGATGTTGTGATACAATTGGACTTTGACACTGTGTAATAATACTATGATAATGTATAACAATGATCAAGACTGATGCTTTCTCATTGTTATAGCTACGGATCTTCAACAGCGGTGATGCTAAACTTACAACCTTTGGGATCATTGGAGTACTTGGAAGTGACGAAGATTTCGAGGAATGTTGAAGATTAGACATGTGGAATAGGAGCTACCAAAGTTTCATTATCTTTTTTGTATTCCACAAGTATTAATAGTTTTGTCACTAAAATTGACAAAGGGGGAGATTGTTAGAGCACTGCTCGGTCAAACTCGCATGTGTTGCTATCTCAAGCATGTTTGTCAATGTTAGTGATCAAAACTATAAGTCTTGATTTCTAGTCTCTTATAGCTAAGTCTCGGACTAGGATAGTAAGTGTAGTTGAGCTCAAGAACTTCATGGCGATTCATCATACAAATAGAAGATCTACTCAAGGAACCGGTAAAACTTCTCGACAAAAAGGTATGTGGAGACTTGAACTTATCTGTCACTCAAAAGTCTATCTATTCTATCTCCTACTCTTTGAGACAAAAGTAGTATGCTATATATATAGACTAGATTATACACATTTGGTATTTCGATCCGAGTATACCTCTCCTATCTATATCTCGAAATATGTGTTGGTAAGCTTTTCGCTTCGACCAAGTTTATCTTTACCTAGTGTCGAAAGTCATGAATGTTTCAATCACTTTGAAAATTGCTTTGCGAGAAATAGTGTAACAACTATATAACGTCCTTGTTGATGGTGGTTTTTAGCTTAGGGTTAAAATCGTAAAACCATACATCTGACATGATGTCACTATGACCACTAGCGCATTTATTGAATCAATCAGCATGTATACGTAAGAATTAACAGCGTACCTTTTTTTTAATAAATGTGTCATGTTCCACGGCAGAACCCTTAGTATTAACCGACATCATCTTCGTACATACCAAACCCTAATTCTCATGCCAACCATGCCAGCCACGTTTCCGCGCCAAGGCATGACAACCATGCCAACCGCACCACCGTGCCAATGGAAAACCATGCCAGCCACGTCTCCGCGCCAAGGCATGCCAACCATGCCAGCCGCACCACCGTGCCAATGGCAAACCATGCCAGCCACGTCTCCATGCCAAGGCATGCCAACCATGCCAGCCACACCACTGTTCCAATGGCATGCCAACCATGCCAGCCGCACCACCGTGCCAATGGCAAACCATGCCATCCACGTCTCCATGCCAAGGCATGCCAACCATGCCAGCCGCACCACTGTGCCAATGACATGCCATGCCAGCCACATCACCGCGCCAAGGCATGCCAACCATGTCAGCTGCATCACTGTGCCAATAGCAAACCATGCCAACCAGATCTTCGCGCCAAGGCATGCCGACCATGCCAGCCACACCATTGTGCCAATGGCAAACCATGCCAGCCACGTTTACCGCGACAAGGCATGCCAGCCATGCTGGCCGCACCATGCGCCAATGGCATGCCAAACCCTTGGCCCTAACCATGCTGGCCGCACCATGCGCCAATGGCATGCCAAACCCTTGGCCCTACCATGCCAAGCCGTCCAAACCCTTGGCCCCACCATGCCAAGCCAACCGCACCTTTCCTTGGCCCTACCATGCCAAGCCGTCCAAAACCGTGGTCCCACCATGCCAAGCCAACCGCACCTTGCCTTGGCCCTAGCCATGCTGGCCACACCATGCGCCAATGGCATGCCAAACCCTTGGCCCCACTATGCCAAGCCATCCGCACCATTCTGCCTTGGCCCCACTATGCCAAGTCGTCCGCACCATTCTGCCTTGGACCTACTATGCCAAGCCATCGGCACCATTTCCCTTGGCTCCACTATGCCAAGACGTCCGCACCATTCTGCCTTAGCCCCACTATGCCAAGCCATCCGCACCATTCTGCCTTGCCCCCACTATGCCAAGCCGTCCGCACCATTCTGTCTTGGCCCCACCATTCCAAGCCGTCCAAACCCTTGGCCTCAGTATGCCAAGCCGTCCGTGCCATTTTTCTTGGCCCTACCATGCCGGACTTCCCTATGCGGCTACCAAAACAAAGGCGTGCGACGATCAACGACCACCCTTCAATCCTAGATACAAATCCTAGCCGTCCAAGGTTGCAAAACAACGCACGGTAACCTTTGGCCCCAAAACCTAGTTTTGGCCACGCCAAACCGTGCCAATGGCATGCCAACCACCTTGCCTCGCCATACCATGCCAGTCTTCCCTATGCGGCTACCAAAACGAAGGCGTGCGATGATCAACGACCACCTTTTCATCTAAGATGCAGATCTTAGCCGTCCAAGGTTACCAACTTACGCATTGCAACTTTTGGCCCTAGTTTGGTCGCGCCTAAACAAAGCCAAAACCCTAAATTTTGTCCGCGCCTAAACCATGCCATATTAAAGCCATACCGAGCATGCTTTCATGCCAGTGGCTACCAAACGAAGGGTTGCAATAATCAACGGATACCTTCCTCTTAAGATGCAAAATCTCGACCATCGAAGGTCACCAAGCCGGCAAGTCTCCCAAGATCGACTTGCCAGACGACAACAACACGCTACATGTTTTCCACGAAAACACTCGAGACATCAACGCATATCACAAACTGGGGTATGCTCATTGGGTATTGGTTTGGCGGTTTACAGCGTGCGGCGTAAACTACGCCCGTTAAAAGAAAGTGTCATAGGGATGAGGCGTTTAGTAAATACAATGAGTAATGGTGAAACGTTTTCTTTTATGGAACATCAATTCCAGGCGTTAACGGTTACCACCTCCTCCCATTTACCCACCCGTTTTTCATTTCTTAATGAGACCAGAGTACGTTTCACTTCGACTTGTATAAATAGGTATTACCTATTTCCACCGAACAACAAGTTCAGGTCAGGAGCATACAACACTCATAAAACATTTTCTAGCTTTCCATCTATTAGCTTCCCACTTTCTGATACAAGTCGTAGAAAACAACTACTCTTCCAGAATCAACTATTCTGGTCTCAACACTTTCTTCGCTTCCCTCCCCAAAATAACCCTTCTCCTTCACTTTGTGACCGAAGCAAGTCTGGAACGGCCATTTCTTGGTTCAGGCCGGATTTGTACAGATTGATCTCTCGAATATAAAGTACTCCCTTGCAGTACATTGTTTAGGTTTGTTTCTCACCCACACACCCGAAATTACCAAAATTAGCAGAAACCGTTTTCACCTCAAACAGTCCTCTAAGAATGTTTCAATGATTGGAATGAGAGTTTAGATTATATAACCAATGGATTTCTTGAACCGAAGTTTTCTAACTTTGTTGATCAAGAGAACCGGAAGTATGGCAAGTGCCAAGTCCGCTAACTGCCGAAGTTCTCAAACCCGAGAATTTCTGCTGGAGTTGACAAACTACTTGCGTGAGCCAAGTCCGCGAACCCAGTCCGTGAACCGGCAAAGTTCTCGAACCCGAGAATTTCTGCTGGAGTTTGTAAACTCTATCCGGTGTCTTAAGTCCGCGAACCTAGTCTGCGAACTTGAGAAGGTTATATATCTAAAGATGATTTCTGAACTTAATCTTAAAAGACTAAGAAATACATTTGCAAACCGTGGATATTAAAGTTCATGAACTGATTCGAGTGAATCAAATCATCTTTGCTTCAATTGTGTCTTGTGTAGTCACATAAGATTTCCTTGCAATTGAACAACTCTCTTAACTAGTTCATTTGAGTCAATTGAACTAGTTATGGTGAAGAAGAACATGGTTGGTATGAAACGCTCATATGGTTAACCTCTTTGGGTAGACTATTGTTAAACCAATAATGTACACGTTTGGGTGTGGTTAACAAACCTAGAAGTGTACAGTCATTTGTGTATGACAAGCTAAGTTTTCGATCTAACGGTTGAGAAATATTAGTTTGAATCTAAATCATGTTTTCATCTAACGATGAATATTGAATGCTTTGTAATTAAGGCAAAACCCTGATTTGAAAGGCTATATAAAGGAGATATCTAGTATTGTGCAAAACTAATCCCCACACCTTACGTGTGATACTAGTTTTCGTACTAGAGTCATTTGTCCTTTAACCTTGGGTTTTCTTCTTCCAAAACCAGGTTAACGACTTAAAGACTTTATTGGGATTGTGAAGCCAGACCGATACTAGTTTTATCGTAGTTGTGTGATCTAATCTTGCATCTTCTATCGTAACAGTACAATCATATTGATTGGGTTGAGATTGTTTGATTTCTCCGATGGGCAAGATATAGAAAGTAATCACAAACATCTTCGTCTCATCGTTTGTGATTCCGCAACATCTTGTTTCGCTACCATACGATTAAGATTGTTGTGAGGTGATTGATTAATCTAGGTTGTTCTTCGGGAATATAAGACCGGATTATCAATTGGTTCATGTTCGCCTTGATTATTATCAAAAGACGGAACAAAAACTTTATGGTTTTTCTGTGGGATACAGATTGATCCTTTGATAGACTTGTCTGTGCGAGACAGATTTGTTTATTGTTAAAGCCTGCGATTTTAGGTCGTAGCAACTCTTAGTTGTGGGTGAGATCAGCTAAGGGAATCAAGTGCGCAGTATCCTGCTGGGATCAGAGGCGTAGGGAGTACAACTGTACCTTGGATCAGTGGGAGACTGATTGGGGTTCAACTATAGTCCATTCTGAAGTTAGCTTGGAGTATGCTAGTGTCTGTAGCGGCTTAATACAGTGTGTATTCAATCTGGACTAGGTCCCGGGGTTTTTCTGCATTTGCAGTTTTCTCGTTAACAAAATTTTTGGTGTCCGTGTTATTTCATTTTCCGCATTATATTGTTTATCTTTATAATTGAAATAATACAGGTTGTGCGTTTAGAACATCAATTAGATTAATCCAACCTTGGTTGTTGATTATCATTGATTGATCCTTGGACATTGGTCTTTGGTACCGTCCAAGTTATTCCTTGTGTTTGATTAGGACTCGCTGATTTCTATTAGCTTGAGTAAATCAAAACAAGAGAGAGATATTAACTCCTTGAGATACTTTTACCTAGATTGAGTCTGACTATCTAGTTGATTCTCTAGAAAGTGTTTCAGAGTTAGTACATACAGATTGCTAAGCGAAATATTGGGTGGTGTTGTTAGACCCCCGCTTTTTCAATACCTACGAGATTTTGTTCTGTCATTTGATAAATCAAGGTGAACAGGAACTAATTGATACACCGAACTTATATTCCCTAAGAATATCCTAGTAATATCAATCACCTCACAATAATCTTAATCGTATGGTAGCGAAACAAGATATTGTAGAATCACAAACGATGAGACGAAGATGTTTGTGACTACTTTTTATCTTACCTATCGGAGATTGAATCTCGAGCAAATCTTGGAGAAGATAGTACTCAATACGTTTGAATAAGGTCAGAACACACAACTACAGAGAAAATAGTTGGGTATGGCTTCAGAATCCCAATGAAGTCTTCAACTCGTTAACCTATAATGGTTTTAGAAAAACCTAGGTTAAAGGAGAATCGACTCTAGCTGCAACTAGTATCACACAGGAGGTGTGGGGATTAGGTTTCCAGTTGCTAGAGTTCTCCCTTATATAGTCTTCAAATCAGGGTTTGCAATCAATATTACCTTGGTAACAAAGCGTTCAATATTCACTGTTATATGAAAACCTAGATTCAAGCTAATGTATTTCAACCGTTAGATTGAACTTAGCTTGTTGATTAAAGATTTTTCGGTGGTTGTAGTAATAAAGGTTCGAACTCTAAGATTTGTGAAGGTGAAGGATTTTTAGATTTATAAAAATTATATACAAATATAGACAAATTGGTAGAGAGGTACTGGGACTAAAGATTCGGCCATTTTTCATTTTCAAGTGGTTCAGAAATTAATTCTAGGCAATTATAATTTAAAACAAAATGAAGATTAACTCTATTCTTTGCCAAAGTAGATTTTATAAAATATTACTTGTATTTCTTAAGCATGGCATATCAAAAATCCCTAGGACTAAGCATAAACCATCAAATGAAATCACAAATAATTAATTAAAATCTTAATTCAATTAAAATTGGTGCAAAAAGTAAATATAGAATTAAATAAAATTACCCCAAGTATGAAGTTTGGCCTCCTCCGTCGTCCCAGTGTTGGGGTTTATCTCATCATAGTAAAAATGCTCTCAAAATATTTCATTGATGCTCAAAAGTGTTTTACAATGAAGAGAAATACAAGAAATTGATGAAAAACAGAACTCTGCGACCCACAGAAGGCGTCCAGAATCAACGACAGAGCTGAGTTGCTGTTGTCGTTGAAGAACTACGACCCACAAGGACAGTCGATGTTGCTGTTGATAAACGACTGCTTCTGCGAGTCCGTTCTTCGTGTTCTTCAGGCGTGTTAATGGCAGCAGCAGCAGCAGGTAACTTCTCTGCAACTCCTCCTACGCCTCTCTGCTCGCCAGCCAAACCTCCCCAAACTCTCGAACCGACCTCTTAAAGGAACATATTTATACGTAATTGAACCATTGAATCTCCTCCATTAATCCAAAAAATCTTCCCATTACTTGGCAGTGAATGAAAATATTCCCGATATTTTTTTCTTTAATTCTCTGATTTGTTACGGATTGTTCCATGTTTTATCTCTTCTCACGCGTCATCCTTGAGCTGTAGGGATTGTTTCCAGCCAATAAAATCAACCCATGCACGTCTCTTCCATCCAAGAATTCCAAGAATAGAATATTTTTCTTATTTTAGAATATCTTCCCTGATTTGATTACCACCGGTTATCTAACCAATTTTGACCGAATCCAACACCCATACCAGCTCTATCTAGGCCCTAGGAACAAACCCATTTAATTTGGGCCATTGAATCTCCTTTAATCCCGTCCAAACTTCCAACCCTAAATCTGCCAGTTGATAACAATTTTTTCCCACCAATTTTGTTTTTTTTGAATTTGGGAAGAAGATGTCCTCCCCCTAACCAGAACTTGGGTGCGAATAGCAGCTGCCTTGGGGTGACCTGGGGGTGCCCCTTAGTAATTAGGTTACCCCTTATCCAAAAGCGAGAGTCCGAATAACACTTGTCCTCCGGGTGACAAAATCAACTTTTCGAGCAGAATTTTCCAAAAATGTTTATTTCCAAAAAATACCTACAAATACATAAAATAACAAAATTAGTACAAAATCGAGTGCCAACAATATATTGAGATCAAATTAGACACAAAAGTGTCTATCAAATACCCCCAAACTTATTATTTGCTAGTCCTCGAGCAAAATTTATTCTTGAAAAGTGACCGAGTTAATCTCGGGTGGGTTTATCAGAGGTGTACCCACAAAAACCAATACTCCAGACCCCAGCTATCTACGCAGAACCTTGGAAAGCACTAAAGAACCTCCTTGGTTGGCATACAATTATTGACTTTAAGAGGAAGAACCCTGATGCGAAATTCCAATTGTTGTACACGAGTTTGCACTCAAGCATACTAAAATTCATATAAGTGACAGAGCTCTACTAAGATAGTTTCACGATGGACATCATACTCGGAGTCAGACTAATCACATGAAAAGATTAAGAAGATGGAAAAAGAAAAATGTAGATGGTTGAAAAGTGAACGGTGTTTCCCATATCTGTCTGAAGGCCTCTGCCAAGGTGAACCTAACCTAAATGACTGAGATACCGGTCTGACTAATATTAACACACTGGCATATACAAGGGAACCAGTGGTCAATAACTTAAATCTAGATCAACAAACTGGCAAATACAAGGGAACCAGCAGTTGACTACACATAACAATAACCATTTTTTTTTTTTTAACTTAACGGCATGAATAGATCTTTTGGATCCAAGTGCATGCTTCTTGTCAGCAGATTACACGATAGTTCCCACGGGTCCTGCATTCCACGCTTGCTTAGGCGACGGAAACAGGGAGAACACACACATATTGCTATCCAAGTGTTAATACTTATTCCGATTGGTCTAACTGGTCCGGTCTTTTTTTTTTTTTTTTTTTTTTTTTTTTTTGGAAAAGGTAACTCAGTCACTCTATTTCACCCTAGCAAAGGTAACAACTTGAATCGTGTGCCCCACCAAATCACTTGAAACAAAAGAAAACTAAAAATAGAAAGTGAAAAGGACTCGACAAGATATGGCGAAACTATCATGTTATTTCTAACACCTGAGCTCTGTGCTTTTATGAATTGACTCTATAGATGTTTCCATCTAGTCAGATTGGTTCCTCAACTCCTAAAACAAAAATGTTTCCATCCACTTAGATTGGTTAGTGCTATCCTAAATACGCATAAATTTCTAGGCTCTAGAGTTTATTTATTGCAACTAAAAGTTTCTCCCACACCCCCAAACTTAAATCTAACATTGTCCTCAATGTTCTAAAGATGAAACTAAAAGCATGAACAAGGAGAAACTGTTACCATTGAAGCGGAAGATAAGGGAAGATATTACCTTGTTGCATGAGATTGGGTTACCTCCCAAGAAGTGCTAAGTTTATAGTCTTCAGCCATACTTAGGAAAGGATCAGTCAACTCGGATCGTATAACAGTAGCCGGAATAACTGTGGGTCTTTAAAACCAAATAGAGCTGACCAAAGGAAATTGCAGTAAACCAAGAAAGTGAACAAGTCTAGCGTGCCGTTACCTAGTTTCCTGATTAAGATATTTATATCTAATTGTGGTTCAGGTTCAGGTTCTATGAAAGGGTCTAAATAAAAAAATTCCTTGGATGCATTTCCTCATAGATTGGATCCAAATTACTAGGTCTAGAGTCTGGAAAAACTCAAATAAGAACTTAGAATCACAAAATAATAATAACCTAAATAACTGAGGATCCTCTAAGTCAATCAGGTTTGACTTACATAATTGACCACAGTGAGAGTAGTGGTCATTCTTAAGCAAATGTGTCGATTCTAATTTCCTAAGGCATTTAGGTTTAGTCTCACAACTTAATATTCGACACATTTGAAATCTATATGTTCCCACATTTGGAAGAAAACTATTTGGTGGGAAAACAAAATCAATCTTGATCTTGGTATTATTGCCTGGGTTAACCACATCAACCAGAGGATGGGTTTCTAACATTTGAGACTCTTGTTGGATATCATTAGTTTCTGGAAAACGATTATGAAGATAATCTTGTAAGATGGTTGAGGCATTGATGTCAAGTCCCAAGTGAGGGACCTTACTAAGAGTTAAAGCATATGGAGAATGATACTCACCCCCAAACTTAGAGTTTTCGGCGTCTCTAGATAGACTGGTCATAACCTCCCTAATTTCTAGGTCGGCAATTGATTTTTCTAAGTCAGGTTCATCCTAATCTCTACGAGTTCATCTAAGACTATTGTTTCTAAATCGTTTGACTCGATCTCAAGATAAACTGGTTCCTCTAAACCATCATCGGTTTCGTAAACAGGACATACTACATCGTCTGAAACGGGGGTATCTCTAGTCAAATCCTCGTCCTTTTGAATAGGTGAATAATTTTTAAAATTATTAGGATCTGAACCAGAAATAATATAATCATTATAAGGCTCAACTGGGGTAACAAATTCCTGATCACTATTCCCACATATTTCAGATTCTTCATCATCACTATCCTCATCATCATGATACAATTTTTGAAATTCAAGAATTCTCAATCTTTGTTCCAAACTACATGGTCTATGTTTATATATTTCTCATAGATCGTTAGAGGTGATTCCTCAATAAAAGTTGGAGTATCCATATATCGCTGCCCACGCATATATTCACCAAGAGTCATTTCCGAAGACGTCTCTTGATAACGAGAATTTCTAGACATATATTCTCGCAACGTCATCGCAGGTGGCGTCTCCTCAAAAGGATTCATCACCGAAGAAATATAAACTACAGAGGGATTCTATACAATCACAAACAAGGCCGACTCGACTCCACCAAAGCAAACCTAAAGATTTCTAGCAAACAAAAAGCATGATGGCTCCACTTAGATTGTTTCTAGACCAGCTTCTATCTTTTGAAAGGGAATTCGTTGCAATTTGAGCAAACCCCTCTGGAATCAATCCGAGTCAAAGTAAGTTGAATTGAGGCGAGGGAAGCTCAGTGGAGCTTTGATACCCAAGGCCTCACCGCTATCACAAGGCGGCGCAGTCACGCATTCAACCCACAGAAACCATCATGAACTTTGGAGTGTGCTTAAAGAGCAACCAATATTTTTCGAACGAGTTTCCTATTAAGCTCGTTACCCTATCGGTCTCGTTCTATTCCAAATTTTAAGCTTGGGTTCGCGTTAGGTTTCGTTTTCCTAAGGCGGGCAAGAAGGGAACAGTGATGAAATCCGAACCCTTATCTTGTTTAGGCCAGGCCTTGCCCTTTACTAGGAAAATAAAGACAGTCCGGTTCGTCCTCAAACAATTATCACCTTAAAGCAGACAGTAACCCGCTTGCAGGAGATTCGCGGGTGTTTCGATTGGACTTACCTCCCGTACCAGACGGGCGATGAACCGTTGTCGTCGACTCGGGCCACGACTCCTATGCCGTGTGCGAACCCGAGGGGCCGAGACGATATAGTAATCGTCGTCCTTCCCTGCACCAGTTTATATAATATTTTTTTTTTATAATTTATAACCCTTCCGTAGGGTTTTAAAAAATAAAGTCCAATTGTTTAAAGTCCAAAGTCCAAAATAAATAAATAAATAAATAATTACAGTTTTCCTCACACACTCTAAAAAAAATTAAAAATTAAATCCTAAAATTGTCCTTTTTTTTCTTGTCTTTTCGCTTTTCGCTTTAAGCTTTTTCCTCTCCAAGTCCTTAGTGCTCCACTTCGAACCTGTAAATCAAAGACAAAAAGACAAAGTAAAAAGGAACAAATAAAAAAAAAAAAAAAAAATAAACCTAAAAATTCTACCTAAGCACAAATCCCCGGCAACGGCGCCATTTGATTAAAGATTTTTCGGTGGTTGTAGTAATAAAGGTTCGAACTCTAAGATTTGTGAAGGTGAAGGATTTTTAGATTTATAAAAATTATATACAAATATAGACAAATTGGTAGAGAGGTACTGGGACTAAAGATTCGGCCATTTTTCATTTTCAAGTGGTTCAGAAATTAATTCTAGGCAATTATAATTTAAAACAAAATGAAGATTAACTCTATTCTTTGCCAAAGTAGATTTTATAAAATATTACTTGTATTTCTTAAGCATGGCATATCAAAAATCCCTAGGACTAAGCATAAACCATCAAATGAAATCACAAATAATTAATTAAAATCTTAATTCAATTAAAATTGGTGCAAAAAGTAAATATAGAATTAAATAAAATTACCCCAAGTATGAAGTTTGGCCTCCTCCGTCGTCCCAGTGTTGGGGTTTATCTCATCATAGTAAAAATGCTCTCAAAATATTTCATTGATGCTCAAAAGTGTTTTACAATGAAGAGAAATACAAGAAATTGATGAAAAACAGAACTCTGCGACCCACAGATGGCGTCCAGAATCAACGACAGAGCTGAGTTGCTGTTGTCGTTGAAGAACTACGACCCACAGAGGACAGTCGATGTTGCTGTTGATAAACGACTGCTTCTGCCAGTCCGTTCTTCGTGTTCTTCAGGCGTGTTAATGGCAGCAGCAGCAGCAGGTAACTTCTCTGCAACTCCTCCTACGCCTCTCTGCTCGCCTCCAAACCTCCCCAAACTCTCGACAGCCTCTCTGTAGCACATTAGGAACATATTTATACGTAATTGAACCATTGAATCTCCTCCATTAATCCAAAAAATCTTCCCATTACTCGGCAGTGAATGAAAAATATTCCCGATATTTTTTTCTTTAATTCTCTGATTTGTTACGGATTGTTCCATGTTTTATCTCTTCTCACGCGTCATCCTTGAGCTGTAGGGATTGTTTCCAGCCAATAAAATCAACCCATGCACGTCTCTTCCATCCAAGAATTCCAAGAATAGAATATTTTTCTTATTTTAGAATATCTTCCCTGATTTGATTACCACCGGTTATCTAACCAATTTTGACCGAATCCAACACCCATACCAGCTCTATCTAGGCCCTAGGAACAAACCCATTTAATTTGGGCCATTGAATCTCCTTTAATCCCGTCCAAACTTCCAACCCTAAATCTGCCAGTTGATAACAATTTTTTCCCGCCAATTTTGTTTTTTTGAATTTGGGAAGAAGATGTCCTCCCCCTAACCAGAACTTGGGTGCGAATAGCAGCTGCCTTGGGGTGACCTGGGGGTGCCCCTTAGTAATTAGGTTACCCCTTATCCAAAAGCGAGAGTCCGAATAACACTTGTCCTCCGGGTGACAAAATCAACTTTTCGAGCAGAATTTTCCAAAAATGTTTATTTCCAAAAAATACCTACAAATACATAAAATAACAAAATTAGTACAAAATCGAGTGCCAACAATATATAGTATTGAGATCAAATTAGACACAAAAATGTGTCTATCACTTGTTATACACAAATAAAATGTGCCTTCATTTAGATATGGGTAACCGTACCTAAACGTGTACACTTGGATGACTCAACAATAGTTAACCGAAGTTAGCCATATGAACACTTTCGTATCAACCTTGTTCATCTTTATCCCAACTAGTTTAAATGACTCAAATGAAACTAGTTACAGAGTTGTTCAAGTGTTTATATTCCCATAGAAGTATACAAGACACAATTGAAGAAAAATCGATTCGATTCACTCGAATCAATTCATGGAAATTATATACTGGGTTTGAAAAATATTGCATTCCTTATTATATAAATGTATTTGTTCATGAAGAAGCCGATTTTAGAACTTCCTACTCAAGTATGGAAAAAGGTACGCATACTTAGAGTTCCAGAATTGGTCTGTCCGCCAGTATGTGAACGGGTACGCATACTGTCGTTCTCTTTCAACCTAGACAATTCAAAGATATAGTAAAAGAAAATACAATGACTTCAAATTCTTGAACTCTACAAGTTCTTAATAATGGAATACTGGCATTGAAAAGAAAAAGATGCAAATAGAGCCGGAGAAATAAGTGCATTGGATAGGCTATCATACTTATGACAAATCATATGGATATTTATTGACACCAGAATGTGGGGACTGGGAATACAATGAAAAAGAGAAACTCTATTTTCTGCATTATGATACAATGTCCACAGGGGAATGATGATAATAAAGGCATCCATCACTCTCTTAGTTATGCACTCCACGACCGACCTCAGTTGAATTAGTATGCAAACGGGTACGCATACTAAATTCCCGTACTTGAGCTGATAAGCCAGTACGCATACGGGTATGCATACTAAGTCCCTGGACTTCAACTGTTAAACCAGTACGCATATGGGTATGCATACTATGTTCCCGGACTTGGAGTAACATGCAACAGTTAGCATACAAGTACGCATCGAATCAATGGTTAATTGTTCTAAACTCAATTTTAATCATTGAAACATTCTTAGAAGACGGGAATAGCTGTCTCACACAAACTATTAGCTTCAAAGCAATTTTCAAGTGATCAATAGATCAATACGAAACATTCCGAGTCTATATCAAATGACTGTCTCACACAAATCATGTAAGATGTTACCATGCGATTTTCACATGATCATCTTTTGACTTTCTTCAATAATAAAAGATGAACTTGGTTAAAGTGAAAGCTTACTAACACATATTTTGAGGAATATGCAAGCGAGTTAAACTCAGCTCGAAACATCAAATGTGTATACATTAAAGTCTATATAGCTATACGAATTTTGTATCAATAGGAGATAGAGTAGAAATAGACTTCTGAGTGATAGATGAGTTCAAGTCTCCACATACCTTTTGTTGATGAAGTTCCATAAGCTCCCCATAGTAGTTCTTCGTGTTCAATCAATGAACACCGTGAAGTCTAAAGCTCAACTACACATTATATCCTAATCCAATACATAGATATAAGTAGACTAGAAATCAAGACTTATAGTTTTGGCAACTAAACTTGACAAACATGCTTGAGATAACAACGCTTGCGAGTTCGACTGAGCACTGCTCTAACAATCTCCCCTTTTGTCAATTTTACTGACAAAACTATCAATACATATGGATAACAAAATAAATAAACTCTGTAGCTTCTCATCCAAATGCTTGATTTCCTTGGTTCTTCAATATTACTCAAAATCTTCGTCACTTACAAGTACTCCAGTGATTCTGAACGTGTTCAACTCAACATCATAGTTGTTGAAGACCCGTAGCCATAACAATAAGAGAACAATTATTCTCAATTATTTTTATACAATGTCTTAGCATTATTACATAACATCAAAGTTTAATTGTATCACAACTTTGATAATAATACTACGGTGATATGTATCACTCCCCCTTAGTCAATACTTCATCTCACAATGAAAACCACTCCCCCTTACATAATGATACGTAAACTATATGTATTTGTAGTGTGAACTACACAATAATTATCCCCCTTTCTGTCAATATAAATTGGCAAAGGTACGAAAACTAGTTGGATTATAATGAAATTCTCATAGAGATACTTCATGACTAAAAGAGAACATATCAACTTTGTTTCGATGATTTCACATATCCAAAACTTAGTGTATTCATAAAGGAGTTTATAAATATACGAGAAAACTCTTACAATATTCCATAGCCGCACTCCCCCACAAAGATTTGGCAATTCAGCACAAGTTCAATAAAGAACTTTCCCCCATAAAATGTCATTCCCGAAAGAACAACAAGAGCGACCTTAATTTTGCACGAAAAAAGGATTTCTTCGGACATTAACAAATTACATGAAAACATGAATTTGTATCCAGAAAAACTAAATTAAATTAACCACAAGAGATCCCATGATTAATTCAATCGGAAATGCTCAATATAAGAGAACTTACGGAGCCATACAATACTTTTACAAAGACGTGGATCAGGGAAAGATCAATACTACGGAATATTCAAAGATTCATTCTATTTTTCATAAATATATTTGCATAATGATATCATAGACTTAATCTTTTCAAATCAAAAGTTCATTTTATTTTCCATCAATATTTGCATAATGACACAATAGACTTAACTTTTAACATATATGGGACACTCATAGTTCACGGACGTAAACACACATATCCTAAAAAGCGGGGGTACAACAACCACACCCAACAATTCGATTAGCAATCTTTATGGAAAAACTCCAATATACTTTCTAGAGAATCAACTAGACAGTCAGACTCAATCTAGAGAAAGGTATATCAAAGAGTTTATATCTCAATCTCTCGATTTGATCTTTACTCAAGCAAATATAAATCTGCGAGTCTTTATCAAAGAGAGATAACTTGGATGGTACCAAACACCAATATCCAAGCGTCAATCAATTTAAATCAACAACCAAAAGGTCGGATATTCTAATTGGTTGAACAACGCAGAACCTGTGATCTTTCAATTATATAAACAAATATAATGCGGAATAGAAATAACACAGACACCAGAATTTTGTTAACAAGGAAACCGCAAATGCAGAAAAACCCCTATTAAACATGAGTTTAAGAACAATCGGTTTTAGATATAACCACTCAAGTTCGCGGACTGGGTTCGCGGACTTAAGCTCATGGAAGGAGTACACAAACTCCAGCAGAAATTCTCGGGCTTGAGAACTTCGCCAGTTCGCGGACTTGGGTCACGCCACTTCCATTTCTCTTGATCAACAAATTTCGCAAACTTTGGTTCAAGGAATAAGGACTCGTACATATATGTGTTTCCACAATAATGCTTATATCCTACCAATGGTTATGTAATCTAAACTCTCATTTCAATCATTTGAAACATTCTCAGAGAACGTTATATAGCCGTTATTCACAGACCATTTTTCGTCAAAGCAATTTCCAAAGAGATTGAAACATTACATGACTTTCTTCACTAGGCAAAGATGAATTTGGTTAAAGCGAAAACTTACCAACACACATTTAGAGAAATAGATAGACGAGATAAACTCGGCTCGAAATAGCAAATGTGTATAATGAAAGTCTATACCAAAATGACTTTTGTCTCAAGAGTAGGAGATAGAGTAAATAGACTTTTGAGTGATAGATAAGTTCAAGTCTCCACATACCTTTTAGTCGATGAAGATCCACCAGTTACTTGAGTAGTCCTTCGTATTTTATGATGATTGCCATGGATTCTTGAGCTCAACTACACTTTCTATCCTAGTCCGATACCTTTAGCTATATAGGCTAGAAATCAAGACTTATAGTTTTGATCACTAACATTGACAAACATGCTTGAGATAGCAACGCATGCGAGTTCGACCGAGCAATGCACTAACAATCTCCCCCTTTATCAATTTTAGTGACAAAACTATTAATACATATGGAATACAAAAAATAAATAAATTAACTTTTGTAGCTCCTATTCCACATGCCTAATCTTTAACATTGCTCGAAATCTTCGTCACTTGCAAGTACTCCAATGATCCCAAAGGTTGTAAGTTTATCATCATCGTTGTTGAAAATCCGTAGCTATAACAACAAGAAAACAATAGTTCTCAATCATTGTTATACAGTGTCATAGTATCATTATACAACGTCAAAGTTCAATTGTATCACAACTTCAACAACAATACTATGGTGATATGTATCACTCCCCCTTAGTCAATACTCCATCTCACATGGAAACCACTCTCCCTTACATAATGATCCGAAAACCATATGAATTTGTAGTGTGAACTATATATTAATTCTCCCCCTTTTTGTCAATAAAATTGGCAAAGGTACAAGAACGGGATCCTAATGAAATTTCCGAAAGAGACATTTCATGACCAAAAGAAAGAAACACACATCATCTTATTTAGATGCAATCATAAAGCCGAAGATAAATGAATTCATCAAGGAGTTTAAAGTTACAAGATAACCCCTATAATATTCCACAACCGCACTCCCCACAAAGATATGGCAATTAAGCGCAAGTTCAAAAAGAACTCACCCCCATAATATGTCATTCCCGAAAGAACAACAAGAGCGACCTTAATTTCGAAAGAAAAGAAGGATTTCTTTGGACATAACAAATCATGTACAAGTATGAATTTGAATCCAAAATACTCAATTAAATTAACCACAAGAGAACCCATGACTAATTCAATCGAAATACACAACTAAACTAATCACAAAAAGTAATCAATTTAATTGTCCATACTCACATAAGAGAATCTATGGAGCAATGACTAAGTTAATCATGAAAATAATCAACCCAGTCAAGAATGCTCAAACATAAGAAAACTTATGGAGTCATAACTAAATAACCAAACAATATGATTAATTTAGTTCAAAAATACTCGACATAAAGTACCTTACGAAACAACAACAAAGCTAATCACAAAAATAATCAACTTGGTTGTTATAGTGCTCAACATAAGACACATTAGGGATTCTCACAGTAATACATAAAATATGGATCAGGGAAGATCAATTACTGCGGAATACACAAGAATTCATTCTATTTTCCATCACAATTTGCACAAAGACAAACAATAGACATAATCCTTGGATACAAAAGATTTTAACCTATCTTCCATCAATAATTGACAATATAGGCTTAAGTTTTGTATTTGTCAAAAGTCCATTCATTCCTTTAGCAATATAAGAATATCGACTTACGGAAGACTTTACTTTTGACAATATATGGGACAATCATAGTTCACGGACGCAAACACACATATCCCATAAACAATTGCAATATATAAAACCATAAAGATTAATAATGCAAAAATCATCTTCCAAACAATATAGAATTTAAACCAATAAATCTAAAAAACAAGAAGATGAAAACATTGGACATAGCTATGTGTAATCACAATAATGGTTATTCCAAACTCTAGTTATTCTTATAACAAAACAAGAAAAAAATAGAAGATTTACTAGGCAAACTTAAAGCAAAAACAGACTCTTATGCCAATGACGAACATGAACTGAAGTCATATAGACGGTTCTGGATCCTCATGAGTCTTGAGATCGTTGAACTCGTGATCGACAACATCTACTGCATCTTTATAAAGGATATCTTCTTTGAAAAGAACCTTAATTTTTGCTTTCATGAGACCAAGGTCATATGTAACCTTTTCCAACTCAGTTCTTAACACATCAAGACTTTTCAAGGTATCAACAAGCTGCAGTTTTTCTTCCTTGTAGTATTTAAGGAAGTCATGAACCACTTCATCAGAGATCATCTCCTCATTCTCAACATTCTCATGTGTATAGGCAAAGTAACATGAGGGATTGAGATGATCATCGTTAACAAGAGTTCTTTTCTTCTTACCTTTGGACTCAAAACCAATACCTTTAGCAAGAAAGCCTCTAGCAAAACCATAAGTTCGTGAAGAGGAATACATTCTTGAAAAATCACACAAACCCAAAGTATGCCAACGTGACTCACGGATTTGGTATTTAAAGGTTTCTTAGGAAAAAGATTTTTAGGGTTTTCAACTTGTTGACTCGTGATGGTAACATGCGTACACATACGACTACAACATGGCCCACAAGGAATAAAACAAAGAAAACTTTTTGCTACATAAGACTTTGTAAAAGACTCAATAAATTTTTTAAGAAAGTGAAGAAATTTAGAGCATAAGTGTAGCATACCTCCTAATTGCAATAAGACATGCATTTAAAAAGTGAGAAACGAAAAGGACTCTACAAATACCATTTTAGGCAATATTGTCTGCAGACACTAGTTTAGCTATAAATGATAAGAAGATAGCTCAACTAAGCACAACACAAAAATGCCACAGTATACCTGAATCTTACATATCTTGCTCAACATGATTTTTATGAGCAAGTTCTTAATCCTTGTGATTAATTAGCACAAGTATGAGCTCTGAGCTCATTGAAAGAACAGTGTTTATGATCGAGTCTCTTTTTCCTTCTGAATCTGGAGAGAGATCCCTTTTGATGTGAGAAATTATCATAGAACTTGATGTCATCAAAGTACGAGACATAGTTAGAGTTCTTACCCGAAGAATTTTGACTTGAAGAGGATGACATCCCGTCGACAATTTATTTATACCCTTTAATTATCTCCATCAGGTAATTTCTCATATCATCAATTTCCTCCTTTCTCCTGGAATTTCATTCACATCAAGGGTAATGTTGTTTTCGGAGGAAATGACTTGATCTTTCCTTTGAAAATTCTTGTTAAGACTTCTATTCTGCTTTTGGACATTGGAGGAACTCATTGAACTGACCTTCTTGGTAACATACACAAGGTAATTACGGAAACCAACTGGTTTAGACCTACGAATGTCAGTTACACCTTTGAGGATTAAGTCTAAGGTGTGTTGAAGTTGAACCAAAGAGGTTTTATTCAACCTAGAGTTTCTCTTTTGCTTAGCAGTGCCTCTTGTATCGCAGAAGAGGCATACTTTCTGATCACAAGAGTGATTAGACGAAGTAGTCTTAACTACCTTATTAGGAGATTTCTTCCTTACATGTGATGTGGAACATCCTTGATCAAGGTGAAATTCAGACATATCCTTTTCGACATGAAGGGATTCCGATTTTACTTCTGGAGCTGTGACGTTTTTCGTCGTAGCTGAAGTACTTGGTATATTGGACTGCTTAGAGCATCCTTGAATAGAGAGTTTCTTCAAGCGATGTTATATTTTTGCGGCATCCTTTCTGAGGCTTGCCTCGAGAACCATACGTGAGGAGTGATCCTCAGTATTTTCTTTGAAATTGCAGTCCCTTATCACACCAAGGAGAGTATTGACATGATGTTTTAACCGATTAAATCTATCAGCTTGGATTCTAGAAAGATTTAGAATCAAATCACTATCTTCAGTTGATTCACGTTCATTTAGAGATATAGACTCTTTTGAAGGGTAATCGGAAACGCACATGTCAATTCTTGTCTGTCTTGTTTGAACACAAGGTTCGTCTATATTTGAGATTGAAGAATCTTTCTCTTTAATAGAAGCAGACGAGACAGACTTTTTATTTCTGGTGATGCGTTTATCGGAGATAATATCGTCCATCCCCAGATCGCTACAAACACAGACTTGTAAGGTCTTAAACGTGTTTGCCTTCTCTGATACCAATTGAAAAAGCGGGGGTACAACAACCACACCCAACAATTCGATTAGCAATCTTTATGGACAAACTCCAATATACTTTCTAGAGAATCAACTAGACAGTCAGACTCAATCTAGAGAAAAGTATATCAAAGAGTTTATATATCAATCTCTCGATTTGATCTTTACTCAAGCAAATATAAATCAGCGAGTCTTTATCAAAGAGAGATAACTTGGATGGTAGCAAAGACCAATATCCAAGCGTCAATCAATTTAAATCAACAACCAAAAGGTCGGATATTCTAATTGATTGAACAACGCAGAACCTGTGATCTTTCAATTATATAAACAAATATAATGCGGAATAGAAATAACACAAACACCAGAATTTTGTTAACGAGGAAACCGCAAATGCAGAAAAACCTCGGAACCTAGTCCAGATTGAACACATACTGTATTAAGACGCTACAGACACTAGCCTACTCCAAACTAACTTTGGTCTGGACTGTAGTTGAACCCCAATCAATATCACACTGATCCAAGGTACAGTTATGCTCCTACGCCTCTGATCCCAGCAGGATGCTACATACTTGATTCCCTTAACTGATCTCACCCACAACTAAGAGTTGCTACGACCCAAAGTCGAAGAATTTAATAAACAAATCTGTATCACACAGAAAAGTCTACGGTAATAGATAAATCCGTCTCCCACGAATATACCTACGAGTTTTTGTTCCGTCTTTTGATAAATCAAGGTGAACATGAACCAATCAATAACCCGGACTTATATTCCCAAAGAACAGCCTAGTATTATTGATCACCTCACAATAATCTTAATCGACGCAACTGTTTGAGGGTGAAAACGATTTCTGTTGATTTTGGTAATTTCGGGTGTGTGGGTGAGAAACGAGTTTAAACCCTAAACAATTTACTGCAAGGGAGTAATTTAGATTCGATATATCAATCTGTACAAATCCGTCCTAAACCAAGAAATGGCCGTTCCAAACTTGCTTCGAGTTACAAAGTGAAGGAGAAGGGTTGGTTTTGGGGAAGGAAGCGAAGAGAGTGTTGAGACCAGAATAGTTGAGTCTGGAAGAGTAGTTGTTTCATGACTTGTATCAGAAAGTGGGAAGCTAACATATGGAAAGCTAGCAAATATTTTCTGAGTGTTGTATCCTACTGACCTGAACTTGTTGTTCGGTGGAAATAGGTAAGGCCTATTTATACAAGTCGAAGTGAAACGTACTCTGGTCTCATTAAGAAATGGAAAACGGGTGAGTAAATGGGAGGAGGTGGTAACCGGTAACGCCTGGAATTGATGTTCCATAAAAGAAAGTGTTTCACCATTACTCCCTGTATGTACTAACCGCCTCATTCTTATGACACTGTCTTATAACGGGCGTAGTGTACGCCGCACGATGTAAACCACCAAACCAATACCCAATGAGCATCCCCCAGTTTGTGACATGTGTTAATGTCTCGAGTGTTTTCGTGGAAAACATGTAGCATATTGTTGTTGTTTGGAAAGTTGATCTTGGGAGACTTGCCGGATCGGTGGTGACCTCGACGGTCGAGATTTTGCATCTTGAGAGGAAGGGTAGCCGTTGATTATTGCAACCCTTCATTTGGTAGCCAGTGGCATGAAAGCATGGCCGGTATGGTTTTAAAATATGGCCTAGTTTAGACGCGACCAAAGTTAGGGTTTTGGCTTTGTTTGGGCGCGACTAGGGCTTGGCGTCAGGCCAAAGGTTGCCATGCGTTAGTTGGTAACCTTGGACGGCTAAGATCTGCATCTTAGATGGAAAAATGGCCGTTGATTGTTGTAGGCCTTCGTTTTGGCAGCCGTAAAAGGAAGGTCGGCATGGTATGGCTTGGGTGCGGCAAGGTGGCTAGCATGGCATGCCATTGGCACATGTGGCATGGTCGGCATGCCTTGGCGCGGTTTGGGCGTGGCCAAAACTAGGGTTTTGGTGTTGGGTCAAAGGTTACCATGCGTGGTTTGGCAACCTTGGATGGCTAGGATTTGCATCTAGGATGGAAGGGTAGTCGTTGATCGTCGCACGCCTTCGTTTTGGTAGCCGCATAGGGAAGGCCGGCATGGTATGACGCGGAAAGGTGGTTGGAATGCCATTGGCACATGTGGCATGGCATGCCTTGGCACGGTTTGGTGTGGCCAAAACTAGGGTTTTGGGCCAAAGGTTACCATGTGCTGTTTGGCGACCTTGGACGGCTAGGATTTGCATCTAGGATTGAAGGGTGGCCGTTGATCGTCGCACGCCTTCGTTTTGGTAGCCGCATAGGGAAGGACGACATGGTATGGCGCGGCAAGGTGGTTGGCATGCCATTGGCGCGGTTTGATGTGGCCAAAACTAGGGTTTTGGGCCAAAGGTTACCATGCGTTGTTTGGAGACCTTGGACGGCTAGGATTTGCATCTAGGATTGAAGGGTGACCGTTGATCGTCGCACGCCTTCGTTTTTGGTAGCCGCATAGGGAAGGCCGGCATGGTATGGCGCGTCAAGGTGGTTGGCATGCCATTGGCGCGCGTGTCATGGCATGCCTTGGCGCGGTTTGGCGTGGCCAAAACTAGGGTTTTGGGCCAAAGGTTACCATGCGTTGTTTGGCGACCTTGGACGGCTAGGATTTGCATTTAGGATTGAAGGGTGGTCGTTGATCGTCGCACGCCTTCGTTTTTGGTAGCCGCATAGGGAAGGCCGGCATGGTGGGGCCAAGCCAAGGTGTGGTTGGCTTGGCATGGTGGGGTCAAGGAAAGGTGCGGTTGGCTTGGCATGGTGCAGTTGGCTTGTCATGGTGGGGCCAAGGCAATGTACGGTTGGCTTGGCATGGTGGGGCCAAGGGTTTGACATGCTATTGGCGCATGGTGCGGCTAGCATGGTTGGGGTCAAGGAAAGGTGCGATTGTCTTGGCATGGTCGGGCCAAGGGTTTGGCATGCCATTGGCGCATGGTGCGGCTAGCATGGTTGGCATGCCTTGGCGCGGTAGACGTGGCTGGCATGGTTTGCCATTGGCACAGTGGTGCAACTGGCATGTTTGGCATGCTTTGGAGCGGAGATGTGGCTGGCATGGTTTGTCATCGGCACAGTGGTGCGGCTGGCATGGTCGGCATTCCTTGGCGCGGAGATGTGGCTGGCATGGTTTGCCATTGGCACAGTGGTGCGGATGGCATGGTTGGCGTGCCTTGGCGCGGTAGACGTAGCTGGCATGGTTTCCATTGGCACAGTGGTGCGGCTAGCATGGTTGGCATGCCTTGGCGCGGTAGCATGAGAATTAGGGTTTGGTATGTACGAAGATAATGTCAGTCAATACTAAGGGTTCTGTCGTGGAACATGACACATGTATAAAAAAAAGGTACCCTGGTAATTCTTACGTAGGCATGCTGATTGATTCAATAAATGCGCTAATGGTCATAGTGACGTCATGTCAGATGTATGGTTTTACGATTTTAACCCTAAGCTAAAAACCACCATCAACAGCAGCGAAAAAAGATATTGCGGAATCATAAACGATGAGAGAAGATGTTTGTGACTTCTTTTCTATCTTGCCTATCGGAGATATAATCTCAAGCCAATTATTTCAATTGTACTCGTAACGATAGAAACAACAAGATCGGATCACACAACTACGATAAAAGTAGTATCCGTTCTGGCTTCACAATCCCAATGAAGTCTTTAAGTCGTTAACCTGGTTTAGAGAAGAAAACCCAAGGTTAAAGGAGAATCGACTCTAGCTTACACAACTAGTATCACACGCAAGGTGTGGGGATTAGGTTTCCTAGTTGCTAGAGTTCTCCCTTATATAGTCTTTCAAATCAGGGTTTGCAATCAATGTTAGCTTGGTAACAAAGCATTCAATATTCACCGTTAGATGAAAAGCTGATTAGGTTCAAGCTAATATTTCTCAACCGTTGGATCGAAAACTTAGCTTGTTACATACAAATGAAATGTCCAATTTGGATTTATGAACCGTACCCAAAATTTAACATTTGTTGGTTCAACAATAGTTAACCAATGGTTAGCTATATGATTACTTTCATATCAACCATATTCTTCTTCACCATAACTAGTTCAAATGAACTAGTTAGAGAGTTGTTCAATTGTAAGGAAATCTTATGTAACTACAAGACACAATCGAAGCAAAACGGTTTGATTCACTCGAATCGGTTCATGAACTTTATAACCACGGTTTTCAAAAGCATTCCTTAGTTTATTAAACATGAGTTCAAGAACAACCGATTTTAGATATAACCATTCAAGTTCGCGGACTGGGTTCGTGGACTTAAGCTCATGGAAGGAGTACACAAACTCCAGCAGAAATTCTCGGGTTTGAGAACTTCGCCAGTTCGCGGATTGAGTTCGCGGACTTGGCTCACGCCACTTCCATTTCTCTTGATCAACAAATTTCGCAAACTTTGGTTCAAGGAATAAGGACTTATATATATATATATATATATATATATATATATATATATATATGTGTGTGTGTGTGTGTGTGTGTTTCCACAACAATGCATATATATCCTACCAACGGTTATGTAATCTAAACTCTCATTTCAATCATTTGAAACATTCTCAGAGAATGTTATATAGCCGTTATTCACAGACCATTTTTCGTCAGAGCAATTTCCAAAGTGATTTAAACATTACATGACTTTCGTCACTAGGTAAAGATGAATTTGGTTAAAGCGAAAGCTTACCAACACATATTTCGAGAAATAAATAGACGAGATAAATTCGGCTCGAAATAGCAAATGTGTATAATAAAAGTCTATACCAAAACGACTTTTGTCTCAAGAGTATGAGATAGAGTAAATAGACTTTTGAGTGATAGATAAGTTCAAGTCTCCACATACCTTTTATTCGATGAAGATCCACCAGTTCCTTGAGTAGTCCTTTGTCTTGTATGATGATTGCCATGGAGTCTTGAGATCAACTACACTTTCTATCCTAGTCTGAGACCTTTAGCTATATAGGCTATAAATCAAGACTTATAGTTTTGATCACTAACATTGACAAACATGCTTGAGATAGCAACGCATGCGAGTTCGACCGAGCAGTGCTCTAACATATCCATGACATTATTTACAACAATAAAGATTAATACTGCAAAATCATCTTCCAAATAAACTTTAGAATTTAAATAAATAAATCTAAAAACATTGCAAGATGAAAATCGTCGGCAATAGCTATGTGTAATCACAATATTTGCTATTCCAAACCCTAGTTATCCTTCTTAAAAACACAAGAATAAATTTCCATAAAAAGTTTCCTAGACATTAAGACCTACGAAAAATTATTTATCGTCCCCGAACTCCTTGTCGTCAACAACCAACCAAACATAAGGTTCATGAAGAAATGAGTCAATTCCAACAAACCTGCTTGACTGATGTCGAACCAGGGCCTTCTGAATTTCAAGAGTTCTTAAAACAATAGCCTTTATTTGTTGAATCTCCTTCCTTGGTTCCTTCAACTCTTCAAGAACACCATAAAACTTCTGAAGATTAGAGGGGATAACCCTTGGTTTCTTCACATTCTTCCTTTTTCTCTTTAAAGTTGTAGAGGAATGAGATTTATATTTTTCCTTTATGATTGATGGCTTAACAATCATATTAACATACTTTCCATCAGCATACATAATGCCTGGATTTTCCATTGTAAATATAGGATTGTGAGGAATCACAAAGCAGAAAGTGCTTAATGATATCATAGACTTTTTAGGAGGGACACGGTCGTGAGGTTTGACTGATGACCTGGGTTTATCTCTGATGAATATTTTACTTCTCTTCACCAGAAGATCTTTAAACTGTCTTGTGATCAGTGAAACTGAGTTGTCAAGATCTTCATCTAATGAACAGTCTCAATGGGATCAACTTCAGAGTAGCCAACACTTTTACTTTTATCAAGTAATTTAGTGTTCTTTTGTGCTTTGAAAGCAACATCCTTTCCAGATTTGGATATATGCTCGTGATGAAAGATCTTTAACTTCCCAACAAGAGTATTTCTGGAAAAAGTATTAAGGTTGTTTCCTTCAACGATGGCGTGTTTCTTAGAATCGTATCTAGCTGGAAGCAAACTGAGAATTTTCATCACAATGTCCTTTTCAGGAATAGTCTTACCAAATGCAAAAGATGCATTAACAATTACATAGACTTTGTGATTAAACTCATCAAAAGAATCTTCAACATCCATACGAAGGTTTTCCCAATCAGAATTTAGGTTATGAAGTTTCGAGCTAAGTTTAACTCGCTCACATATTTCTCGAAATATGTGTTGGTAATCTTTCGCTTTAACCAAGTTCACCTTATATTCTTGACAAAAGTCAAAAGATGATCATGTGAAAATCGGCTTGTAACATCTTACATGATTTGTGTGAGATAGTCATTTGATGTAAACTCTAAATGTTTCGTATTGATCATTCAATCACTTGAAAATTGCTTCGAAGCTAATAGTTTGTGTGAGACAGATATTGTCGTCTTCTAAGAATGTTTCAGTGATTAAAAAGGAGTTTAGAATGAGTAACCATGATTGGATATAGCATAGTATGCATACTTGCGTATATGTTGTCCATATATGAAACCATGGTATGCATACCCGTACGCGTACTGCTTGGTTTGGTGAAAGTTCGGGAATCATAGTATGCATACATGTATGTGTACAGGTTGGTTTGTGAAAGTCCGGGAACTTGGAATGCATACCGGTACGCGTACTGGCGTGAGGTTCAAGTCCCGGGAATTCAACTGAGTTTCGAAGGTATGCGTACATGTTCGCATACTGGCAAACCCAAACCCAGTCCGGCTACTTAGGTATGCGTACCCGTTTGCATACTTGAGTAGGTTATGTTCTAAAATCGATTTGTTCATGAACTAATACATTTATATAATAAGGAATGCAATCTTTTGCAAACCGTGGCTATAATGTTCATGAATCGATTCAAGTTAATCAAAATCGATTTTTCTTCGATTGTGTCTTGTATACTTCTACGAGAATATAAACAATTGAACAACTCCATAACTAGTTTCATTTGAGTCATTTGAACTAGTTGTGATTAATATCAATATGGTTGATATGAAGGTGTTCATATGTCTAACTTCGGTTAACTATTGTTGAGCCAACCAAGGTGCATACGTTTAGGTACGGTTACTCATATCTAAATGAAGTCACTTTTCATTTGTGTGTAACAAGCTAAGTTCGATCTAACAGTTGAAATATATTAGCTTGAGTCTAATCATGTTTTCATCTAACGGTGAATATTGAATGCTTTGTTACCAAGGTAACTTAGATTGCAAACCCTGATTTGAAGACTATATAAGGGAGAACTCTAGCAACTTGGAAACCTAATCCCCACACCTCATGTGTGATACTAGTTTTGACTATAGACGATTCTCCTTTAACCTTAGGTTTTCTCCAAAACCCTGTAGGTTTACGACTTGAAGACTTCATTGGGATTGTGAAACCAAACCCAACTATTTCTATGTAGTTGCGTGTTCTGATCTTGTTGTTTTCTATCGTGACCGAGTACTATCTTCTCTAAGATTTACTCGATATTTAATCCCTGATAGGCAAGATTAAAAGTATTCACAAATATCTTTGTATCATCGTTTGTGATTCAACAATATCTTTTTTCGGTACCATTCAATTAAGATTATTGTGAGGTGATTGATATTTCTAGGTTGTTCATCGGGAATATAAGTCCGGTATATCAATTGGTTCCTGTTCACCTTGATTTATCAAAAGATGTAACAAAAACTCATAGGTATTTCTGTGGGAGGCAGATTTATCTATTCAATAGACTTTTCTGTGTGAGACATATTGGTTTATCAAGTCTTCGACTTTGGGTCGTATCAACTCTTAGTTGTGGGTGAGATCAGCTAAGGGAATCAAGTATGAAGAGTCCCGCTGGGATTCAGAGGCGTAAGGAACGCGACTGTACCTTGATCAGTGTGAGATTGGTTAGGGCTCAACTATATTCCAGTCTGAAGTTAATTTGTAGTAGGCTAGTGTCTGTAGCGGCTTAATACATTGTGGTGTTCAAATCTACACTAGGTACCTGGATTTTTCTGTATTTGTGGTTTCCTCGTTAACAAAATTTCTTGTATATGTGTTATTTCTTTTTTGCATTATATTTGTTTATATAATTGAAATGTCACAGGTTGTGCGTAAGTTCAATCAATTAGGAATCCAACCTTTGGTTGTTGATTAAATTGATTGACACTTGGATATTGGTTTTTGATACCGTCCAAGTTATTTCTTATGTTGAATCGGGCTCGCAAATTCCTATTTGTTTGATTGCGGATTGAATTGAGAAATTGAGATATAACTCTTTTATATACTTTTCTTAAGATTGAGTCTGACTATCTAGTTGATTCTCTTGAAAGTATATTGGATTTTGTCCATACATATTGCTAAGAGAAATATTGGGTGTGGTTGTTAGATGATAGACACATTTTTGTGTCCGAATTGTCCTCAGTGTCTCTATTGTTAGTGCTTGATTTTGTACTTATTATGGTGTTTTTATGTTTGTGTGGGCGTTTTTGGAGAAATACACTTGTGTGGAAAAAGTTGCTCGAAAAGTGCTATTTGGACTCCCGGAGAAAAGTACTAAAGGCACCCTCACTTTAGATAAGGGCACCCCAGCTGTTGAAGGCGCCCACGTTTTGGTTAAGAGGCACCTTTATCCCCTTTGTTTGAAACTGAATATTGGCGGGAAAGTAGTCGCAATTACTGGCAGAATTTTCGATCGAATTTCGGACGTGATTTAGTGAGATTCAATCCCTGAAACTTAGTGGGTAGACGTGATATGTCATAACAAAGCTGGTATGGGTGTTTGTTTCGATCGAATTTGGATGGATAACTCGCAAGAAGAAAACAGGGCAAGCCATGTATGGGAAAGATACTCGGGATTTTTGTGCCATGTTGAGGAGATTTCGTGAGGATATTGCATGTATAACTGATACTGGTATTAGGTAGAAACGTGCTGGAGAAATTCCGTGTACAACAGGTGCATGAGAGAGTGAATTCAGGGAGAAAATATCCGAAGAATATTTTTTCTTCAAGCCGAGTTATGGAGAATTTGATGAAGTTATGACGAGATATTTTGGTGTTGAAAGGCTGTATAAGTGGCTGAGGATTAGTACGAAGGGGGGAGGAGAGTTTGGGAGAGTTTTAGAGCACTAGAAAGTCGAAAAAAATCAAGTTACAGAGCTGCCATTTTTCTGCTGCTGCTGAAGAACACGAAGAACATAAGACGCACACCCTTGTGTCGTTTATGCTACAGTGATTGCGACTGTTACAGAACAGTCTTAAAAGCTACAGTTTCAGCGACTGTCGCAAGACAGTCTTATTTGTTACAGTGACAGCGACAGTCAACATATATCGTTCTCTGTAACTTTAATTATTTTCACACTTTTATCATTTGTAAACCCATCTTTGAGCATAAATGAAATCAACTTTTGAGCGTGTTTCCAACATGATGAGAGGCTAAATTCTCCCACAACCAAGGCAATGAGGAATCTATTTACGCATGAATAATTGGTAATCATTTATTTCCTCTAATTTATAATTTATAATTCACTCAATCACTGCTTTTGCAGAGTTTTTAATTGTTTGCAAAAAAATTCTTCATTAGTTGTGATTCAATTAGATAGGTTATGCTCTGTTTAGATAATCTATGCTTAGGGATACAATTAATTTTGGAAAATTTTCCAGATTATTTGTGAATTAAGAAATAAGAGTCTTAAAAGATAATTAGAGTTTTGGATTGTTTATTCATGTGTAATAGTGAAATCAGTGTCTTGGTTGTTTTCTAATAAATTGAAGTCAATTTTGTAATAATTTTTCTTTACTTTTAAGTTTTATAAGTCTAAAAATCCATTGCTTTCACAAGCCTCAACGAACCTATTTACTACAACTCAATTGAAAAACACATCAATTTTTGGCGGCGCCGACGCGGGCTTGTCTTTAGGCTAGAGTTTTTAGATTTTTTTATGTTTTTATTTGTTTTTATTTTATTTGTTCTTCTTTACGTTTTTGGGTTTTTGTCTTTTCCTTACAGATTTTGGAATTGGGAGCTAAAGAAAACTTTGCCAAAGCTTTGGTGAATACTTAAAGACTTGGAGTAAAAGACAAAGCGAAAGGAACGAAAGAAGAATTTTTTTTTGTTTTTATTAAAAAAAGAGAGAAAAAAAAAGAGAGAGAGACATTTTATTTTGTTTTTTTTATTATTTTTTTAGACTTTCCTTTTCTTTTGGACTTTGGACTTGGACATTTGGACATTCTTTTATTTTTAAACCCTACAGAAGGGTAGTATTAAATATTAAATTGTTTGCAGAGAAGGACGGTGATTACGATATCACCTCGACGCCTCGGGCTCGCACATGACATAGGAGTCGTGGCCCGAGTCGACTTCAGCGGTTCATCCCCCGTCTGGAACAGGAGGTAAGTTTGTCGAAACACTCGTAATCCCCTGTTAGCGAGTTACTGTATTCCTTCGTTTGCATATATGCTGAGGACCTGAAAACGGCTGCTTTAATTTCCTAGTAAAGGGCAAGGACTGGCCATACAAGATAAGGGTTCGGATTTCATCACCGTTATCTTCTTGCCCACCTTAAGAAAACAAAACCAAACGCGAACCTAAACCTAAAATTTGGAATAGAACGAGACTTATAGGGCAACGATCTTAATACGAAAGTCGTTCGAAAAATATTGGTTACTCTTTTGAGCATACTTCGAAGTTCATGATGGTTTCTGTGAGTTGAATGCGTGACTGCGCCGCCTTGGAATGCGGTGAGGCCTTGGGTATCAAAGCTCTACGCATCTTCCCTCGCCTCTATTCAACTTACTTTGACTCGGATTGATTCCAGAGGGGTTTGCTCAAATTGTAACGAATTCCCATTCGAAGGATTAGAAGCTGGTCTAGAAACAATCTAAGTGGAGCCATCATGCTTTTTGTTTGCTAGAAATCAGTAGGTTTGCTGTGGTGGAGTCAGCCTTGTTTGTGTTTGCATAGAACTTCCCTTCCTTTTAGGACTTTTCTTTTTCTTTTGTTTTTCTAGTGTATGCCCGAGGTTATCAGAGAGCGGGCTTGGAAAAGAAACACTCTAGGTCGTTTGATTAGTGATAAACCTAGTAGTTCTTCTTGTGAAGGCGGGGAGCTCGAAGACTCTTCTTTTGAGAGCCCCGTTTTTGGAAACTTCAGTTTTGAAATCTGTCTCTTCGTGAGGAAGGTACCCCTAGTACTTCAGCTGTGCCAGCGATGGCAACTTTGAAAGATTACATGTTCCCAACTAGGACCAACCGAGCTTCGTGCATTAAATTGCCAGCCAGTACGGCTAATTTCGAGATAAAACCTAGTATTCTTCAGATGATCCCTATGTTCTTAGGAAAAGATGATGAGAACCCTTATTTTCATATTAGGGACTTTGAGGAAATCTGTGGGACAGTTAGAATAAAAGACCTCACTGATGAAGTTTTGAAACTTAAGATGTTTCCCTTTTCCTTGAGAGATAAAGCCAAGACCTGGCTGAACAACCTACCACCTGAGTCCATTGAAACATGGCAGGAACTTGTTGCTGCTTTCTATATGAAATTCTACCCTAAGCATAAAACTGCAGCTGTTAGGCAAAAATTAGTGCTAGTGTGCAACAAGAGGAGAGTCTCTTTATAGGTTTTTAGAGAGATTCAATGATCTCCTATCCCAGTGTCCTCACCATGGATTTGATAAGATGAAACTTGTTGAGATTATTTATAATGGTTTAGACTATTCGACCAAAGCCATGGTCGAGTCTATGTGCGCTGGTGAGTTCACCAGTAAAAATGCTGATGATGCTTTTACCTTCTTAGGAGCTATTGCTGAAAAATCCCAACAGTGGGAGTCTTGTGTTGAACCCCCTAAAAGACTCTTGGTCAATAGAAGTAGCACCAATGTGGTAGATACAAGCTTCGAGTCAGATGCTAAGTTTGCTGCTTTGTCTAGAAGGTTAGAAGCTTTGGAATTGAATCAGCCTAATTATAGGTCTCTTGTTGAACCTGATGATAGGATTAGAGCCGCTCAAGTCTCTAGTTGTGGAGTAGAGCCCAATAACTCGTTTTGGGAAGGTCATGTTAGTGAAGAACAAGCCCATGCTGTCTATAACAACGCTAGGTTTGAGAACCGTCAGAAGTTTGACCCATACTCAGAAACCTACAACCCTGGTTGGAGAAACCATCCTAATTTTTCTTGGTCTAAGGGCCAGAATCAAGGTCAGTCTAGTAATTCTCAGCCTCCCCAGGTTTTGGTTATGCTAAGAACTCTTCAGGTCAACCCCAGTTTCAGAACCCTTCGGATAAAAAGATCACAAGTTTAGAAGACACTCTAGCCTCGTTTATTAAAAACTCTGATAAGATCAACCTAATGGTTGCTCAAGGGATAGAAGAAAGTAAAAATATAGGTTATGCTAACTCCCAAGCTATTTCTGAGTTAAAAAACCAGGTTAGTCAGATAAATGAATCTTTGAGGGAAAAAGGTAAGTTTCCTAGTCAAACTCAACCCAATCCTAAAGCAGAGAAATCGTACAATCATGTGAACTCTATTACAACCCTTAGGAGTGGAAAGAAAGTTGACAATAAGGTTGCCATGCCTGATAGTGAACATGTGTAGTTCACCCTTCTGAGCCAGAAAATGAGGAGACTGATAGAGTCTCTAAAGAGACCAATGAGGGTCCTGCTGAGCCCGGCTTTGTTCCCAGAGCCCCGTTTCCCCAGCTGCTAGTTCCAACTAAGAGCGAGTCGAACTTTAATGATATATTGGAGGTTTTTAAGCAGGTTACTATCAACCTACCATTGTTGGATGCGATTAAGCAGATTCCCGCTTATGCTAAGTTTCTTAAGGACTTGTGTACACGAAAGCGTAAGCTTAGTGTCCAAAAGAAAGCCTTCCTAGCTAGTCACGTGAGTTCCATTATTCAGAATACCACTACTCCTAAGTATAAAGACCCAGGGTCCCCTACCATTTCTTGCACAATAGGTAAATACCGTGTTGAGAAAGCTTTGCTTGACTTAGGAGCCAGTGTGAATTTACTTCCATACCATGTGTACCTCAAGCTAGGACTTGGTGATATGAAACCTACCCAGATGACACTTCAGTTAGCTGATAGGTCCGTTAAAATTCCTCGTGGTGTGATCGAGGATGTTCTTATTGAGGTCGACAAGTTTATTTATCCAGTGGATTTTGTTATCCTAGATACCCAACCTGTCCCTGACCCAGAGAACCAGATACCAGTGATTTTAGGTCGCCCATTTTTAGCAACATCCAATGCGATCATTAATTGTCGAACTGTATTATGAATTTGTCTTTTGGTAATATGATTTGAGCTGAACGTCTTTCATATTAGTAAGCTACCCTCTGAACTAGATGACTCGAGCATAGAAAGGTAAACATGATAGGAACATTAGTCGAGGAGTCATTACCAAACACTTTGTTAGAAGATCCGTTAGAGAAATGCCTAGCTCACTTTGGGATTGATTTCGATGATGAAATGTGATTAATGAGGTGAATGCTTTGTTAGATTCAACCCCTTTGTTAGACATAGTAACGGATGGAAACCTAAGTTCGAACCACTACCAGTTTCTAAGTCTACCCTAGTTCCTTCGTTAGAAGAGCCTCCTAAGTTGGACCTAAAACCATTGCCAGATACCCTGAAGTATGTGTTTTTAGGCCCGTCTGAGACTTTACCTGTGATTGTTGCTTCCGACTTGGATAGTGATCAGGAAAGTAGGCTAGTGACCGTCCTTCAAAACAACAAGGAAGCTTTAGGGTGGACCATAGCAGACATTAAGGGTATAAGTCCTACTGTTTGTATGCATCAGATCTATTTAGAGGAAGATACCAAACCTTCTAGGGAGATGCAACGAAGACTAAACCCTAATATGAAAGAAGTAGTTCGAACCGAGGTTCTTAAGCTGTTAGATGCAGGCATTATCTACCCCATTTCAGACAGTAAGTGGGTCAGCCCCGTTCAGGTTGTTCCCAAGAAATCCGGTATTACTGTAGTCCAGAATGATAACAATGAGTTAATCCCGACCCGAGTGACCACGGGTTGGCGTGTTTGTATTGACTATAGGAAATTGAACAAGGTCACTAGGAAGGACCACTTTCCCCTTCCCTTTATCGACCAAATGCTAGAGAGATTAGCTGGACATAGTCATTACTGTTTTCTAGATGGCTACTCAGGCTACAATCAGATCGTTATTGCCCCAGAAGACCAAGAAAAACTACTTTTACGTCCCTTTGGTACCTTTGCGTATAGACGCATGCCTTTCGGGCTATGTAACGCCCCTGCGACTTTTCAGCGTTGCATGATGAGCATATTTTCCGATATGGTAGAAAAGTTTTTAGAGGTCTTTATGGATGATTTTTCAGTGTTTGGTTCGTCTTTCGATGAGTGCTTGCATCATTTGTCATTAGTGTTGACTAGGTGTAAGGAAAAAATCTAGTGCTTAATTGGGAGAAATGTCATTTATGGTTCGATCAGGAATTGTCTTAGGGAATATCGTATCTTCTAAGGGTATAGAGGTAGATAAAGCCAAAGTTGACCTTATCAAGACTTTACAGGTCCCAAAAACCGTAAGAGATATTAGGTCATTCTTAGGGCATGCAGGTTTTTATCGTCGATTCATTAAGGATTTTAGCTTGATTTCTAGACCTCTTTGCAACTTGCTTGCAAAAGATGTTAAGTTTGTCTTTGATGATGCTTGTTTAGAGGCTTTTGAGAAGCTTAAGACTTTACTCACTACCGCCCCCATAGTCCAGGCACCCAACTGGAACTTACCCTTTGAGATCATGTGTGATGCTTCAGATTATGCTATTGGTGTTGTGCTAGGTCAGCGAGAAAACAAATTACTTCATGTATTTACTATGCTAGCAAAACTCTGAATGATGCCCAGTTGAACTATACCACTACCGAGAAGGAACTGTTAGCCATTGTTTTGCCTTAGACAAGTTTAGACCCTATCTCTTAGGTTCTAAGATCGTCATATATACTGATCATGCTGCTTTGAAATATCTTTTGTCTAAGAGGATACGAAACCTAGATTGGTTAGGTGGATCCTTTTGTTGCAAGAGTTCTCTCCAGACATTAGAGACAAAAAGGGTGCCGAAAATGTAGTAGCAGACCACTTGTCTAGGCTAGTTGTTGATTCCCCTGATGATTCCCTCCTATAAGGGATAGTTTTCCTGATGAACAACTTTTCTTTGTTACCCAAGCACCTTGGTATGCGAATATAGTGAATTATCTTGTTACTGGTCGAATGCCCCAACATTGGGGTAAACAAGATCGTTCTAGGTTTTTAGCCGAGGTTAAGCACTTCTTTTGGGATGATCCTTATTTGTTTAAGTATTGTCCAGACCAGATTATTAGGAGATGTATACCTGAGAGTGACCAGTCCAGTATTATTTCCTTTTGTCATGATCATGCTTGTGGGGTCACTTTAGTGCTAAGAAGACTTGCTAAGATTTGCAGTGTGGATTCTATTGGCCTTCGTTGTTTAAAGACTCCCATAGTTACTGTGTTACTTGTGAGCGTTGCCAGAAATTAGGAACCATTTCCCGTAGGAACATGATGCCCTTGAACCCTATTTTAGTTGTTGAGGTCTTTGATGTGTGGGGTATTGACTTTATGGGTCGTTTCCTAATTCTTTTGGTAACCTATACATCCTTGTCGCCGTAGACTATGTCTCTAAGTGGATTGAGGCGGTTGCGTGTAAAACCAATGACCATAGGGTTGTGATTGAGTTCTTGAAAAATAATATACTTACACGTTTTGGTACACCGCGAGCTATAATTAGTGATGGAGGGTCGCACTTTTGTAATGGACCTTTTAAGCTTTTGATGAAAAAATATGGTATTACACATAAGGTAGCTACCCCGTATCATCCGAAGACTAGTGGTCAGGTAGAGGTTTCCAATAGGGAGATAAAACGTATATTAGAGAAAACAGTTAATCCTAATCGGAAAGACTGGTCGTCTAGGCTTACTGATGCCTTATGGGCTTACCGCACTGCGTTTCAGACCCTCATTGGAATGTCGTTTTATCGGCTTGTGTATGCCAAGGCATGTCATTTACCTGTTGAGTTAGAACATAGAGCTTATTGGGATGTTAAGCAACTAAATTTTTCACTTGACAAGGCAGGAGCCCATAGGAAACTCCAGCTCAATGAGTTGGACGAGATTCGTATAGATGCTTACGATAGTGCGAAGGAGTATAAGAACAAAATGAAACTTGTGCATGATAGAAATATTTTACGGAAGTCATTTTCTCCAGGTCAAAAAGTTCTTCTGTATGATACCCGTTTACATCTTTTCCCTGGGAAGTTACGTTCTCGGTGGACGGGTCCTTTTATTGTTCGCACTGTCTTTCCTCATGGAGTTGTTGAAATTGAGACACCGAATGGTAGTAGTTCTTCGAAGGTTAACGGTCAGAGATTAAAACCCTTTTTAGAGCCCTTTCCTACAGGTGATGTTGAGGAGGTCCCTCTGGAGGACCCTGTTTACCCTTGATTGACCATCGAGGAAGTTGTATATTAGTTTTTGATTTTCTCCACCCATGTACTATCTTTCCAACTTCTTCTCGTGTTATTTTACTTTTGGTATTGCTCTTTCATTAGAAACATTGAGGACAATGTTAGATTTAAGTTTGGGGGTGGGAAGAACTTTTTAGTTGCACTTTTGAAACTTCTGGCGTCACATGGTATCCGGTTAGCTAAGTTTACATATTGTTTCTCACCGAAAAGATAGAAATTGGAATGCTAGGGATAACAACCTTTTGAGACATTAGAGAAAAAAACATTGAGATCCTTGAAATTCAGGAGAGAACTTGTTCCTTTTAGAGGGTAACCGTGATGGACCTAACCATACATGATGGAAAGGCAAGTAGGTCAGGAAATGCCAGAAAGACAAAGCAACCTCACAATGTAGTCTTAGTTACTGGATTGCGACTCTCTCTCAGTAGAAACTTATCATCATCAACAAGCGGAGCGACATCAAAATCTATGAAGAAAGTTGAAGACATTTTAGGTTTAGAAGCAACAATAGAAAAGAATAATTCAAAAATCAAAGTTGAAGTTATAAGAGAAAATGATATAAGTTGTTAGAATTCATGATACCAAGACATCACAAGTTGCGAAGATCCAAGTTTTGAAAGTCCTTCTCTCATGGCCATGTAAATTTTGTTTCCAAAAAAAAAAATCATCATTTCGTTCGTTTTGTTCTATAATTAGTTCTTTGTTCAATAAGGCCATAGGGAAGTAGAAATTTTTAAGTCAAGCAAGAAATCGAAGAGAAGAATTAATTGTCAAGGTTCTATGAGGTTCGAGAGTTTATCATCAACAGTTGAAGACCGAAGAAGACGTTTTTTTCTACTGAGCACTATGAGAGAGTCGAAGAAAGATGCATTTTGGTTGCCTTGTTAGTCCGATTTCAATCTGGCACAAGATCTTTCTAGCACTGGTTTAACTCGTCACACGTAATTAGTCCAGCTGTGTAGCAGATGTCCCTCTCATCTTTATCTCTCTCCTAATCTTATCCAGCTGTAAATCAGCGGATGCATCTTACAATGTTTATCTAGCTGTGTAGCGGATATCTCTTTATCTAGCAGTGTTGCGGATGTGTCTCCCCTTTTCTTTACTCAGCTTTAGAGCTGGCACCTTTAATTTCTAGTTACTCGGAGATAGGTTGAGAATATGTATGTCCTCATAGCTCTTTGGATACTTGTGACCAAGTAGAAGTCATGGTTTTGTGGGTACACCTCTGGTAAACCCTCCCGAGATTAACTCGATTTTATTTTTATTAGTTTTGCTCGAGGACTAGCAAATAATAAGTTTGGGGGTATTTGATAGACACATTTTTGTGTCCGAATTGTCCTCAGTGTCTCTATTGTTAGTGCTTGATTTTGTACTTATTATGGTGTTATTATGTTTGTGTAGGCGTTTTTGGAGAAATACACTTGTGTGGAAAAAGTTGCTTGAAAAGTGCTATTTGTACTCCCAGAGAAAAGTACTAAAGGCACCCTCACTTTGGATAAGGGCACACCAGGCACCCCAACTGTTAAAGGCGCCCACGTTTTGGTTAAGAGGCACCTTCATCCCCTTCGTTTGAAACTGAATATTGGCGGGAAAATAGTCGCAGTTACTGGAAGAATTTTCGATCGAATTTCAGACGTGATTTAGTGAGATTCAATCCCTGAAACTTAGTGGGTAGACGTGATATGTCATAACAAAGCTGGTATGGGTGTTTGTTTCGATCGAATTTGGCTGGATAACTCTCAAGAAGAAAACAGGGCAAGCCACGTATGGGAAAGATACTCGGGATTTTTGTGCCATGTTGAGGAGATTTCGTGAGGATATTGCATGTATAACTGATACTGGTGTTAGGTAGAAACGTGCTGGAGTAATTCTGTGTACAACAGGCGCATGAGAGAGTGAATTCAGGGAAGAAAATATCCGAAGAGTATTTTTTCTTCAAGCCGAGTTATGGAGAATTTGATGAAGTTATGACGAGATATTTTGGTGTTGAAAGGCTATATAAGTGGCTGAGGATTAGTAAGAAGGGGGGAGGAGAGTTTGGGAGAGTTTTAGAGCACCAGAAAGTCGAAAAAAATCAAGTTACAGAGCTGCCATTTTTCTGCTGCTGCTGAAGAACACGAAGAACATAAGACGCACACCCTTGTGTCGTTTATGCTACAGTGATTGCGACTGTGACAGAACAGTCTTAAAAGCTACAGTTTCAGCGACTGTCGCAAGACAGTCTTATTTGTTACAGTGACAGTGACAGTCAACATATATCGTTCTCTGTAACTTTAATTATTTTCACACTTTTATCATTTGTAAACCCATCTTTGAGCATAAATGAAATCAACTTTTGAGCGTGTTTCCAACATGATGAGAGGCTAAATTGTCCCACAACCAAGGAAATGAGGAAGCTATTTACGCATGAATAATTGGTAATCATTTATTTCCTCTAATTTATAATTTATAATTCACTCAATCACTGCTTTTGCAGAGTTTTTAATTGTTTGCAAAAAATTTCTTCATTAGTTGTGATTCAATTAGATAGGTTATGCTTTGTTTAGATAATCTATGCTTAGGGATACAATTAATTTTTGAGAATTTTCCAGATTATTTGTGAATTAAGAAATAAAAGTCTTAAAAGATAATTAGAGTTTTGTATTGTTTACCATAATTTATTCATGTGTAATAGTGAAATCAGTGTCTTGGTTGTTTTCTAATAAATTGAAGTCAATTTTATAATAAGTTTTCTTTACTTTTAAGTTTTATAAGTCTAAAAATCAATTGCTTTCACAAGCCTCAACGAACCTTTTTACTACAACTCAATTGAAAAACACATCATTAGACCCCCGCTTTTTCAGTTATATATCCCCCAAAAAGTAATAGGTAGGTTGGTATACATAACCATGCCTTAGGCACAATCTGTAACCTTTGATGATAGCCTTTTGTGAAAACCATGGGGTATAAGATGTACACTCTCTAGCATTTACAGGGGTGGTAATCCTTTATACGTATAATATACGCTAGTAGTTTTCCAAAGCCAAATTTCTTTGGAACTATAACTAGTCCAAAGTTTCAAAAAAATCCACAAAATCCATAAGTAATTTAATGGTCCCTATTCTGCACGGATATGTTAATAAAGATCACCTTGTTTTATTTGTAAAAATGGGTTGTTTACTATTTGCATCTTAGGTCTCAATCCTGTTTGACTTTGTAAAATAAACGATATGCTTTCTTACTTTAAAAGCTCAATGGGAAGGGGGTGGTGCATCTGGTACATTAGAAAACACTTATTACGAGACATGCGACACTTTGCATTATGTTAATCTTTTTCCCATTGTATCGCCCAGTAAAATAAAATGATGTTCTTGTGAGTCCTTTAAAAACAAAACCTCATGTCACAACCAAAGAACCTTTATGGTCATGCCAAAACCTATATGAAAAAGCGGGGGTCTAACAACCACACACAATATTTCGTTAGGAAATCTGTATGGATTAACTCCAATACATATCCAAGAGAATCAACTAGACAGTCAGACTCAATCAAGGAAAATATATCCAAGAGTTATATCTCAATTTATCAACACAATCTGCAATAGAACAGATAGAAATCTGTGAGCCCGATTGATATGAGAAATAACTTGAACAGTATCAAAAACCAATATTCAAGTGTGAATCAATTTTAATCAACAACCAAAGGTTGGATTTACCAATTGATTGAACTACGCACAACCTGTGATATTTCAATTATATAAACAAATATACGGAAAATAAATAACATGGAGACCAGAAGTTTTGTTAACGAGGAAACCGCAAATGCAAAAAAACCCCAGGACCTAGTCCAAATTTGAACACACTGTATTAAGACGCTATAGACTTGAGCCTACTACAAGTTAGCCTAGGACTGGAATGTAGTTGAGCCATGAGAAATCTCACACCGATTAAGGTATGGTCGAGTTCATTATGCCTTTGAATCCCAACAGGACTCTACACACTTGATTCCCTTAGATGATCTCACCCAAAACTAAGAGTTGCAGACATTATCCTTGATGGAGAATGAAACACTTCTCAAGAGATGCAGCAAATGCTCTCATCTCTGACTTTACCAGACATTGGATTTGAGCAAGATTTATTGATCTGGAAGGGAGAATTAAAAGGTAATTTTACAACCTCTTCTGCAATCAATCTTCTAAGACATGGAGAGCCTAGATTGAATTGTGCAAAAAATATTTGGAATTCTTATCTTCATCCAAACATTGCAAGTAATTTGTGGAAAATCATTCAAGGAGTTTATTTTGAAGATTTTATAATGGTTAGCAAAGGCTATGACATGGTATCAACATGTTGTATATGAAGCTACTCAAGATAATATGCAACACCTGTTATGGGATTGTAGTTTCATCACTGACATATGGAGGTGGATCTGTCTTGTATTTGAAATTAGTATCCCAAAATCTTTTTAAGATGTTTGGAAAGGAGCATAGAAAAAAAGTCCTCTTGTTAAATCTTGCTGGATTATTGCAGCTGGAGCAATATTAAAAGAGTTGTGGTTCCAGAAAAATAATAAACTGTTTGAACAAGTCAGGCCTAATATTCAAAGTTTCAAATGTAGAATCAAAAAATTTGTCTATGAAGGAAGCCTCAAAATGAAAGAACACAAATAGAACAAGGATTATGACAAGGTAATATCTTTTTTCAATCTGGGACCTAGAAAAATAAGATTTCAATACATTAAACCTTGTTCCTGGCTACCACCACATCCTGGTTTCATTATGTTTCGATGTGATGGGGCTACTTTTGGCAACCCTGGAGCTGCAGGTTTTGGTGTAGTAATTAGATATCATCTCAGTAAAGTTATTGGATCCATCTCTGGTGGTCTGGGTATTGCAAATAAGTACATAACTGAGGTTTATGCAGTGATTTTTACAGTGGAATTAGCTATTGAATTGAACTTCTAGCACATAATAATCAATTCATATTCCAAGACAGTTAGTACAGAGTTTGCAGAGAATAATGTGCCTTGGTTTATCAAAATAAAATGGCAAAAAGCAATACGTAAAATTCAAACTATAAGATTTAAGCACTGTTACAGGGAAATAAATTTTTCTGCAGACACAGCTGCTAAAAGGGGAGCTCAAATGGCAGCAGGTCAAAGGAAAATATCTCTGGGTAGGCCTTCCTTCCTGGCAAGAATTGAACTACCAAATGTTGAATATTACAGGTTTTGTTAGCTTTTGTTCTTTCATTTTTGTAAAGCCTATGTAGCTGGTTGTTCCTTTTCTATTTGTTTGGTCATGTAATTTGTAATTGAATTTTTCTTATTAATAAATATATGTGATTCAGAAAAGAAAAGAAAATAGTTGCTACAACCCAAAGTCGAAGACTTGATAAACAAATTTGTCTCCCACAGAAAAGTCTATTTTGATAGATAAATTTGTCTCCCACAGAAATTCCTATGAAGTTTTGTTCTGTATTTTGATAAATCAAGGTGAGCAGGAACCAATTGATAATCTGGTTTTATATTCCCGAAGAACAGCCTGGAAATATCAATCAGTTCACAATAACTTAACTATATGGTAGTAGAAAAAGTTATTGTGGAATCACAAAGAATGAGACGAACAACTTTGTGATTACTTTTTATATCTTAATTATCGGAGATAAATCTCGAGATAAATCTTAATACGATAGAACAAGCAAGACCAGAACACACAACTACAGAGAAAATAGTTGGGTCTGCCTTCAGAATCCCAATGAAACCTATAATGGTTTTAGAAAAAACCCAGGTTAAAGGAGAATCGACTCTAGTCGCAACTAATATCACACAAGAGGTGTGGGTATTAGGTTTCCCAGTTGTCATAATTTTCCCTTATTTAGTCTTCAAATCAGGGTTTGATAACTTTGTAATAAAGAAATCAATATTCACCGTTGGATGAAAACCTGATTTAAGATTCAAGCTAAGTTTGCACAAAACTAAGGAAATATCTCTCCACCGTTAGATGGTCTTAACTTGTAACACACAAATGAAATATACCTTTATTTGGATATGGATAACCGTACCTAAACGTGTATATTGAGCTGGCTCAACAATACTTAACCGAAGTTAGCCATATGAACACTTTTGTCTTAACCATGTTCATCTTAACACTTCTAGATCTAATGATAATCAAATGAATCTAATTATGTTACTCATAGAATTGTTCAAATGTTTATATTATCATACAAGTATATAAGACACAATTTAAGCAAAATCAGATTGATTCAAAAGAATCAGTTCATGAACATTTTATCCACGGTTTGCAGAGATTGCATTCTTTAATATATAAATGTATTTTTTTCATGAGTATGAAATCATAATTAACTGATTTTAGAACTTAACCACATAAGTTTGCAAACGGGTACGCGAACTTAAGTTCTGGACTTGATCTTTTCCGACAGTTCGCAAATGGGTAGGCATACTGTCGCTCCAGGCCAAACTCAGGTGAAAAGCTTGCAAACGCGTATACAAACGTAGTTCCCGGACTTCGACAGTTAAAACCGCTCGCATACGGGTATGCATACTTGGTTCCCGGACCTGAATTATTCTTACAATAGTTTGCATACGGATATGCATACTGTGCTATATCCATGCAATGATTAATTGTTCTAAACTCCCATTTCAATCATTGAAACATTCTTAGAAGACGACGATAGTTGTCTCACACAAACTATTAGCTTATAAGCAATTTTCAAGTGATCGAATAATCAATACGGAACATTCCGAGTCTACATCAAATGACTGTCTTGCACAAATCATGTATGATGTTACAAGGTGATTTTTACATGATCATATTTTGACTTTTGTCAAGAATAATGATGAACATAGTTAAAGCAAAAAGCTTTCCAACACATATTTTGAGAAAGATATAAGCGAGTTAAACTCAACTCGAAATATCAAATGTGTATAATATAAAGTCTACATAGATATACGACTTAGTCTCAATAGGATATAAAATAGAATAGACTTCTGAGTGATAGATGAGTTCAAGTCACCACATACCTTTTGTTGATGAAGTTCCTCCGAGCTCCCCTAAGTATATTTTCGTGTTCAATCGATGAACGTCGTGAAGTCTAACGCTCAACTACACATTCTATCCTAATCCGAGTCATAGCTATAAGTAGACTAGAAATCAAGACTTATAGTTTTGACAACTAAACTTGACAAACAAGCTTGAGATAGCAACGCTTGCGAGTTCGATCGAGCAGTGCTCTAAAAATCTCCCCCTTTGTCTATTTTTGTGATAAAACTATCAATACATATGGATTACAAAATAAATAAACTTTGTAGCTTCTCATCCAAATGCTTGATTTCCTTGGTTCTTAAACATTCCTTGAATTCTTCTCCACTCCAAGTACTCCAGTGATCCTGAACGTGTTCAACTGAGCATTATAGTTGTTGAAGATCCGTAGCCATAACAATAAGAAAACATATGTTCTCAATTATATATTGTTATACAGTGTCATAGTATTATTACACAACATCAAAGTCCAATTGTATCATAACTTTGACAATAATACTACGGTGATATGTGTCACTCCATCTTAGTCAATACTTCATCACACAATGAAAACCACTTCCCCCTACATAATGATCCGTAAACCATATGTATGTAGTTTGAACTACAAATTAAATAATTCTTCCCCTTTTTGTCAATATAACAAAGGTACGAAAATTAACAGGATCATAATGATATTCTCATAGAGACACTTCATGACTAAAAAGGAACATATTAACTTGGTTTCGATAAATTCACGTAGTCGAAACTTAGTGTATTCATCAAGGAGTTTATAAAGATACAGGAAAACTCATACAATACTCCATAGTCGCACTCCCCACAAAGATTTGGCAATTAAGCACAAGTTCAATTAAGAACTCTCCCTCATAAAATGTCATTCCCGAAACACAAGAATAAATTTTGATAAGAAGTTTCCTAGATATAACAAGATTAGATAAGTGATAGAGAAATCAATCACCATCTTCATCATCGGAATCCATCCAAGAGGATTGAACTTTTTCCATTTCTTCCTTGATATCGGGAAACTTTGTAGCAATCACACATAATTGTTCTTGCATGCATTTTACCTTGGAATTGATCTTATGCACACCCTTGCGAATTTAATGAAGAATACCCAAGGTGGTAGGATCACAAGAACCGTCGAAGGAATCGCATCTTTGTCTTTTGAAAGCACTCATCTTCATACGTTTGAATGTACAACGACGAACAAGTTTAGGAGTTCCAATAGAGTTGCCAATTGGAGCAATGGAATGTGCTCGGCATATTTGCTCAATTAAGCATGGAAATCCTAACTTCTTGTTGGATAACATCATCGAGACCATTTGATAAATGATAAATCCACTAATATCAAGACACTGAGCACCCAACACAAGAAAATAGACCAACTCCGCAAAATCATGACGCCACCGAGAGTTCTCGATTGTGGAGGGACGAACATTAGAAATGCCAAGTTTTTCAAAACACATCAAAGCAAAACTAATATCATGGGTAGGAAATTTCCCTTCTATCCAATTCACATTCTTTCCACAAAACCATTGGAGATGGTTTCATATGATCGTTTTTGTCCTCTTGGTCTAGGAAGGCAAAGATTACCCAAAGGAAATTTTGGTAACCTTCGAAATCAACTCTCTATTGACTAGAATCTTTTTCTTATTTATCATAGTCTTGAATTCCAAATCTTGACGATTAACATGGATGTTAGTATAAAAGATTCTTGTAAAAGTATCAAAACCTTCACCAATTCCTTTAAAGATGTTACCAAGATTATACTTCTCAAACCACACTAAATCTTCTTTATGACCACTTTCTTCAACCAATTTTTTCTCTAGAAGAAATTCACTAGAATAAATATTTCAAAGATCTTACTACTAGAATCATTGATAAATACAATTCTAATAGAGTCTTGGTCACTTGGTAAAATCTTACTTGAAGACGAACCAAAATCCTTAGAAAAATTCTTTGGGTTCTTATCACCACAAGACTTTCCATTGAAACAAACAAGAGAGGATTTGAGAAGGAAGAACAAGAGAAGAACTTACTTGAGAAACTGCTTCCAAGACCTCCAAATTTGGTTATTAATAGCGCCTGTACCAAAACCCTAGTTCACGAACGCTTTTGAGAGAAACAAGAGGAGTACGCAAACTTGATCCTTAAATACTTGATAATGGGCTTGGACCCGTTCATGAACCGAGACCAGGATTCCTTATTGGGAAAAAGGAAAGTGTATCAAGGAGGACTCCTGAATCAAGTGGTTCGCACACTGTGACGGTTTCATATCAAAAAGACAGGAAAACCATTTTTATTCATGACTCAATGAACAGTTTAGAAAAACACTCCGAGTGCATAACAAGATTAAATTTTTCATCATATCACAGTGAAATAAATAATATAGTAGAAAGACTACAACTTATTTTTTATTCGCAGGTAGACATAAAAAAAACTGTCAATCAGAACCATCCTTGAAGGAGAAAATAATTATTTATTTATTTAAAACAAAGAAAAATAACCCAAAATACACAACACTAATCAAACCGTTACTTGCCCCATTTCAAGTTATATACAAATGGGGTGAAGCTCTTGTTACCGAGAGGCTAGATGGGCAGAGGAAGTCTCATGCACCTTTTCCAGTCGATATTTGTGAATTGTACCAGAAGTATAATCATAGTAATGATGATACTCGGGGTTCATTGATATTTATGATTAAGGAATGGAGTTTTCCGATATCTGGAACTTGTAACACAATCAGCAAAAACCTTTTTATCCAGTTTAACCGAGTTCTTAACAAATCCGAACTGCACATCATGAACACATGAATTGACAGAATCGGAAATTTCACCTGAATAAATATTTTCCTTAACCGAGATTAATTATTCCAGCGATTTAAAATGTTTTCAAAATACTTAAAAGATCTTTGTCAATCGATTCATCATGATAATATTCCTCAAATAGATTGAGAAGTATTCTAGTGAGGTTCCATATCTTTGATCTTTTGTTCAAATGATAGAGGCAAGAACACTTTTCCGACCAAGTCGTTTCCTGCAACGAACCTTTTTAAAGGAACCTTTATTTTTTTCCTTTACATTGCTTTTTATCATCTAAGATTTTTAAAGTCTTAGACGATTCGAGGTTATCTTGAGAGACAAGAGTTCTTGAGGAAAATAAACTCTTAACAATCTTTAAAGACTTCTGGTGTGAGCTACAGATGCACATAACAAGTTTCCCAAAGTGATTTCCCATAAGAACAAACTTTAGGATCAAAAAAACACAAACTTATGAGGTTTATCGTGTTTGCCTGCTCTGATACCAATTGAAAAAGTGGGGGTCTAACAACTACACACCCAATATTTCGTCAGGAAATCTGTATGGACTAACTCTAATATAATTACAAGAGAATCAACTAGACAGTCAGACTCAACCAAGGAAAATGTATCCAAGTGTTATATCTCAGTTTCTAAACACAATCTGCAATCTAACGGATATAAATCTATTAGCCCGATTGATATGAGAAATAAGTTGAACGGTATCAAAAACTAATGTTCAAGTGTCAATCAATTTCAATCCACAACCAAAGGTTTGATTTACCAATTGATTAAACTACGCACAACCTTTGATATCGCAATTATATAAACAAATATAATGCATAAATAAATAACACAGACACCAAAAGTTTTGTTAACGAGGAAACCGCAAATGCAGAAAAACCCCGGGACCTAGTCCAGATTTGAACACCACACTAAATATTAGCCGCTACAGACTCTAGCCTACTAAAAGATAACTTCGGTCTGGATTGTAGTTGAGCCTTAACCAATCTAAGGTACAGTCGCATTCCTTACGCCTCTGAATCTCAGCAGGACTATACGCACTTGATTCTTTTAGATTATCTCACCTACAATTTGCTACGACCCAAAGTTGAATACTTGATAAACAAATCTTTCTCCCGTAGAAAAGTCTATTCTGATATATAAATCTGTCTCCCACAGAAATACCTATGAAGTTTTGTTCCATCTTTTGATAAATCAAGGTGAAAAGGAACCAATTAATAATCCGGTCTTATATTCCTGAAGAACAACCTAGAAATATCAATCACCTTACAATAACTTAGTTATATGGTAGTAGAACAAGTTATTGTGGAATCACAAAGAATGAGACGAAGAGCTTTGTGATTAATTTTTATATCTTACCTATCGGAGATAAATCTCGAGCAAATCTTAGAGAAGATAGTACTCAATATGATTGAATAAGTAAGATCATAAGACGCAACTACGGAGAAAATAGTTGGGTCTGACTTCAGAATCCCAATAATGTCTTCAAGTCGTTAACTTATAATGGTTTTAGGAAAAACCTAGGTTAAAGGTGTTAGAACACTGCTCGGTCGAACTCGCATGCGTTGCTATTTCAATCATGTTTTTCAGTGTTAGTGATCAAAACTATAAGTCTTGATTTCTAGTCTACTTATAGATATCTCGGACTAGGATAGTTTTGTGTAGTTGAGCATTAGACTTCACGGTTTATCATTGAAGACGAAGAACTACTAAGGAGATATTATGGAGCTTCATCAACAAAAAGTTATGTGGAAACTCACTAATTTATCATTTGGAAAGTCTATTTCTATTATATCTCTTATATTTGAGACATAAGTCATATTTACGATAGTTTTCATTCATACACGTTTGAGACTTCGAGATGAGTTTAACTCACTTATATATTTCTCGAAATATGTGTTGGTAAGCTTTCGCTTCAATCAAGTTCATCTTGATTACGTGAAAATTGTCGAGTAACATCTTACATGATTTGTGTGAGACAACCATTTGATGTAGGCTTGGAATTTTTTGTTATGGTTATTTCAATATCTTGAAAATCGCTTTGATGATGATAGTTTGTGAATAATAACTATTATAACATCCTCTAAGAAAGTTTCAATGATTGATTGAGAGTTGAGTATGTGTAACCATACATGGATATAAACATAGTGTGTTCGCACATTTGTGTATAAGTCCAAAATCGGGAACCTAAAGTGTGGATACTTGTATGTATACAAAATAGTTGATGAAGACTGGGTAAGTATGCGTACCCGTACGCATACTGGCGGAAAATTCACGTCAGCTGAGATTGGCTTACAAAACCAACTCATATCCGGTTACCTAAGTATGCGTACCCGTACGCATACTGGCGAAGAAGTTCACGTCCGTGAATTTCTGCTGAGTTTGGAAACCAAAACAAACTCAATCTGGTGACTAAAGTACGCGTACCCGTTTGCATACTTTAGATGGTTATATCACTACAACCGTGGGTTCATGAACTTAAACATTTATAAAATAAGGAATGCAATCTTTGCAAACCATAGATAGTAATGTTCATGAATCAAATCGATTTTGTTTCAATTGTGTCTTGAAAAGATCTAAGCAATTGAACAACTCTCCAACTAGTTCACTTGAAGTCATTTGAACTAGTTATGGAGATTAAGAAGAATAAGGTTGATATGAAGGTATTCATATAGCTAAGCACGGTTAACTGTCGGTGAGCCAACCGGGTGTACATCTTTAGCTATAGTTACTCAAACCTAAATGAAAAGTACATTTCATTTGTGTGTGAAAAGCTAAGTTCGATCTAACGGTTGAAAGATATTAGCTTGAATCTAATCAGGTTTTCATCTAACGGTGAATATTGAATGCTTTGTTACTAAGCTAACATTGATTGCAAACCCTGATTTGAAAACTATATAATGAAGAACTCTAGCAACTGGGAAACCTAATCCCCACACCTCCTGTGTGTTACTAGTTGCATAATCTAGAGTCGATTCTCCTTTAACCTTAGGTTTTCACGAAACCCTGTAGGTTAACGACTTGAAGACTTCATTGGGATTGTGAAGCCAGACCCAACTATTTTCTTTGTAGTTGTGTGTTCTGATCTTGCTGATTTTATCGTATTGAGTATTATCTTCTCTAATATTTTCTCAAGATTTATTCTCCGATAGGCAAGATAAAAAATTAATGACAAACATCTTCGTCTCATCGTTTGTGATTCCACAATATCTTGTTTCGTTTCCATACGATTAAGATTATTGTGAGGTGATTGACAATACTGGGTTGTTCTTCGGGAATATAAGTCCGGGTTATAAATTGGTTCCTGTTCACCTTGATTTATCAAAAGATGGAATAAAAAACTCTTGGGTATTCCTGTGGGATACAGATTTATTCAATCTATAGATTTTCTTGTGTGAGACAGATTTTTTTATCAAGTCTTCGACTTTGGGTCGTAGCAACTCTTGGTTTTGGGTGAGATCAACTAAGGGAATCAAGGGCGTAGTATCCTTCTGGGATCAGAGATGTAAGGAGCGCAACTGTACCTTGAATCAGTGTGAGATTGATTAGGGTTAAACTACAGTCCAGTCGGAAGTTCATTGGTAGTAGGCTAGTGTCTGTAGCGGCTTAATACAGTGTGGTGTTCAATCTGGACTAGGTCCTAGGGTTTTTCTGCATTTGTGATTTCCTCGTTAACAAAACTTCTGGTGTCTGTGTTATTTGTTTTCCGCATTATATTTTGTTATATAATTGAAATATCACAGTTTGTGCGTTGAATCGATCAATTAGGAAATCCAACCTTTGGTTGTTGATTGAGATTGATTGATCCTTGAACATTGGTCTTCGGTACTGTTCAAGTTATATCTCTTATATTCAATCGGGATCGCAAATTCTATTTGCGGATTGCGGATTGAATTAAAAGAGATAGAGATATTAACTCCTTGATATACTTTTCTTAGATTGAGTCTAACTGTCTAATTGGTTCTCTTAAAAGTATTTCGGAGTTTGTCTATTCAGAGTGTCAAACAAAATATTGGGTGTGGTTGTTAGACCCCCGCTTTTTCAATTGGTATCAGAGCAGGCAAACACATTTAAGACCTTACAAGTCTATGTTTGTAGCAATCTGGATATGGACAGAAGTGTTATCCCTGATAAACGTATTTCCATAAGTAATATTTCTGTTTCAATTAAATCTAGTAAAGAGAAAGATTTTTAAATCTTGGATATAGATGAACCCAAAGTTCTAATGAAACAGACTAACATTGACAGGTGTTACTCTGACAACCTTTCTGACAAGTTTGACTCTGAAGCAGAAAGGAATGCAGCCAAAGAGAGTATAACGATTCTAAAACTTGTTAGAATCCAGGCTGATGATGTCAAATGGTTGAAACACAGAGTCAATGTCCTTGTTGGTATGGTAAATAAACGTGACTCTCTTCTAAAGGCTCTTCGTGAGGAAAACTCAAAGGCGGTGTCTTGGAAATTGAACTTCTTTTGAGTAAACTCTTTATTCAAGAATGTTCTAAAGAGTTCACTATACCATGTGCTTCTATTACAACTGTAAAAAAATCAGTTTCAGAAGCAAAATCGAAATCCCTTCCTATTGGGAAATATGTGCATATGTCTACCTCTAGTCAAGGTTATCCACATCACACAGAAGAAAGAAGTCTCCCGACGATCGTGTTAAGACTGTTCTCCCTAATCACCTCCGTGATCAGAAAGTATGTCTCTTTTGTGATTCAAAGTGACATCTTGAACAAAAGAGGAAATCTGGGTTGAATGACAATTCTATTGTTCGTATTCAACACATGTTAAAATTAATTCTTAAAGGCGTAACTGAAATTCGTATGTCGAAACCTATTGGTTTTATTACTCGCCCAGTGTGTCCTACCAGGAAAGTCAGTTCGATGAGTTCCTCAAATGTTCAAAATGCGGAACAGTCTCCCTAAACCAAATCGTCCAAGAAGAGATCAAAGATCTTCGTTAGTTAAAAAGGGAGATAATGTTGTTCTTGATGTGAAAAAGGTACCACAAGAAGGAAGCAAAAATGGAGAGTTGAAAGACGGACTGAAAATGATAATTGAAAGATATAAAGAGATCATTAACAGGTTGTCAATTCCTTCTAGACAAACCTCTTCAGGTAAGAATCCAGACTATGCGTCTTATTTTGATGATATAAAGTTTTATGATAACTTTTCACATCATAACGGTTTTCCTCTAAGATTCAGGAAAAAAGGGTTTAACCGAAAAAAATGTTCATTTGATGAGCTCAAGGCTCATACTTGTGTTATTGATCACAAGGTTGAAATCTCACTCACAAAAATCCTGGTTGAGTGAGGTAATCATGTATACTTGATGACAAAGTGGTTTCTGATTCTCTAGTTATTTTCTTATCGCCCTTAGCTGGATTATCAGTTTTAAACATGTATGCACAAGTATTAGGTTGTTGTTTCAAGCTTTTGCTTTCTTTTTCTTTTCTTCTAAAATACGGAGAGGTAAAAATGCTATTCTTTTGCTCTAAATTTTTCTCTGATGAGAACGTAAAATTTATTGAGCCAAGTTTTATGAAATTTCACTGAGCAAAAATTTTCTTTGCTAACCTTCTCTTGAGGTTTTTTTGGCGTTTGTACTTTTCTCCTATGGGTTAAGATTGTGTTTGTACGGGTAACCTTGTCACGAACCAACTTTGCTAAACCTAATATATGTTTCCTTGTGAAATCATATTTATACCAAACTTGTTTGTGAGACGCATACTCTTTTCTTGGTTTCAAGAATGGCTTCTCCTCCTTGTTCTTGGGATTTGCCAGCTGAATTTATTGATGATGTTGTTTATTTTGAGTTCGTTTTAAAGAAGAAAAGAACCATTTTCGAAGCAGATGAACTCAATCTCGGTGCATCATGTTATTATGCATATTCTCATCAAGATAGAGAAAGGGCTGAGATGCTTTCTGTTTAAGTGGTTCATGGTTTTCTCAATGATCTTGGGAAAGCAAAACTGAAGCTTGAAAACTTTATGAAGGATCTTGGTGTGTTACAAACTAGGTTGAAAAAGGTTAACTCTGACCTTGTTCTCATGAAATCACATGTTATGGATCTTCTCAAAGAAGACATCTTCTCTGAAGGAGCAGTCAATACTGCCAGCCTCATGCTTGAAGGTCTTGAAAACTATGAAGGTTCCGGTCGTGAACATCGTTTGAATTAATAGAGTTTCGTTTTGTTTAGGAAAACTTATTAAGAGAATTTTATTCTTGTTTTGTTTTAAGAAAAATAACTAAGGTTTGGAATAGCCATTATTGTGAGTACACATAGCTATGTCCAACGTTTTCATCTTCATTGTTTTTAGATTTATTTATTTAAATTCTACGTTTCTTGGAAGATGATTTTTGCAGTATTAATTTTTATGGTTTCATATATTGCAGTTTGTTATGGGAAATGTTGTTTACGTCCGTGAACCTTGATTGTCCCATACTTTGTCAAAAGTTATCTCTATTATATGTCGATATGAAAGTATTGATAAAAGATGGAATGAACTTTGACAACAAAAGTAATGCCTATTTTATTAGAGCATTGCTCGGTTGAACCCACCAAGCGTTGGTATGTCAAGTTTGGTTGTCATATTTTAGTGAATCGAAAATCATTTAAAGAGTCGCTTGATTATATACTAGAGTCAACTTCGTATAGGTTACCTTGAAACTATTAGGATTTGAGACTTACAAGTATTACATGAAGACTTGAAGATTGTGAAGAAGTATGGAGTTACAACGATAACAATCATCCTTCCTCTTGAGGTTAGTAATATTTGACTTGAATTGTTTCATTTCTTAATGTATATTTCAAGTCATGCATATTGAAAACGAAACTGCGAAGCTGTGTACGAAACTCTAGATAGACATAGTATTAAGGAATACAATACGAGGTTTATTACTTAACCATTAAACTTTGTATGAATGTTATTGTGATTATGTATGAGTGAGAGTGAAGATTTCATCCTAGGAAACAATGTTTTTACATTCTTTTAAAGAAAGTAAGTTCACAAACTCGTTTGTGGGTCGAAAGGGAAATCGTTAGGCTTATTGGTAATGCTATTCATTGCAAATCTATTTTGAACTACCAATATGTGTGATGCGTATAACCGGTCATAAATTTGTTTATGTTCTTGGTAAAACTATTCACAGAGGCCTGACTTAAGTCATTGGTATAACTTTTATTAGTAGAACCGATCTTAAGTAATCACTCAAGATGGTATAGTCGATGCCTTGTAAATAACAACTTTTTACTAGTGAAAGGGGAACCGATCCTAGTGAGAGGTGCAATAAATTTGCAAGAGGGGAATCGATCCTTGTAAGAGGTGCAACAAGTTTTTAGTGTGAAGGGAACCGATCCTATGAACATGTGCAACAAGTTCTTTGAAAATGAGGGAACCGATCCTATGCACATGTGCACCAAATTACGAGTAGTTACCATAAGTATGTGAGGAACCGATCCTAGTAACTAGTCAACCGAGTTTTGGTAACTAGTGTGACTATGCACAGTACTCACATGGAGGTAGAACCGAAACTTGTTTTGGTAAAACCGTGAAACCATGTTTGGTGATTTGATAGGATAATCAATCACATAGTTCTTGGGAATCAGATGAAAATCGTTTCCAAGATTGTAAGTATGAAAAAGGACTTGCAAAGTAAGGATGTCGTCATTCTTCGAACACGAGTTGTAACTCTTATCATTAATTGTTCAAAGATATTCCTTGATAGATAAGGAGAATCCCAAGATCGAAATAAATTGAGAATCTTTTAATTAAGGTTTCTTGGTTTTTATACGGTATTTAATTTCCAGCAATTAAATACATATCTTTAGAAAATAATAATTAGTAATGTGCATTTACTAATTATAGATTTTTCTATTGGGATTTCGGTCAATATTTGGACAGAGCATTTCCGGGAATTATGAAAACCGATTTTGGATTTATTGTATATCTTTGAGAATATTCGGTTTTGGAAATTCCTTGGTGTCCAAACTTCCTTGTCTATAAATATTGAAGTTTGCATCTCTTGCAAACAAATCCTCAGAGCCAGCAAAAACACCTCAGTTGTGTTGTTACTGGTGGAGCCGCCTATCATAAAGGAGAATACCCTAATTAGGAGAAATCTCTTACGGACGCTCAGTTTAAAGACTTCTTTGAGATTGAGAAGCTCTATGAGTTCCGCTGGTAGGAAACTAGATAATTGCAGTTTATTATTAGTTTTCAATTGATTTGATTGACTAACGGTGGTTGAACTTTGATTGCCCCTAGTTTGTTTATGCTTGAGAATCTTCTCTTCTGATATAAGATTCACTCAAACTAGATCGAAGTTTCGACGGGGATCTTTAGACTGTTTTTAGATCTAAAGACGTCTTGTGATAATCCGACGTTGACAGACTCCGTTCTGTGTGAATTGATCATAAGAGATTCAAGTGTGATTGTGTGCAGGTGCTTATTCAAGATCAAATAAGATTTGAAGACAATAAGACTTTTTGGGTTCAATCTTTGGTGTACGCAATACTTGTTTCGGCTGGAAAGGGATCCGACTATAATCCGATTTATCTTTGTGATGATCGTGATTGATTAGTTGAGTAGATCGGCTTCAATACACTTCTTTGTGATTAAAAGTATTGATTGCTGAAGGCTTACAATCACTTTGGTGATTGGTAAGAAATAGATCTAAGGACCCGACAAAGGTGTTTATTAGTTAAACGAGAGAGCCTTTGTCAGACTCATATCACTTGATTGAAAAGAGTTGTCACCGAACAGATTTGTTGTTCCTTTACTGTTTGGAATACGAACCAAAGGAATTGTTCTGAGTGAGTGACTTATTATAAGTTGGAGGCGCATGGATACTAAAGAAACTAGGTGAACTATAGGTTTAGTTGCTTGGTCTCAACTATACGAAGTTGGTTTAGATTTTTTATAACTGCTTAATTCTGAGAGTATTCAATCTGGACTAGGTCCCGGGGTTTTTCTGCATTTGCAGTTTCCTCGTTAACAAAATCTTGTTGTGTCTTTTATTTTTCTATTTCCGCAATTATAATTGTTTTATTATAATTAGAAGTGAAATACACAAACGTTAATTCCCATTTACTTGATAGATAATTCTATAGTGTTTGGTTAAGTCTGAACCTATTATCAAGTAAACATACGTTGTTGTTGTATTGTCTCGATCTCGTATCCATAGACGATCACGCGAAGTGTGCAACCAATTAGTTGTATTGTCTCGACACAGTCCATAGACAATCACTTTCAGAGAAGGGACTTATAGGTGAAAAAGTTTTAGATTGAGGTATATTTGGGTACCTTCGTCTTTTCTTCCTATAAATAATTGTGTCCCATAAGCTCAAAATCCTTGTTTATTTTGTCCCATTCTAAAATGGTCCAAAAAGATTAAAACTCTAAATTGACTCCACATTACATATTACATCGTATGTTCTTATATTTGAATAACACAAATAAATACATTTATCTAAGCCACTATATCATAAAACGTCGATACATTTCAAATGGAAACCCATTCGACTCGAAAAAGATATATCTCCAATTCTTGAAAACTCTCAGACAGTCTACGACATTGATTTTCTAAATGTGAGCCATTTCAGATGGAAACCCACCACCAAAACCACTAATTACCACTACCTTTTCCACCACCATCACTATCACAATCTCAAACACCACCTGGGTCATCCCTAATTTCTATGTATTTGATTATTAATAAATTTATTATTTATTTAATAAAAATATATTTAGAAAAATGTAATGGGTTGAAAAGAATTTTAAAAGTTACTATGATTCTTTATTAATAAATTTATTATTTATCTAATGAAAGTATATTTATTAAGATAATTATAAGACATTTATGATAAGAGATTAATAAAATATTTATTATAAGAAATTAATGATTCAATAATGATATGAACAATTAGGGCTATGGATTTAGCTTTGCCAAGAAAAAAAATTATGTCAATTTTAACATTTGTCATTTTTTTGTTGGCTCTATATAAAATGATAATTATTCAATATGTTTTTTATTGTTATGTTTTATACTTTTGAGAATTGCAAGGTTGACCTAATATTTGTCTTGAAAAAACCACTGGGTGAAACATGTAGTGAGACCAATTGAAAACCTTTACTATCATTAGCATTGTTGGGTTTTTCTCGGGTTGTTTTTCGGAAAAATTTGCGGTCATCCTGTGCAATTGTTTCTTTTGTATTAATAACCATCTTACTTTTACATTAAAAAATCAACCACAACATCCATAATAATGTTATTTATGTCATAAATACATGGAATAAATATTGTCACTAACATACTGAGCACCTGCACTACCATCACCGGAACCATCCATCACCACTGCCTTTTCTTCCACCAACACTATCGTCATTGGCTTTATGCACCACCATCATAAAGACCACCCCGATCATCCGTAATGTTTATCAACAAATTTATTATTTATTTAAAGGAAATATATTTATTAAGAAATTTATAATGAGAGATTAATAAAACATACATTATGTGAAGTTAATGACACAATAATGATGTAAACAACTAAAACCATTGATAAATCTTTTCCCTAAATAAATCTCAGCCGCTCTTTATCTTGCCTAACCTGTCCTAATGCAAAATTTAGATTAATACAATTTTTTTTTTGGTATGGTATGCAAAATAACACATTATTTACAATTTATATGAAAATAATTTATTATATGTCAAAAGGGGGTCGGTTCCCAGATTGTCGCTCGATTGATAATCAATTCATTCTAAATGTTTGCTCTTTTGCTTTCTAATTAAGCCCTCTGAGGCATCTTTTTATGCAAAATAATTTTTTCAATTATAACCGCTCTTTATCTTGGTTTGGTATCTAACTTTCAGAATGAGCTTGGTTTCTTTATAGTCCTCAACGTTTCATTTTCTTTCATGTGCCGACCCAACAAAAATCTGGCCTAGAATATTTATTTTAATTTAAAAAAAATTAAAAATAAAAGAAAAACAAATTTAAAAACTAATATCAAATTAAAAAAATAAACCAAGGGTAACTAAGTAATTCATCCCATTACCACTACTTATTCCACCACCACCACCATTAACGTCATTACTCCACCATTCTCACCAACACGTACCACCATTATCCTCACCGTTGATCCACCACCCCCGTCAACCATCACAACCACTATTATCCTCACCGCTAAATTTATTATGTACTATATTAATGAAATTATTAGTTTAAATTTAAAAAAATTAAGAAAATAAAAGAAAAGCAAATTTAAAAACTAAATAATTTATATACCTTACACCTTCTCATCCAACTACCACTACTTCTTCCACCACCACCACCATTAACAACATCACTCCACCATTCTCACCAACACCCACCACCATTATCCCCACCGCTGATCCACCACCCTCGCCCACAATCACAATCACAATCACTATTAATGTCTACTGATTTAATATAAGATAAATTTGGTGTACTGTATTTATGAAAGTATTAGTTTTAAATTTAAAAAATTAACAAAATAAAAGAAAAACAAATTTTAAAAATTAAATAATTTATGTACCTTACACCTTTCTGATCTCACTACCACTACTTCTTCCACCACCACACCATGAACGTCATCACTCCACCATTCTCACCAACACCCACCACCATTATCCCCAATATTGATCCTCCACCACCTCCGAACACCATCACAACCACCATTAATGTCTACTGATTTAATATAAGATAAAGTTATATGTATTGTATTAATGAAAGTATATTTATTTGATTAATTAAACAAACATTTATTATGAAATACTAATAGAACATTTATTATTGAAAGTTAATTAAACTGATCATTTTACGGCCGTAGATTTAGCTTTCCCAATAACGAATCATGGCCGCTCTTTATTTTTCCTAAGTTGTCCAAATTATGCTTTATAAGCTATATATATATACGTCCCTTTTCACATGCTTCACACGAGTCAATACGCCTAACCCTCATTACTTAGGGCTATTTCCACTTTTAATTTTTTTATAATTAGTTGAATTTGAGAAATTTCTTCATATCAAAAGATCAAGAGAATCTCACTATGTATATCAACCACTTACTTTAAGTTGAATGATTACAATGAGTATATTATTTTCATACTTCAACATATACTAGTTCGTTAACATCATGGATTGAGTGGACAAATGGAAAAAATTCTGACTCATATCACCTTTTGCGAGTCTTTCCACAAAAGTTGAAATGCATTGTGCTTTCGATTGCAACATAACTTTGTTGAAGCTACTGATTCTAATTCGACAGTTTAGCAAGTGGATTACATCCCACTGAACATTCATGTTTGGATAGAAATTATCAAGAATATTTCAAAACTTTCCTTCAAGCATTACATAGATGTTTAGGTGTTTCTAACAAAGATTCTTGTGCTCAGTGTAAATTGAGGACGATATGTTGCCTTAGATACATATATAGGGGCATATGACTTCATCTTTTAGATGGTACGTCGTCATTAATAGAAGGTTTTATATGAGATATATTCCTTTTCCATTGCTAAACGGTTTCCAAATCAAATTGACAATAATGGTACTCTAGTACTTCTGAGCCAAAAAACAATTGTGAGTCTAGTTGGTTCAACCAACTGAATAAAAGCCATCATTTTGACAATAAATGTTATCATATAAAGAACAAAATAATACCGAGACCAAAGTTCTTAATAGTCAACAAGATTGACTCATTGGTCAAAATCTGCTTCATGGGTTAACAAGGTCACGGTCATATATGGTCCATTATATGTGAAGTTTTCAAGATAATTGATAATAAACTTGAAACTAACAACATAAGCCCAAAACACATCGTTAACCTTAAAATCGAAAATTCCATCATTCTATTGCTCTTCATGTTAAGTCTAATTATCTCTCAAGCAAACTTTGTTTAGTATTGTTATCGTGATCAAATTAAAAGCGTGGAGATATAAACCTTACTTAGATTAATTGTTTCAACTTAGTTAATAAAAATAAAATTAAATGGATAACTTCATTAGTGAACTTAATGACTTATCCCTATTAATTGGTGTGTATTAATCCACATATCGAATTAACTACTGATGTACGAAGTTATAAATTCCTAATCAACATAAACAATAGACCGTATGAGATATGTAAGTAATAAGCTATATGCAACATTAGATAAATTACAAATAGAGAGTATAGATAAACCCTTACATGTATCATTGCATATCTATGTTTGTAGACCTTCTCCATGTCAAATACATACATTAGCTTCTGACCATTGCACTTGACTGAACTTCAGGATATTATATTCACCGAGAAGCTCGTGCTAATAACGTGTTGTAGATAAACTAAAGTTAATAAAAAGATAAATAGATAAAAAAATAAAAAAATCTCTTTATTGATGGATACATCTTTCTTACAAAGATAATGTGTTTATTTATAGGCTAAACAAAGAGAGTGCGGGATTCATTACATTATGTTGCCAATGCACATGCATACTAAATGTATGGTTATATAGTAGTGAATGACATACATACATGCATCCATTATACTAATATTGGTCCGCACATGCATAAGTATTGAACCCTACAACAATAATAGATTATTAATCGGAAAAAAAAAATTGAAAAAAAAAAAGAGAAAACATACGAAGAAGAAGAAAAACAATATATGATCTAAATATAAAGAGAGAGAAAATAAATTGAACGACCCAAGCCACTTTACATGTGGATGGGGTTTAGGTCTTGTGTTAATGAAGTTGTGAACCGAAAAAAGTGAAAATTGATTTCTTGCAGAAAGCAGAAAAATAAAAAACAATGAGACCCGTAAAGAAAAAATATATAAAAAAACCTCAAAAGTAGGAAAAAAAATTACAAAGCTAGAAACCATTCCTCACTAAAGTAATTTTTCCTAGAGGAACATTTCCTCTCATAAGTTGTGATTCAAAGATTCTTCTACATTTATGCGGAAGCTGGGAAGTATGATATATAACCACATTTTTCAGTCTTATCAAGGGTGGTAAAGCTCCAATAATACCTAATCTAAGGGATAAAGAGGAAGGTTAGTTTAATCTTTTGAATATTTTCAAACGTGTATGGACCAAAAAAATGCAAGTCTTACGGCCTATGATGCTTGGAAAAAATTACAATTTTATAAGCCATGTTGATTAACAATTGAGTTTCTCCACTTTGGGTAATTGGCAAATTAGAAAAGTGGGACCCTATACAATTTTTTTTTGTAAAATAACTTGCTTTGTTGTGTTTGGTAGGACCCAGAGAGGTAAGGCGACAACTAAAACCATCTTATGTGATCACTAGAATATATTCACAAAGTGTAATCGTAGGAAGATTAATATTTTCATTCTCTAAATAGTTTACTCCTCCTTTAGCCAGTTACGAATAAAAAAGTAAATAGTTGAACCTATGAGAACATATGAGATATCTGTTCTAATCACCAGAAATATGATAGCAATGAACAAACTCACAAAATAAGCAATACTCAAAAATAAGTGATAAAGATTAGGTATTGCAATCATCTTCCAAATAACATTTAACCGGTTAAACTTCAATAAGTGATAAATGATAATATTTGAAATAGCTAATGTTGAACATGTAAATAGGCTACTTCAGCAGCTAATTTTTCCTACTTTAACAATAAGAATGGATTCCTAAAAGGGGTAAATTAGAAAGGTAATTCCCTAAAGAATTCTTCATCATTCTCGAACTCATTGTCAGCTAACGACATTGAAACATAGGGTTCTTGATTGAGGGTGTTGACTCCTTCCAACCTATTAGAATGTTGTTTGATAAGTGCTTCTTGAATATCGAGAGACTTCTATTGAATACCTTAAGGTACTGCACTTCCACCTTAGTGTTCTTGAGTTCCTTAAAGAGGGTTTCAAATCTTTGATGGTTAGAGCCTTTTTCTCTTGGATTCTTCTTATTTCTTTAAGAAATGAGTCTTTATCCCTAAGGTAGAATGTTTCATCTTCCTTAGTAGTTGTGAGATTATCAACAACCATAGGAATACATGTCTCACAGAAGAGAGTGTGCTTTGAGGTTTCATAATGATTTCTCAAATGATGTGATTTTCCTTTTCTCGTGAACCACATATATATAGCACCCCGATAGAAAATCTTGAAAGGATTCCCAAAATAGAGTGAAAATGGAAAGGGGAAGATGACCAACCATGATGAGTTACAAAACTTATATAATTCTTAAGAAATAAAGATTCAATTCACGAACTTCTAAACGTAGAAATTCCTATGTATCATGTTCTCGTCTCTTGCTTAAGAGTCAGATAGGTAATGAGAATTCCATACTAAGAGCATAAGATTTATTGATAGTCACAGGGAGTCACTACATTTTAGACTCACTATTAGCGATATGGTAGCACCAAGTCATGAAATGACTTAATTTATCAAGTGCATATAGAATAATTTGACATTCCATATTCGGAACTTGGTACTAGACAGGATACGTGACTCATATACGAGACTCGTCTAATGGAGCATATGCTCATACAATCGAAGATGAATTTCGGTTATTCTCCTTTTTTAATGGCTACAATTGACAAGGATATGTCATTATTACACAAAATAAACCTCAAAAGAAGATATAATTTCAAGTAATAATATTCATGACACAAATTAAGGTTAGTTTGTTCCAAATCCCTTGTTGTGCACAGTTATTGTATCTTCAACAGGCACATGAGACAAGAATGCACTTTTCAACACAACCAGTTTTTGTTGAGGTAGGCATCAATAAGCTCACCACCAGATTCATGCACGTATTTGTCAACTTCCATATTCTTTGATCGTTTAGATATAGTTCTCATACTTACTTTAGGTTTATCTTTTTCTTTGGAATCAAACTTTTAGGAGAAGGAGGTATAGCCTTACTAACCTATGATTTATTCGAATTTTGGAAGATTTGAAGAATATTGGTCAAATGAGCACCCCTTAGTTATTTGTTGACATCTTACTTTATGTTTGTACTTGAAGCATGGTTTAGATCATGGCCTTCCATGGTACATAAAGTACATGCTCGATTGGATAATGATTGTTCAAAAACACCATTTACTTCTGTACATAGACATACTTGTGATGATCCTAAAATGTGACCAAGGTAATTTTCATTAGTAAGTGAAAAATCCATCACATCCTCCAGAGTGTTTGATGTGGAATTATCAAGGATATTGTCAAGATTAATGTGAGCATTGTTATATTCATTAAAATTGACAGATTCAGTCTAGAGATAAATAATGGAAATTTCTTCCCCTTATGAGTCATAATGATCAGACATTTTATCGAGTGTTGCATCAAGATCCTTATTGCCAGTGTATTTTATGCAATTAAAGCACTCATTAGAAAAGTGACTGAACCCTCATTGCTTCAAGCACTGAGGCATATCCTTATCACCATTATTGTTTGAGTCCTTGTATTTAGGAGGAACACGATTGTGTAGCTTGTTTGATGAAAAAGGAGGATCTTTAAAGAAACGTTTATTTCTCTTCATAAGAAGATTTCTAAACTGACTTGTGATAAGTGACACGGAAGTATCCAGATCTTTATCCGAAAATTCGTAGTTGTCAACATGTTGTTTGTTAGGAGCACTGACACTTTCACATTTATCAATTACCTCAGTATTCTTTAAGGCTTTGCATGCAAAGTCTTTTTCGGCCTTAGTATGTCGTTCATGATCAAAGATCTTTAACTTTCCAACAAAGATGCTTTTGAAAAATGTTGAAAGATCGTTTCCTTAAGTGATGCCATGTTTCTTATACTCATATCGAGCCAGTAAAGATCTTAGAATTTTCATTACGATATTCTTTTTCAGAATTATTCCCACATAATGCATGAAAGGCATTCACTATAACAGGTAACTTGTGATTAAATTCTTCAAACGAATATTTATCAGCCATACGAAGGTTTTCCCGGTCAGAAGTTAGGTTTCGAGGCCTTACTTCTTTTTTCTGAGGTATTCCCATTAAATACGAGCTCAAAGATATCCCAAGCATCTTTCGACGAAGTATACGTAGACACATGATATTGAAGATCTTGGCTTATGACATGGATAATAACATTCAACCCATCAGAATTATGCTTTTGTTGGCATTATATTCAACGATATCCTTAAGCGTGATTGCATTGTCTGCAGTAATTGCAGAAACTTTATAATCCTTGAATACTCAAACTCAGGTATGGAAATCACTAGCTTGCAAGAAGGAACACATATCTATTTTCCATCATAATTAATTTTGATTCGTTGAAGGCTGGTGGTACATTAATAAAGATTGAAGTATTATCCATAGATTCAAATCGCCATAAACACAGACTTATCAGGTCTAACGGTGTTTGCCTGCTATAATACCAATTGAAAATGAGAGGGTACCAACTTCCACTAATTTTTTCATTCGACAACATGTACGGACAAATAACAAAATCACAAATAGGTCAAATCAATGACCCTTGGAGAAGATTGTATATAGAGTTTTATCTTTCTCTTCCACAACAAACATGTATAAACCAAAGGAATGTATCTGAACGATATTAAAATTAAATACTCAAGGTAAGAGGATACGAATTCTAATATCTTTGAAGATATGTATTCAACAAGAACAAGTCTTGTTTTTCATCTCAAATAATAAGGACTTAAACTATTTAAGTCGATTACCTAATTAAAAGAGTTTGAATTCTAACAAGTATGAAACTTATATCTTTGAAGATATTTTCTTACCATAAACAATATAACATGGAAAATAAAAGATGTAATCATGCTTAAAACCGTTGCATACACTATGCTACCATCATACTTTGGACCAGAATATAATTGAGAATGGATTAACCCTCCAAGCAATTCAGTTGAAGTCGTTCTCCTTATGTATCTTGAACCTCCCAAGATTCTACACACTTGGTTCTCTTAGCTAACGTCCTTTACAACCTAAGAGTTTCTTCAACCTCAATTAAGAATTTTGATACCTATCTTCCTTTAACAGACAAGCCTATTTGGTTTCCTTTTTGATATGTTTTAATCTAGGTTTGGAAATATTTTTCCAGTAGACAAAGTCCAGCAAACCTCACGAATCTATAAAATTCACACGTGTTACCAGAGAAGCATGGATTAATAACCATCTCTCAAAAACAATCCAAATAAATTAAATAAGAGTTAAAATATCTATCTTGAGGAATTACAAAGTCTGAGACAAAGAGAACTTTGTAATTTTTATCTATCTTGTTCCTGATCTAAAGTCTGCAAGCTTCAATACCCAGTATAATAAGATCTGGATACAATAACTATCAGGTAAAAAAAGAATATCAGGTAAAAAGATAGTCTAACCGGGTTTCACGAATCTCTAAGTGAAGTCTTCAAAGTCGTAACCTAGAATACATGAAGAACCTAAGTTATAATGGACGACCCAAGCTTTGCAACTAGGACATAAGAGTACCTGGGATTAAGAAATCATGTTGGAAGAGTTTCTCTATTTAAAGATTTTCAAGGCTACAGATTGCTTTGAATTCAAGCTAACGTTGCTTGAGATCAAGTAAGCACTTTCTAAATGAAATTCCTAGTTAGAAATTCATGTAAACATGTGAAATATATATATTGGAATTACACAGAGGAATATGCACTAGGGTCCGAAGTTATGGACTCGTGCACAATGATAGTCCATAGCTACAAGCATGCCTTTGAACTTACAAGGACTAAACTTGTTCAATAACACTCAAGACTAAACAATAGTCCACAAGCCAAAAGTGATTTTATTAATAAAGTTGTCTCAGAAGTGTCTATGAGAGTTGTAGGAATATCGAACATAATCATAAAGAGTAGTTTGTGACCTTCTGCTGAACTGGAACTGTATAGGTTTGCAAAGCGCTGACAGTTTGCAAAATCATGACGTAAAGGTTTGCAAACCATGGAAGTCTGTGAAGTTATATTTAAGGGGTTTTCAAGCCTACCCCTAATACATAACTCATATGTAAAGGGTTCACAAACTGGGTATGAAAACCTCTACAATCTGCGGAATTCAGATTGACTTAAGGATTACATACAAGTGTACCTACCTTGTGCAAAGCAGTACGAATTCTCTTATAATTCAATTGGAACATTCCCAATATCCATAAACAGTATCCATTGTTTCTTGGGAAATTTCCAAAAGTTCAACTTGAAACAAAAATAATTTGTCAACGATAAATTTTTCTAACTAAGATTGCCAAGGATCTATGATTATCCATTGCTTGAATCGTGTTTCGGGAGTTTAACCAAGACAAGCTTAAAGTCGAATTTTTTTCTTTTCAATATTAAATCTACTAAAATCATACAAAATAGTCTCATAAGTTAGAATGGTATATGTCGTGAGTAAACATGATATGTCAGTTATCAAATACTTTCTTTGTTGATGAAGTTCTCGCAAATTACTTCGTTTATTGTTCAATTTTCAATTTTCGAGGTTTATCTAGTGATGTATGATACCCAACTACCATATTCTAATCCTAGTGATACTTTATATTAGTAAGACTAAAAATCAAGATATAGTTATGTACACGTAACATTGACAACAAGCTTGAGATAGCAAAACTTGCAAGTTTGACTGAGCGATGCTCTAGCACGAAAACCTATGTACCTGATTATGTAGAAGACTTTTTGGATGATCTCAAAAATCAAGATCCAAGATCAATATAGTTGTATCTGAATTATCTAGATTTGAATTCTAACAAGTATGAAACTTGTAATTTATCTTTCAAGATATGAATTCAACAAGAAAAAGTCTTGGTTCGATAATAAATAATAAGGAGTTAAATTATCTAGATTGATTACGTACTACTTGTGGTATTCCTATTATAAAGATAAACAATATAATTCATAAAAAACATTTAAAGAATTTTATTAACGAGGAAAAATATACTGGATGAAAAGCCCCGGGACCTCGTCCAGCTTTGAACACCACACTATATTAAACCGCTAAAGACACTATCATACTGTCAGAGTTCAGACCAGAATGTAGTTGAGACCGAATTATCCCTCCAAGAAATTCAATCGTGGTATCCTATGTCTCTTGAATCTCACAAGATTCTACATATTTGGTTTCCTTATCCGACATTCTTTACAGCCTAAGAGTTGCTTCAACCTCGATAAACACTTTTGGTACCTAACAACCTCTAGTAGACAAGCTTATTTCATTTCTATTTTCATATTTTTTTTATCTAGGTTTGGAAATATGTTTGTGATATATAATTCTAATAAACCTCACGGATCTGGAAGATTTGCACTCTTATTATAGAAAATCCTTGATCATTGACCACCTCTTAAGAAGAATCCAAACAAATCAAAGAAGAGTGTATATATCTACCTTGAGGAATCACAAATTCTGAAAAGAAGAGAATTTTATGTTTTCTATCTATCTTATTCTTGATATAAAGTTCGTAACTTCAATAACTAGTAAAATAAGATCCGAATACAAAAAATATCAGGTAAAAAGATAGTCTGACTAGGCTTCACGAATCCTTAAATAAAGTCTTCAAAGTCATAACCTAATTCAGTTCCGTGAAGAACCCAAGGTTATCGAGGACGCCTCTAGTTTTGCAACTAGGATACAAGAGTGTCAGGGATTAAGAAAACCAAGTGCAAGAGTCTCTGTATTTATTGACGTTTAAGGCTACAAATAGCTTTGAATTTAAGCTAACGTTGCTTGAGATTCATGAAACACTTTATCAGTTTAGATGAAATTCCTAGCTGGAAATTCATATAAGCATGTGAAAAGTCCATCATGGAACTACACAGAAGAATATGCACTATGGTTCAGAGTTATGTAAACTGCGCACAATGATAGTCCATACCGGATAAGTAAGCCAGTGAACCTACAAGCCTTAATGGTGTTTGACAATACTCAAGATCAAATAATAATCCACAATCTCAAAGTGATTTTGTGAATAAGTCGTAGAGAGTTGCAGCAAAAACGAACATAGCCATATAAACAGTTGGTGAACATTTATCATATGTAACTGGGTAAGTATACAATTACCGGGTTCGCAAAGAGTTGTAGCAGTTCACGAGGTCAGGCTCAAAGGATATACAAATCAGATTTGCAAACATCTTCCAGTTCACGAAGTCAGATCGTAAGGTCATGCAAACCAGGTTTGTAAACCTGTACAGTTCGTGGAATTCAGATCGATTAGGTATGCATACCTTGCTCCAAGCAGTTTTGAAAGTCTTTCCGTTAGAGCATTGCTTGGTCGAACTCGCATGCGTTGTTATCTCAAGCATGTTTGTCAATGTTACTGATCAAAACTATAAGTCTTGATTTCTATCCTATATAGCAAAAGGTCTCGGACTAGGATAGAAAGTGTAGTTGAGCTCAAGACTCCATGGCAATCATCATACAAGACGAAGGACTAATCAAGGAACCGGTGGATCTTCATCGACTAAAACGTATGTGGAGACTTGAACTTATATGTCACTCAAAAATCTATCTACTCTATCTCATATTATTGAGACAAAAGTCGTGTTAATATATAGACTTTCATTATACACATTTGCTATTTTGAGCCGAGTTTAACTCGCCTATCTATTTCTCGAAATATGTGTTGGTAAGCTTTCGCTTTAGCGGAATTCATCTTTAGCTAGTGACGAAAGTCATGTTATGTTTCAATCACTTTGGAAATTGCTCTGACGAAAAATGGTATGTGAATAACGGCTATATCCGTCCTCTGAGAATGTTTCAATGATTTAAATGAGAGGTTAGATTACATAACCATTGGTAGGATATAAGCATTGTTGTGGAAACACATACATGTATAAGTCCTTATTCCTTGAACCAAAGTTTGAGAACTTTGTTGATCAAGAGAAACGGAATGTGGCGTGAGCAAAGTCCGTGAACTCAGTCCGCGAACCGGCGTAAGTTCTCGACCCGAGAATTGCTGCTGGAGTTTGTGAACTCCTTCCGTAAGCTTAAGTCCGCGAACCCAGTCCACGAACTTGAGCAGGTTATATCTAAAACTGGTTTTTCTTGAACTCATGTTTATATAAACTAAGGAATGCTTTTGCAAACCGTGGTTATAAATTTCATCAATCGATTCGAGTGAATCAAACCGTTTTTGCTTCAATTGTGTCTTGTGTAGTTACATAAGATCTAAGCAATTGAACAACTCTCTAACTAGTTCATTTGAGTCATTTGGACTAGTTATGGTGAAGAAGAATATGGTGGATATGAAAGTGATCATATGGCTAACCATTTGGTTAACTATTATTGAACCAACAAATGTTAATGTTTGGGAACGGCCACATAAACCCAAAATTGGACATTTCATTTGTCTGTAACAAGCTAAGTTTCCGATACAACGGTTGAGAAATATTAGCTTGAATCTAATCAGGTTTTCATCTAACAGTGAATATTAAATGCTTTGTTACTAGAGCCGGCAAACGGGCGGGCCGGGGCTTGCTTGTTATGGGTTACAAGGATTCGGGTTAACACGGGTCAAAACCCGCGGGTTGATATTCTTCACGGGTGGTCATTTCATCAACTCGCACCCGTAACGGGTTAAATCTGCGGGTTCACGGGTTAACCCGTTTATGGTGAGTCAACTCTCCAGAAACCGATTTGACAGAGTTTCCTCTGATTTATGAATCAATCCAAATTATCTAATCAACAGATTCAACAACCACAGACTCACAGTGACAAATTCAGACTGTCACACGCCAAAACTTAATGAAAGGAACCGAAGATCAAGAAAATTTCAAAACTTAACAATGTATCACAGTCTCAGATTCACAGAATCACAGTATAGACTATAGAGTCACAAAAGGAACACATTTACATCATCAGTTCGTGATATCTTCAACAAAAAAAATAACCTTCAAGACCGTAGTAAATAGTATTACCATTGTTTGTACTCTGTATCACCAAGTCCAATATAAAGATATTAATAACCACTTCTGGACTTCCTGCACAAAATATATATTTGTGGTTAATCAAAAAAAGTGATAACTATCCAAAAAAAACATCAAATCTCTTTTTTATACAAAAAGCGGAGACACTGTGAGATAACTGTCTGTCCAAAAAACATTCTCATTTTCCATGTTTATCTTTGAGTTGCTCCAACTTGTTCTTGTACACTTGACATCCTGGACCTGGATGGAGCCACAAAGAATAGGTCAAAGACTCAAAAATCAGTACATTACTTACTTGACAGTCACAGAACTTCATTATCATACAATAATTTGTATGGTTACAAACTGCACAACCAAATGCAGTATGAAATTTGATCAAGATAAACGCTATAATGAACTCTACTTCATAGACTCTATAATATGTGCTAATAAGCAAGGGTGTCAACCGTTTAACATGGACCTAATCATGCAGCATTTACTATCATATATATCAAATCATTTCAGCTTAAATGATGATAACTAGCTAACTGCAATCAAGAACCTATAATCCAGTTAGTATTGTGCATAAGCATTACCAAAAATCCTTATGATCATGGCAACAGTTTTTTCTTCACTTCGGGGAAGCAAAATCACAGGCTCGTCCCTGCATACAAACATCATCATTTAGATACATGATTCACTAAACATGATACTGATCTTAGTAATCAAATCATATAAAACCAACCTAAACATGATATTTCAGGGATCTAAAATTACTTGTAACATAAGATCGAAGTAATTACGACAAATGTAAACACTAAGATTAACACTAAAATACAATCTATTTGTTGTTTCAAATACAAGACTGCCTAAACATGTTAATAAGTGTACAAAATCATATAAAACAAACAAATGCATAAACTAAACTAAAAAACCAACCCCACTCAAACTGTAAAATGAATACAGAAAAAGTTAAGCAGGGAAAAAAAACAGAACCTACCATAATTCACTCCTGAGTTGTTGATGCTGATGATACATAGAAACCCACAAATCTTACCTGCAAAGAAAAATCACAAACCATTGTATGATTTAAAAAAAACACCAAATCGATAGCAACATATAAGATTTAATGAAAACCTTAAAAATATATCCAGAATCATCTAAACAAACCATAAAAATTAGAAAATCAAAATCCCTAATTCTTTAACCGTGAAAGGTTAATAGACGGTACGGTTAGCATCAATTTCAGAAACCCTTGTTGTAAAAATGAAATCTTATCAATTCTTACAGTTGAAATCGAGCAAAAAATGGTCTCAAAATCACATGCATTGCAGATCTAAGAAAACCCTTAATTTTTTATTCATAAAAAAAAAAAACTATGTTTATACATTGAACAGAAACAAGATTATCTGGCCGGCGGTATTCTGGTATTCTACTCTTAGATTAAATTAAAAAAAAAAACAGAATTTGTTCGGAAACTCCTTAATATGAGGTTTCTATAACTTCACTCAATCAGAAAAAATGATAAATTGAGGGAATGATTGAGAGGAAAAAAGACAAAGAGAATAAATTTTTTGATGGAGATGATAGAGAGATAAAAGGAAAATCGTATACCTTCTTCGAATCTCCTTACTCACTTTCACTGCCGAAAAAGAGGGGTTTTATGTTTAGTTCAAGAATCAAGACCTAGCTTTTACTCACATAAATCACAATAGATGGGTTTTTTTAGCAGAGAAGACACGGACGGAGAAGACGAAAGCAAAGAAGATAAGAATCTAGGGTTTTTTATGTTTTTATACCCAGGGAAGGAGAGGGACACGTATACTAACTGAGAGGGAAGTGCGGGTTAAAGGGTTAACCCACGGTTTTACGGTCCGGGCCGGGTTAACCCGTTTCTCGACGGGTCACCATTTCTCCAATCCGAACCCGGCTTGTTTAGAAACCAGCCAGTCTGGGTTCGGGTTTTCACGGGTCGGGCACGGGTTAATCCGCGGGTTTCGGCTTGTTTTCCAGCTCTATTTGTTACCAAGCTAACATTGATTGCAAACCCTGATTTGAAAGACTATATAAGGGAGAACTCTAGCAACTGGGAAACCTAATCCCTACACCTTACGTGTGATACTAGTTGTGCTAAGCTAGAGTCGATTCTCCTTTAACCTTTGGTCTCTTCTTCTAAACCAGGTTAACGACTTAAAGACTTCATTGGGATTGTGAAGCCATACCGATACTACTTTTCTTGTAGTTGTGTGATCTGATCTTGTTGTTTCTATCGTTACGAGTACGATTGTAATAATTGGCTCGAGATTTATATCGCCTATAGGCAAGATAGAAAAGTAATCACAAACACTTCGTCTCATCGTTTGTGATTCCACAATATCTTTTTTCACTGCGTCGATTAAGATTATTGTGAGGTGATTGATAATACTAGGCTGTTCTTCGGAAATATAAGTCCGGTTTATCAATTGGTTCCTATTCACCTTGATTTATCAAAAGACGGTGCAAAACTCATAGGTATATTCGTGGGAGACGAATTTATCTATCATCGTAGACTTTTATGTGTGATACAGATTTGTTTATTAAAGTCTTCGACTTTGGGTCGTAGCAACTCTTAGTTGTGGGTGAGATCAGCTAAGGGAATCAAGTATGTAGCATCCTGCTGGGATCAGAGGCGCAGGAGCATAACTGTACCTTGGATCACTGTGAGATTGATTGGGGTTCAACTACAGTCCAGACCGAAGTTATTTTGGAGTAGGCTAGTGTCTGTAGCGGATTTATACAGTGTGTGTTCAATCTGTACTAGGTCCTGGGGTTTTTCTGCATTTGCGGTTTCCTCGTTAACAAAATTCTGGTGTCTGTGTTATTTCTATTCTGCATTATATTTGTTTATATAATTGAAATATCATAGGTTGTGCATTGTTCAATCAATTAGAATATCCGAACTTTTGGTTGTTGATTTAAATTAATTGACACTTGGATATTGGTCTTCGGTACCATCCAAGTTATCTCTCTTTGATAAAGACTCGCAAATTTCTATTTGCTTGAGTAAAGATCAAATCGAGATATAAACTCTTTGATATACTTTTATCTTGATTGAGTCTGACTATCTAGTTGATTCTATAGAAGTATATTGGAGTTTGTCCATACAGATTTCTAAGCGAAATATTGGGTGTGGTTGTTGTACCCCCGCTTTTTCAATTGGTACCAGAGCAGGCAAACACATTTAAGACCTTACAAGTCTGTGTTTGTAGCGATCTGACTCTATGGACAGAGGTGCTATCTCAATTAACGTACCACCAGTCTTCGATGGCTCTAATTACTTATGGTGGAAAATCGCTATGCAAGCTTTTCTTCAGGCACGTGATTTTCAATCATAGGTATATGTTGTTAATGGCTATAATGCTCCCGTCGTGGCAGTTGGAGATGTAAACGTTCCCAAACCTATTGGTAAATACACCCCTGCCGAGATAAATGCTGCAAAGCAAAACTCCGACAGTTTGAATGCCATTATACATGCCATTACCCCAAATCTTCAGCACCATGTGTCAAATTGCACTAAGTCGCAAGAAGCTTGGGATATCTTAGAAACCGTTTTTGAAGGTAATGCCAGTGAAAAGGAAGCTAGGCTTCAAAACCTTAATTCCGATTGGGAAAACCTTTATGGCAGATGAAGAAACATTTGATGAGTTTAATCACAAAGTGTCTGAAATTGTTAATGCATCTTTTGCATTAGGTAAGACTATTCCTGAAAACGACATTGTGATGAAAATTCTCAGATCGCTGCCAACCAGATACGATTCTAAGAAGCATGCCATCGTTAAGGCAAATAACCTTGATAATCTCTCCAGAAATATACTGGTTGGGAAGCTTAAGATATTTGATCACGAACATTCATCCAAAACTAAGGATGTTGCATTCAAAGAACAAAAGGACACTAAATTACTTGATAAGAGTAAAAAAGTGTATATCTCTGAAGATGATCAATCTGAGACAGATTCATCGGATGAAGATCTTGACAAGTCAGTCTCGATGATCACAAGAAAGTTTAGGGATCTTCTGTTGAAGAAAAATAAACGGTTCTCTAGAGATAATCCTAAAGCATCAGTTAAACCTCATAACCGTATTCCTCCTAAAAACAGGGAAACAGATGAAACTGATGATGAGGATATGCCTCAGTGCTTTAAGTGTAAGGGATTTGGTCATTTTGCAAACGAGTGCCCAAATCATAGAAAATACACCAAGAACAAAGGTCTTGCTGCAACTCTTGATGAAATGTCTGACAACTATGATTCTAATGAAGACGAGAAATCAAGTGTTGCACTTCTTGGTGAAAATATTGATTTTGATAACTGTAACAATACATACATCAATCTCAATATTCTTTCAGAAGAGAACCCAACTAATCTGGAAGAAAAAATTGACCCATTTCTTGGAAACTCTGTTTGTAATGTTTCAGGTTCCACCATGTGTCTAGATGCGTGCACATATCAGAAGCTTGATTTTTATCCTAGTTTGACGTGCTCGTATTGTTCTCTAAAGGGTCATGAACTTTCAAGGTGTTACAAGTATAAACACCAATTAAGGCACGTCAAAAAACTTCAACGAAGAGAAAATCATTTAGCAAATAAGCTCAAACTTGCTCAGAAGACCGCTGAGGTATGTAGGATGTTATCTTTGTCTAAGAATTTAGTTTCCAAAGATAAACCAAGATCATTAGAAAAGAGAGTATGGTCGAATCGTTTTGATAGACAGAGGTCTGTGGATTCCTCTCAAGAGGAAAATGGTGGACAAATTGTTGTTCACCGCAACGCAACTCGATTGTGTTGTTCTGGAAATCTTGTCTCATGCGCCTGATCAAAAGAGACAATGATTTTGTACCTCTCAGGCTTTAGGAAAGGTTTTCTTTCTTTTTCTTAGTTTTTGTTTTTTTCCTGTCTATCAACAAAGGAGGGTTATTATCGACAGTTCTACTCTTTATAGGGTTGAGAGTTGGACGTGTACGAACCTGTTTAAAAGTTTCGAAACCCTAAATTCCTTTTTCCTTCCTAAAAACCTCTTCTTATCTCAAGACTACTTGTTGAGTACAATTTGTGACTTCCTCTCACAAACCCATACGTATGCATACTCCAAGCATGATGTCTTCTGATGAAAAAGATGTTAATATGATTGTTAAGCCATCAATCATGAAGGAAAAATATAAATCTCCGTTATCTTCTACCTTGAAAAGAAAAAGAAGGAATGTGAGGAAGCCAAGAGCCGTTCCTTCACATTCTCAGAAGTTTTCTGGTGTTCTTGAAGAGTTAAAGGAGATGCGAAAGGAGATTCAACAAATAAAGGCTTTTGTATAAGACTCATGAGATTCAGAAGGCCCTGGTTCGACAACATCATCCAAGAAGGTTTATTGATATAAACTCCTTCCTTAATGAACCTTATGTCTCAATGGCTGTTGACGACAAGGAGTTCGGGGACGATAAAGAATTCTTCAAAGGTCTTATTGCCTAGTAAATCTTCTATTTTCTTGTTTTTATTAGAAGAATAACTATAGTTTGGAATAGCCATTATTGTGATTACACATAGCTATATCCAACGATTTTCATCTTCATGTTTTTAGATTTATTGGTTTAAATTCTAAATTTGTTTGGAATATGATTTTTGCAGTATTAATTTTTATGGTGTTATATATTGCAATTGTTTATGGGATTTGTGTGTTTACGCCCGTGAACTTGACTATCCCATTGTTGATGGTGGTTTTTAGCTTAGGGTTAAAATCGTAAAACCATACATCTGACATGACGTCACTAGCGCATTTATTGAATCAATCAGCGCGCTTACGTAAGGATTACCAGGGTACCTTTTTTTTATATATATATACGTGTGTCATGTTCCACGGCAGAACCCTTAGTATTGACCGACATCACCTTCGTATATGCCAAACCCTAATTCTCACGCCACCGTGTCAATGGCAAACCATGCCAGCCACGTCTCCGTGTCAAGGCATGCCAGCCGCACCACCGTGCCAATGGTAAACCATGCCAGCCACGTCTCCGCGTCAAGGCATGCCAGCCGCACCACCGTGCCAATGGCAAACCATGTCAGCCACGCCTCCATGCCAAAGCCATGCCGGCCCTAAAACCATGCCGCTGGCTGCCAAACGAAGGTTTGCAACAATCAACGGCCATCCTTCCATCTGAGATACAGATCTTAGCCGTCCACGGTCACCAGCTAACGCGTGCCAACCTTTGGCCCAATGCCAAACCCTACTTTTGGCCACGCCTAAACTATGCCAAAATCCTAGATTGACCATGCCTAAACTATGTCAAAGCCACGTCGGCCATACTTTTATGCCGTTGGATACCAAACGAAAGGTTGCAATAATCAACGACTACCCTTCCTCTCAAGATGCAAAATCTCGACCGTCGAGGGTCACCACCGAGCCGACAAGTCTCCCAAGCTCAACTTTCCAAACAACAACAACATGTTACACGTTTTCCACGAAAACACTCGAGACATCAGCACATGTCACAAACTGGGGGATGCTCATTGGGGTATTGGTTTGGCGGTTTAAAGCGTGCGGCGTACACTACGCCCGTTACAAGACAGTGTCATAAGAATGAGGCGGTTAGTAAATACAGGGAGTAATGGTGAAACGCTTTCCTTCATTATGGAACATCAATTCCAGGCGTTACCGGTTACCACCTCCTCCCATTTACTCATCCGTTTCTATTTCTTACGAGACCAGAGTACGTTTCACTTCGACTTGTAAAAATAGGTCTTACCTATTTCCACCAAACAACAATTTTTGGGTCAGGAGCATACAACACTCATAAATCACTTGTTAGCTTTCCCATCTGTTAGCTTTCACTTTCTGATACAAGTCAAACAACTATTCTTCCATAATCAACTATTCTGGTCTCAACACTCTCTTCGCTTCCCTCCCCAAAACCAACCCTTCTCTTTCACTTTGTGAGCGAAGCAAGTCTGGAACGTCCATTTCTTGGTTTAGGCCGTATTTGTACAGATTGATCTCTCGAATCTAAAGTACTCCCTTGATGTACATTGTTTAGGGTTTAAGCTCGTTTCTCACCCACAACACGCGAAATTACCGAAACCAGCAGAAACTATTTTCACCCTTAAACAATTGGCGACCAAAGTGGGAGATTGATCTTTCGGTTATACTATCAATTTTTAATTCTCGATCTTATCATTCGACTCAGGTCTCGGGACGATAACGACAAATGATCTAATCAGGGATCAACGACTCAGTTACCAGGCGGCCTAGTTACCAGTCATGACACGACAAGGGATGACTGGGGGCTTCCAAGATGGTAAAAGCAAACGATCCGCTCAGGGATCGATGACTCGATTATCAGATGACTCAGGGACGACTGGGGACATTTCCACAATCACGGCGGCGCTTCCCACAAAACTCGGACTAGCACGAAGATCCATTTTTCGTTAAGAGATCCAAAAGAAAAACCGAGTAATTCTTGCTAGACAAAATACATGGTATACTACTTCAAGTTTTCACAAGAATGATAAGAATCGATAGCCATGTAACGTTTCATCCCATGCCCTCTGCTGACACGCAACATTCACAGTTCCATGACTCTCCTGGAGTATTTATGATATTTATAGTCGCAAACCAAAAACAACACTATTCCAAAAACAATTCATCCCTAAAAAATAATCCAAAACACTCATAGGTAACAGTTATCTACCAAAAATAAAGCCATAAACCAGGTGTTTCATCTGTCTTTAAAAAAAAAACCTAAATGAAGAAGTTCAGAAGACATGAGTGCATTCAAGGAAAACTATCCAATAACGGCTTGCTCTTCTTGGAGAAATCCTCCCTCTCGCTTTCGAGAGCCGCCCTTTTCAGATTCAGCTTCCTGGAAAACCTTTCAATTTCCGCCTCCTGCCGTGCGATTTCATCCGAAGAATGGCCTTCGACCGCTATGGCTTTCAACTTTTCAATATCAGCAAATCCTTAAACAAACCAGGGAACGTTGAACCCATGGTCTACGCACACATCACGATGGAACTTCCAGCTTGTGACCACGTCTTCAGAAACGGTATGGCCAGTCACGTTGCACATGTCATCAATCGAAGATAAAGCCTCCTCCACACGCTTGACCAGCGCAAACCGACTAGTGACCTTTTTGGTTGTAGCGATGTGTCCATACCATTCCCATATCTTGGTATATAACGCCTCGTATTTGGTTGGCACGCTGAAACCCCCAATCAACACGTGATCTGGATGAGGAACCAGGAATGGAGGAGCAAAGGTGCACCCAGAACTGAATCAGCAACCGGCAAGGGATTCCTAACTATAATTGTGCCAGTAGTCCCTGGAGTACTCTCCGCCACTTGGGTCACATCAATGTCTTCAGGACGATTAACTTCAATGTACAAGTCACCGGCAGGCGTGGTTTCTGCAGTTGGAGGAACAGTCACGTCTTCACTATGACGAGGCTCTACTTCAAGACCATCCTCAGGAGCGGCTCCCTCCTGTGACATCACCATTTGGTCTTTACTTCAAAAAAAAAAAAAGTGGAAAGAAAGAAGAGATATGCGGGAAACTCACCGATTCACTTCCGGACCCACCAGAGAAAGACTCGACGCCGCTGTCAGAAGAACTATTCTCGCCACCACTAGACTCCGAACTTTCTTCATTCTCGGATTCCCCTTCACCATGGACAGGATCAGCATCGCCACCCTCCGTCTCGAGAAACGTTGTTTTCTGACTACTTGCAAGTTTGGTGAAGGCGTTCACACTGCTAAGAACCTGGTCAAGACATAAGGACAAACGCTCAGAAAAGGATATACGTAACCCAACTAAAATCAGGAAGAAAAATCATACATACCCGCATATTAGACGAACTGAAAGTCGTAAGAGCCGTCGAATCCGACTGGAAACCATCTGCAGGGCTTTTAGACCTTCTGTCCTTCGCTTGGGGACTGTCCACGCCCGGGATAGAGGATTTTTGCTTGGTAGAAGAAGGATCCTGTTAGATCATAGCTCGTTCGACCTCGCATGTGTTGTTATCTCAAGTATGTTTGTCAATGTTAGTGATCAAAACTATGAGTCTTGATTTCTAGTCTACATAGCTAAGTCTCGGACTAGGATTTTAGCTCAAGGACTTCATGGCGATTCATCATACAATGACGAAGATCTACTCAAGGAACCGTGGAACTTCATCAACAAAAAGGTATGTGGAGACTTGAACTTATCTATCACTCAAAAGTCTATCACTTCTATCTCCTACTTCTTATGAGACAAACGTCGTATGCTATATAGACTGGATCATACACATTTGATATTTCGGTCCGAGTATATCTCTCCTATCCATATCTCGAAATCATGTTGGTAAAGCGTTTCACTTTGATCGGGTTTATCTTCACCTAATGACGAAAGTCATAATGTTTCAATCATTTTGAAAATCGCTTTGACGAGAAATAGTGTAACACAACTCTCTGACTATTTCATTTGAGTCAATTGAACTAGTTATGGTGAAGAAGAACAAGGTTAATATGAAATGCTCATATGGTTGACCTTTTGGGTTACTATGTTGAACCAACATACACGTACACGATTGGGCACGGTTTTCACAAACCCAGTAAACGTATATCTCAAGTGTCTTTGACAAGCTAAGTTTTCGATCTAACAGTTGAGAAATATTAGCTTGAATCTAAATCAGGTTTTCATCTAATGGTGAATATTGATTGCTCTGTAACTAAGGCGAAACCCTAATTTGAAGACTATATATAGGAGACATCTAGCATTGGGCAAAACCAATCCACACACGTCTGTATGATACTAGTGCGCTCGCTTGAGTTGATTATCCTCTAACCTTTGGTTTTCTTCTCTAAAACCAGGTTAACGACTTAAAGACTTCATTGGGATTGTGAAGCCAGACCGATACTACTTTTATCGTAGTTGTGTGATCTGATCTTGCATCTTCTATCGTACGAGTACAATCTTTGCTTGGCTTGAGATCGTGAGATTTCTCCGATAGGCAAGATAAAGAAGTCACAAACATCTTCGTCTCGCTGTTTTTGATTCCTCGACGTCCTCTTGTGTATTCAAGTAAGACTGTTGAGAGGTGATTGATTAATCTAGGTTGTTCTTCGGGAATATAAGACCGGATTATCAATTGGTTCCTGTTCACCTTGATTTCATATCTTAAGACGGAACAAAAACCTAGGGTTTTTCTGTGGGAGACAAATTTATCCTTTGATAGACTTTTCTGTGTGAGACAGATTTGTTTATTATCAAGTCTGCGATTTTAGGTTGCAGCAACTCTTGGTTGTGGGTGAGATCATCTAAGGGAATCAAGTGCGCAGTATCCTGCTGGGATCAGAGGCGTAGGAGTACAATTGTACCTTGAATTAGTGGGAGACTGATTGGGGTTCAACTATAGTCTACTCCGAAGTTAGCTTGAAGTAGGCTAGTGTCTGTAGCGGCTTAATACAGTGTGCATTCAATCTGAACTAGGTCCCGGGGTTTTTCTGCATTTGCGGTTTCCTCGTTAACAAAAAATTCTGGTGTCTGTGTTATTTCATTTTCCGCATTATATTGTTTATCTTTATAATTGAAATAATACAGGTTGTGCGTTAAAGGTTAATCGATTGGAGATCCGACCTTGTGGTTGTCGATTTCATTGATTAACAATTGGACATTGTTCTTTGGTACCGTCCAAGTTATTCCTTGTATTTGATAAAGACTCGTTATTGTTTTTAGCTTGAGTAAAAATCAAATCAAGAGAGAGATATTAACTCCTTGAGATACTTTTATCTAGATTGAGTCTGACAGTCTAGTTTATTCTCTCGCAAAGTATTTCGGAGTTAGTCCATACAGATTGCTAAGCGAAATATTGGGTGGTATTGTTAGACCCCCGCTTTTTTCAATTGGTATCAGAGCAGGAAAACACACTAAGACCTTACAAGTCTGTGTTTGTAGCGATCTGACTCTATGGAAAAGAGTATTATCTCTGATAAATGCGTCACTAGTAATAAAGAATCTATCTCGTCTAAATCTATTAAAGAGAAAAGTTCAATCTCGAATATAGAGAAACCTTGTGGTTCGACGAGACAGACAAACAATGGCATGAGTGTTCATGATTAACCTTCGAAAGAGACCTTCTCTTTTAATGAATGGGATACAACTGAAGAGAGTAAATTGATTCTAAATCTTATTAGAATTCAAGCTGTTAGAATGAATCAGTTAAAACACCATGTAAATGCTCTTCTTGGTATTGTAAGAGATTGAAAACTCCATGGAAACGGTGAAGATCAGTCTTCATGCTTGACTTTTGAGGCCAGCCTCGAAAAGGATGCCTTGGATATTGAACGTCGCTTGAATAAACTCTCCATTAAAGGATGTTCAAAGCAATCTAATGTATCAAGAACTTCTGATGCTTTATATTCAGAAGTAAATACATATATTCCTAATGTTTCTTCCAATCATGAACTTGGGACATTTTGTAAAAGAGACAACTCTTCTGACGGTAATATTAAGACTACATCCTCCAATCATTCTTATGATCAAAAGGTATGTCTTGTCTGTGAGACTAAGTGTTCTGTTAGACAGAAGAGAAACTCCAAGTTGAATAAAGACTCCTTAGTTCAACTTCAACACAACCTAGATTTGATTCTCAAAGGTGTGACTGACATTCGCATGATTGAACCAATTGGTTTTCGTACCTATACTGTGTATGCAACCAGGAAAGTCAGTACAGTGAGTTCCTCCAATGTTCAAGGGAAAAATAGACGTCTTAATAAAGATCGCCCTAAGGAAGTTTAACGCTTTGTCTCTAAATGCAACATTGTTCCTGTTGAGAAGATCATTCCAGAAGAAAGGAAAATTGATAAGATAAGAAAGGATATTAAAGAGATAATTGTAAGATACAAAGAGCTTGTCAACAGATTATCTTCTTCCTCATGTCAAGGCACTTCTGGTAAGAACTCTAACTATGTCTCTTACTTTGACGACAGTAAATTTTATGATAATTTCTCAAGTCAAACAGGATCCCTCTCTAAGACTAAGAGGAAAAACAAACTTAACCAAAGACATAAACCTCGTAATGAGCCTGTAGGCTCGTACTTGTGTTAATTAATCACAAGGTTCGAGAACTTACTCATATAAAATCATGTTGATTAAGTTGTGTTAAAAACATGTATACTTGTTGCTTGCATCTGTTGACTTAAGCTATTTTCCTATCGTCCATAGCTAAACTTGTGTTGACAGATCCGCTAAGATCAAATATTGGTTAAGTAAAAAAGAAAATGTTGCATATTGTCTTAAAATTTGTTTTTAGGACCTGTTTTCAAATGTTTGAAGGACTTTATTTCTTGGGTATTTGTTGTACTCGAACCGATTCCGTTCTGGCCTGAGTCAACAGTTTATTTGAAACCCTAAATTGTTGTCCCCAAGGATAAAATATCCAACCTCTTAGGGTTACAAGTCACGTACGTGTACCTCTGTTAGTTTTGGATTTTCAAAGAATGCCTTCCTCCTCTTCTTGCTATGGTGGTTTCGGAAAAGGATTTCTTGACAAAAGTGTTGAGGTTGATTCCAGGAGGAAGAGAACACTCATAGATGAAGATCATCCCAATACTTCATGCTTCTTTGCTTATTCTCATGAAGATGTTGAAAAGGATGATATGATCTCTGTTGATGTTATTCATGACTTTCTTAAGCACTTTAGGGAAGCAAAACAACAGCTTGTGATAATTTAAAAGGTCTTGATAAGGTGAAAACTGAGTTGGAAAAGGTTGTGTCTGACCTTGGTCTCATAAAATCTCAAATCAATGATCTTCGTAAAGAGAATCATCTCTCTGATGAAGCAGAGAAGGCTAGCGTTCACAAGCCCGAAGACTCCATGTCTTGTGAGGATCCTGTACTGCGCATATCCCTATTTGCACTCAGGGAAAAGATGGAGTCTGATTCTCTCTAGCTTGTCTTTTTGTTTCCTAGTATGTCTTCTTTTTGGATTAGTTGGAAGAATAACTAGCGTTTTGAATAGCGAAGATTGTGACTACACATAGCTATTTTGTTTTCATCTTCTTATGTTTATTTTTTTGGGCTTATTGGTTTTAAATTCTAAAAATATTTGGAGGATGATGTTATTGCAGTATTAATCTTTATGATTTTGTGATATTGTAATATTTTTATGGGATATGTATTGTGTGCGTCCGTGAACTTGAAGGTCCCATATGTTGTCAAAAGTAAAGTCGTTCATGAATCGGTATTCGTATTAATGAAAGGACGAATGGACTTTTGACAAATACAAAAGTTATGCCCATGCAGTCATTTACTTGATGGAAAATAGGATAAAATCTTTTGTGTGACAAGGATAAAGTCTATTATGTCATTATGCATATAGTGATGGAAAGATAGAATAGATCATTGTATGTATTCCACGGTATTGATCTTCTTTGATCCATTCCTTTTGTATTACCGTGAAGGTTCCATTATGTGTCTTATGTTGAGCACGATACAACTAAGTCGATTATTCTTATTGGCTTTGTTGGTTGTTCCATAAGATGCTATATGTCGAGCATTATAAACTAAATCAATCATCTTGGTTGGTTATTTAATTATTTGCTCTGAAAGTATTCTTTTGTCGAGCAAAACTTTTGACAATTAAATTGATTACCTTCGTGATTAGTTTGGTTGTTTGTATTCCAATTAGATTAATTATGGGTTCTCTTGTAATTAGTCTAGTTGAGTTTTCATATATTCCAAAAGTTCTTGTGTTGAGTATATGAACGGCTATACTAACTATGTTATATTGGTTGATATAGTCGTATATTCCATAAGATTTTCCTTATGTTGAGTATGTGAACGATTAAGTTAGTCATCTCCGTATGATTACCTTAATCGTAGCTCCATAAGTTTACTTATGTTGAGCACAATCAATTGAATTGATCACTTTTGTGGTTTGATTTAGTTGCGTATTCCAATAAAATTAATCATGGGTTTACTTGTGATTAATTTGATTGAGTTTTGGATATAGAAAATCATTTTCCTATGGTTTTTGGTGTCCAATCAAAAATCCTTATTTTCTTTCGAAATTAAGTCGCTCTTGTTGTTCTCTCGGGAACGACATCAAATGGGGGAGAGTTCTTTTGAACTTGTGCTTAATGGTAATATCTTGCGGGGTGTGCGCATGTGAAAATTTATAGGGGTTATCTTGTATCTTAAAAATCCTTGATGAATGCATTTATCTTCGGCTTTATGATTGCATCTAAATTAAGTTGGTATGTATTTTTCTTTTAGTCTATGAAACGTCTCTTCTCGGAAATTTCATTAGGAACCCGTTCTTGTACCTTTGCCAATTTTATTGACAAAAAGGGGGAGAACTAATGTGTAGTTCTACTACATATACATATGGTTTTCGGATCATTGTGTAAGGGGGAGTGGTTTCCATGTGAGATGGAGTATTGACTAAGGGGGAGTGATACATATCACCGTAGTATTATTGTTAAAGTCGTGATGCAATTGGACTTTGATGTTACATAATAATACTACGTCATTGTATAATAATGATCAAGAATCTCGATTTCTCTCATTGTTATAGCTACGGATCTTCAACAACGGTGATGCTAAACTTACAACCTTTGGGATCATTGGAGTACTTGGAAGGACGAAGATTTCAGGGAACGTTGAAGATTAGACTATGGAATAGGAGCCACTAAAGTTTATCTTTTTTGTATTCCATATGTATTAATAGGTTTGTCACTAAAATTGACAAAGGGGGAGATTGTTAGAGCATAGTTCGGTCGACCTCGCATGCGTTGTTATCTCAAGCATGTTTGTCAATGTTAGTGATCAAAACTATGAGTCTTGATTTCTAGTCTACATAGCTAAGTCTTGGACTAGGATAGAAAAGTGTAGTTGAAATCAAGGACTTCATGGCGATTCATCATACAAAGACGAAGATCTACTCAAGGAACCATGGAACTTCATCAACAAAAAGGTATGTGGAGACTTGAACTTATCTATCACTCAAAAGTCTATCTCTTCTATCTCCTACTTCTTATGAGACAAAAGTCGTATGCTATATAGACTGGATCATACACATTTGATATTTCGAGTCGAGTATATCTCTCTTATCTATATCTCGAAATCATGTGTTGGTAAAGCGTTTCGCTTTGATCCGGTTTATTTTCACCTAATGACGAAAGTCATAATGTTTCAATCACTTTGAAAATCGCTTTGACGAGAAATAGTGTAACAACTATATAACGTCCTCTAAGAATGTTTCAATGGTTGGAATGAGAGTTTAGGTCTATATAACCAATGATGGATATAAGCATTGTGTGGAAACACATATGTGCATAAATCCTATTCCTTAATCCGAAGTTTGCGAACTTTGTTGATTGAGAGAAACCGGAGGAATTGGCTTTGCCAAGTCCGTGAACTCAGTTTGCGAACTCAGTCCGCGAACTGATGGAAGTTCTTTCGCCGAGAATTTCTTCTGGGATTTTCCAAAAACTCGTTTGCGTGTTTAGTCCGCGAACTCAGTCCGCGAACTGGCGGAAGTCTCCTTGCCGAGATTTTCTGCTGAGTTTGGAAAACTCTGTCGGTTGTCTTAAGTCCGCGAACTTGTTTGCGTACTTGAGTGGGTTATGATCTAAAGATGTGCTCTGAACATGAAACTTAAATTACTAAGGAATGCAGTATGCAAACCGTGGCTATAAAGTTCATGAGCCGATTCAATCGAATCGAATCATCTTTGTTTCAATTGTGTCTTGTGTAGTTACATAAGATCTCATATCAATTGAACAACTCTCTAACTAGTTCATTTGAGTCAATTGAACTAGTTATGGTGAAGAATAACAAGGTTAATATGAAATGCTCATATGGTTGACCTTTTGGGTTACTATGTTGAACCAACATACAATACACGTTTTGGCACGGTTTTCACAAACCCAGTAAACATATATCTCAAGTGTGTGTGAAAAGCTAAGTTTTCGATCTAACGGTTGAGAAATATTAGCTTGAATCTAAATCAGGTTTTCATCTAACAGTGAATATTGATTGCTTTGTAACTAAGGCAAAACCCTGATTTTAAGACTATATATAAGAGACATCTAGCATTGGGAAAAACCAATCCCCACACGTCTGTGTGATACTAGTGCGCTCGCTAGAGTCGATTCTCCTCTAACCTTTGGTTTTCTTCTCTAAAACCAGGTTAACGGTTTAAATACTTCATTGGGATTGTGAAGCCAGAACGATACTACTTTTATCGTAGTTGTGTGATCTGATCTTGCATCTTCTATCGTACGAGTACAATCTTTGATTGGCTTGAGATCGTCAGAGTTCTCCGATAGGCAAGATAAAGAAGTCACAAACATCTTCGTCTCACTGTTTGTGATTCCTCGACGTCCTCTTGTGTATTCAAGTAAGACTGTTGAGAGGTATTAATCTAGGTTGTTCTTCGGGAATATAAGACCGGATTATCAATTGATTCCTGTTCACCTTGATTTCATATCTTAAGACGGAACAAAAACCTAGGATTTTTCTGTGGGAGACAGATTTATCCTTTGATGTACTTTTCTGTGTGAGACAGATTTGTTTATTATCAAGTCTTCGATTTTGGGTTGCAGCAACTCTTGGTTGTGGGTGAGATCAGCTAAGGGAATCAAGTGCGCAGTATCCTTCTAGGATCAGAGGCGTAGGAGTACAACTGTACCTTGAATTATTGGGAGAATGATTGGGGTTCAACTATAGTCCAGTCCGAAGTTAGCTTGGAGTAGGCTAGTGTCTGTAGCGGCTTAATACAGTGTGTATTCAATCTGGACTAGGTCCCGGGATTTTTCTACATTTGCGGTTTCCTCGTTAACAAAATTTCTGGTGTCTGTGTTATTTCATTTTCCGCATTATATTGTTTATCTTTATAATTTAAATAATACAGGTTGTGCGTTAAAGGTTAATCGATTGGAGATCCGACCTTATGGTTGTCGATTTCATTGATTAAAACTTGGACATTGGTCTTTGGTACCGTCCAAGTTATTCCTTGTATTTGATAAAGACTTGCTATTGTTTTTAGCTTGAGTAAAAATCAAATCAAGATAGAGATATTAACTCCTTGAGATATTTTTATCTAGATTGAGTCTGACTGTCTAGTTGATTCTCTAGCAAAATATTTCGTAGTTAGTCCATACAGATTGCAAAGCGAAATATTTTGTGGTGTTGTTAGACCCCCGCTTTTTCAGATCCCTTAATAATGGGTGTCTTGCTAAAGTTGCAGCAGAAGGTTTACCACAAGTATTCTTCACTATGTCATTCGTGAATCCACAAATGGAAAGGAACTCGTCCTGCCAGAATATGTTATACTTGGAAGTTTTTGTCGGATTTCGTGCCGAAGTTAGGAAGGGAAGACTTATACCCGGCGCAAGAGCACTAGCATCAAAAGCGGTTGGCAACAAGTTTTCTGGAACATCCGGCTGACAAGGGAGCGGGACCCCTTGGTCAAATCCCATATGACGAGCCGCCTTGTCAATATTGTAGGAGATTGCCTGGCAAGATCCTCGAAAGAAAGACGGTATGAAACCAGACGTACAACTTCGCATGAACACGACCTCTCCAACGCTTGTACTCTTTTCAGAAAGCAAAGATGTATTTGGAACATAGGCAAAAGCGTCTATTTGAACTATGGAGCCATGCACCAGAGCCCACGGACGAAATTTGATCGTGTGGGAGTTGTCAAGGAAGTTAACCAGACTCGAGCCGGATCTTGGGCGCCTGTTCACCCAGCGAAGTATGCTAGAACCACCCCAAGACTCGGGAAACGAAACCATCGGTTTGGGAGCATACTTCTCAAAATGCCCCCACAACCACGCCTGGAGAAAAGCAACGTGGATGTACGATTCCACTTTCAAGTAAACATTTGAAGGACGCATGTCCGCAACCAGGTGATCCAAGTGTGTGTACAGAGAACCGAGAAACAAGCTGCCAATGGGGAGAACAACACCTTTTGCTAACCTAATGGCGAACTTGATAAGACCCTGTCTTATTTCCTTTTTACCAGAGCCGTCATCAAAAATGTCCCTGGATAACCAAAGAACCAAGAACGCTGTGACGTGAAGCACACTATTCTTTTGGTCTGGCTCCAACTCGTCTGGGAACCATTGAGACACCCACCAGCTATAGAAACACCTCGCCTCGTTTTCTTTCCGAACAAAACCTTTCGACTTTGCAACAATAGCAGCGTGCATTTTTTCTTCATCTTCAGACAAGGTAATATCAAGATTCCCTGTTATGGGAAGGTTCAGCAAGACGACCACACTTTCCAAAGAGACAGTCATCTCACTCCACCTGCATATAGCCGTGTGAGTATCTGGACACCATCGGTAGATGAAAGCAACTAAACTCGGGATATCTTTCCTAATTTGAAGTACTGCAGAAGCTGTGACAGCATCGATGATTTGCGCTTTAGTCAAATTGGCTCTTACGCAGTCCTGACTTATCATGAATTGCGTCCACTTGTCGAAAGAATGCAACGGACTCTGGCAGATTCTGAAGTCAATGGAAGAAACAGGATATCTTTGCCTCTGAAGGCAAAAACGTGTTACGCAACCCGGTCGAACCGACCAGGTGTCTCCTTCACCCTCTGAACCAGTCAGAAGGACGGACACGAACTTAGGATGATTTTTCCTAGCTGTGGCGGACGTCATAAAAAATTCATCATCCGTATTTGGCTTAGAGTTACCAAGGTTCTTCAAAACTGCGGCAGGGGTATTCTCAAGTGACATCCTAACAAAATTTCTTGCACTGCTTTCACTATCAAGATAACTACAATGGAATAAAACGAGGAAGAGTTACTACAAAGTGCATGAAAACTATTTTATCGACAACGGAGAATCCATTTTGGGCACGAGCCGATTTGTTACAAGTCATAATGCGCATGGCCGAGGAGATGGAGACTGGCAAACCCTATGTCGCCACAGAAGACACGCCCCTTACCAAAGTCGCACCTTACAGCGGAAAGTACGCACCTGGCTAAGAAGATACGCCCCCACCACAGAAACTATGCGCGCGACCACACCAAGGGAAATGAGGAAACCCTAAAAACTAGGTTTTCATGTGGAAGGAATTGGCGGCAGTCACCTGCCCATGCATGCCTACTTTACGTAATAATTGAGGTGGCCAACATTACTGCGGAATTCGCGCTAAAATATTTCTACAAATTCATGGAAAGTATACCTACGGCTAGGGTTTACACCGATGCAGGAGAACAATATTTCTACAAGTTCATGAAAGGTACACCTATAACTAGGGTTCACACAAAAAAAAAGATCGAAAAAGAAACGCTGGAGTACATACCTGGAATGCTTGCTCGCTTTATTGCTACCACTCTGCCGCTAGCACAAAGACGTGGGAACAAAGGTGCAAAATAAAAGGAGAGCAACCCCTTTTATAGGAGTGACACCTTTTGGATTTTGAATAAGGAAAGGATTCCCTATTTGAGCCATGAATGGGAAAAGGAAATCGGGCCCGCAAGAACAAGTCTCACGATGCCCAGTAGTCCACGCCATGCCTTGCCTCACGGTGCCCTAAAAGTCCGCGCCATGCCGAGTTAGCATCGTGCCAAGAGTACGCACCACGCCAGCACCAAGCCAACGTCCACGCCAAGCCAACGTCCACGCCCAGCCGACGTCCATGCCGAGCCAACGTCCACGCCGAGCCAACGTCCACGCCCAGCCAACGCCCATGCACATCCAACGTCCGATCCTAAGCTAGTGCCCACGCCAAACTTATGATAACGGCTACATTGCAAGCCGACCAACGCTAACGGCTCCATCGCAAGCCGACCAACACTAACGGCTTCATTCCAAGCCGATTGATGCTAGCGGCTCCCATTCCAAGCTGATGCTAACATTCTTCATCTCAGCCAACAACCGCTTCTATCATTTCACGGTCTAGCCAACAACACCACGGGTAGAACTCACACAAGGCCGCAAACACAAGAATCACGAATTCTCCTTGCCTCTCGAAAAAAGTTATTCGGGTCTTCTCGACCATCTTTTCACGACTTGTCATTTCGATTTTGTTCTCGCCTGTCACCATCTTATGCTTACCTCGCAACAATGCTCTTGTTCCGATCTAAGCAGGGGACTTAATGTTGATGGTGAATTTTAGCTTAGGGTTAAAATCGTAAAACCATACATCTGACATGACGTCACTAGCGCATTTATTGAATAAATCGGCGCGCCTACGTAAGGATTACCAGGGTACCATTTTTATATATACATATACGTGTGTCATGTTCCACGGCAGAACCCTTAGTATTGACCGACATCACCTTCGTATATGCCAAACCCTAATTCTCACGCCACCGTGCCAATGGCAAACCATGCCAGCCACGTCTCCGCGCCAAGGCATGCCAGCCGCACCACCGTGCCAATGGAAAACCATGCCATCCACGTCCCCGCACCAAGGCATGCCAGCATGACAGCCGCACCATCGTGCCAATGGCAAACCATGTCAGCCACGTCTCCGCGCTAATGCATGCCAGCCGCACCACAGTGCCAATGGCAAACCATGTCAGCCACGCCTCCATGCTAAAGCCATGCCGGCCCTAAAACCATGTCGCTGGTTTCCGAACGAAGGGTTGCAACAATCAACGGCCATCCTTCCATCTGAGATACAGATCTTAGCCGTCCAAGGTCACCAGCTAACGCGTGGCAACCTTTGTCCCAACGCCAAACCCTACTTTTGGTCGCGCCTAAACTATGCCAAAATCCTAGCTTGACCACGCCTAAACTATGTCATAGCCACGCCGGCCATACTTTCATGCCGCTGGCTACCAAACGAAAGGTTGTAATAATCAACGACTACCCTTCCTCTCAAGATGCAAAATCTCTACCGTCGAGGGTCACCACCGAGCCAGCAAGTCTCCCAAGCTCAACTTGCCAAACAATAGCAACATGTTACACGTTTTCCACGAAAAAAATCGAGACATCACCACATGTCACAAACTGGGGGATGCTCATTGGGGTATTGGTTTGGCGGTTTACAGTGTGCGGCGTACACTACGCCCGTTACAAGACAGCGTCATAAGAATGAGGCGGTTAGTAAATACAGGGAGTAATGGTGAAACGCTTTCCTTCATTATGGAACATAAACTCCAGGAGTTACCGGTTACCACCTCCTCCCATTTACTCATCCGTTTATATTTCTTACGAGACCAGAGTACGTTTCACTTCGACTTGTATAAATAGGTCTTACCTATTTCCACCAAACAACAAGTTTTGGGTCAGGAGCATACAACACTCATAAATCACTTGTTAGCTTTCCCATTTGTTAGCTTTCACTTTCTGATACAAGTCAAACAACTACTCTTCCATAATCAACTACTCTGGTCTCAACACTTTCTTCGCTTCCCTCCCCAAAACCAACCCTTCTCCTTCACTTTGTGACCAAAGCAAGTATGGAACGGCCATTTCTTGGTCTAGGCCGGATTTGTACCGATTGATCTCTCTAATCTAAAGTACTCCCTTGCAGTACATTTTTTAGGGTTTAAGCTCGTTTCTCACCCACAACACGCGAAATTACCGAAACCAGCTGAAATTGTTTTCACCCTCAAACACCCATATCTTGTCAAAAGTAAAGTCTTTCGTATGTCGATATTCATATATTGATAAAAGAATGAATGTACTTTTGACAAATACAAAAGTTAAGCCTATATTGTCAATTATTGATGGAAGATAGGTTAGAATCTTTTGTTTACAAGGATTATGTCTATTAAATGTCGTTATGCGAATAGTGATGGAAAATAGAATGAATCCTTGTGTATTCCGTAGTAATTGATCTTCCCTGATCCATATTTTATGTATTACTGTGAGGCTCCGTAAAGTGTCTTATGTTGAGCATTAAACAACCAAGTTGATTATTTTTGATTAGCTATGTTGTTGTTCCGTGAGATACTTTATGTCGAGCATTTTCAACTAAATTAATCAACTTGTTTGGTTATTTAGTTGTTGCTCCGTAAGTTTTCTTATGTCGAGCATGACCAATTAAATTGATTACTCTTTTGTGATTAGTTTGGTTGTGTATTCTGGTTAGATTAATTATGAGTTCTCTTGTGATCAATCTAATTGAGTATTTTTTAGTCTCCATAAGTTTACTTATGTTTGAGCATTTTCGATTAAATTAAACATGAGTTCTCTTGTGGTTAATTTAATTGAGTATTTTGGATTCAAATCATACTTGTATGTGGTTTGTTATGTCCAAAGAAATCCTTCTTTTCTTTCGAAATTAAGGTCGCTCTTGTTGTTCTTTCGAGAATGACATTTAATGGGGGAGAGTTCTTTTGAACTTGCGCCTAATTGCCAAATCTTTGTGGGGAGTGCGGCTATGGAATATTATATGGGTTATCTTGTATCTTTATAAACTCGTTGATGAATGCATTTAGCTTCGGATTTATGATTGCATCCAAACAAGATGATATATTTTTACTTTCTTTTGGTCAAGAAATGTCTCTTTCGGAAATTTCATTAGGATCCCGTTCTTGTACCTTTGCCAATTTTATTGACAAAAATGGGGAGAATTAATATGTAGTTCACACTACAAATACATATGGTTTTCGGATCATTATGTAAGGGGGAGTGGTTTCCATGTGAGATGGAGTATTGATTAAGGGGAAGTGATACATATCACCATAGTATTGTTGTTAAAGTTGTGATACAATTGGACTTTGACGCTCTGTAATGATACTACGACACTGTATAACAATGATTGTGAACTATTGTTTTCTTGTTGTTATAGCTACGGATTTTCAACAACGATGATGATAAACTTACAACCTTTGGGATCATTGGAGTACTTGGAAGTGACGAAGATTTCGAGTAATGTTGGAGATTAGACATGTGGAATAGGAGCTACAAAAGTTTATTTATTTAGTTTTTGTATTCCATATGTATTAATAGTTTTGCCACTAAAATTGACAAAGGGGGAGATTGTTAGATCATTGCTCGGTCGAACTTGCATGCGTTGTTATCTCAAGCATGTTTGTCAATGTTAGTGATCAAAACTATAAGTCTTGATTTCTAGTCTACTATAGCTAAGGTCTCGGACTAGGATTGAAAGTAGTAGTTGAGCTCAATAACTCCATGGAAATCATCATACAAGACGAAGGACTACTCAAGGAACCGGTGGATCTTCAAGGTATGTGGAGACTTGAACTTATCTGTCACTCAAAAGTCTATCTACCCTATCTCCTATTCTTGAGACAAAAGTCGTGTTGATATATAGACTTTCATTATACACATTTGCTATTTCGAGCCAAATCTAACTCGCCTATCTATTTCTCGAAATATGTGTTGGTAAGCTTTAGCTTTAGCCGAATTCATCTTTACCTAGTGACAAAAGTCATGTTATGTTTCAATCACTTTGGAAATTGCTCTGACGAAAAATGGTCTGTGAATAACGGCTATATCCGTCCTCTGAGAATGTTTCAATGATTGAAATGATAGGTTAGATTACATAACCATTGGTAGGATATAATCATTGTTGTGGAAACACATACATGTATAAGTCCTTAATTCCTTGAACCAAAGTTTGCGAACTTTGTTGATCAAGAGAAACGGAATGTGGCGTGAGCCAAGTCCGCGAACCGGCGTAAATTCTCGACCAGAGAATTTCTGCTGGAGTTTGTGGACTCCTTCTGTAAGCTTAAGTCCACGAACCCATTCCGCGAACTTGAGCAGGTTTTATCTAAAACTGGTTTTTCTTGAACTCATGTTTATATAAACTAAGGAATGATTTTGCAAACCGTGGATATAAAGTTCATGAACCAATTCGAGTGAATCAAACCGTTTTTGCTTCGATTGTGTCTTGTGTAGTTACATAAGATCTAAGCAATTGAACAACTCTCTAACTAGTTCATTTGAGTCATTTGGACTAGTTATGGTGAAGAAGAATATGGTGGATATGAAAGTGATCATATGGCTAACCATTTGGTTAACTATTGTTGAACCAACAAATGTTAATGTTTGGGAATGGCTACATAAACCCAAAATTAGACATTTCATTTGTATATAACAATCTAAGTTTTCGATCCAACGGTTGAGAAATATTAGCTTGAATCTAATCAGGTTTTCATCTAACGGTGAATATTGAATGCTTTGTTACCAAGCTAACATTGATTGGAAACCCTGATTTGAAAGACTATATAAAGGAGAACTCTAGCAATATGGAAACCTATCCCCACACCTTACATGTGATACTAGTTGTGCTAAGCTAGAGTCGATTCTCCTTTAACCTTTGGTTTCTTCTTCTAAACCAGGTTAACGACTTAAAGACTTCATTGGGATTGTGAAGCCAGACCGATACTACTTTTCTTGTAGTTGTGTGATCTGATCTTGATGTTTCTATCGTTACGAGTACGATTGTAATAATTTGCTCGAGATTTATATCTCCGATAGGCAAGATAAAAAAGTAATCATAAACACTTCGTCTCATCATTTGTGATTCCACAATATCTTTTTTCGTTGCGTCGATTAAGATTATTGTGAGGTGATTGATAATACTAGGCTGTTTTTCGGGAATATAAGTTCAGTTTATCAATTGGTTCCTGCTCACCTTGATTTATAAAAAGACGGAACAAAACTCATATGTATATTCGTGGGAGACGGATTTATCTATCACCGTAGACTTTTCTGTGTGATATAGATTTGTTTATTAAAGTCTTCGACTTTGGGTCGTAGCAACTCTTAGTTGTGGGCGAGATCAGCTAAGGGAATCAAGTACGTAGCATCCTGCTGGGATCAGAGGCTTAGGAGCATAACTGTACCTTGGATCAGTGTGAGATTGATTGGGGTTCAACTACAGTCCAAACCGAAGTTAGTTTGGAGTAGGCTAGTATCTGTAGCGTCTTAATACAGTGTGTGTTCAATCTGGACTAGGTCCCGGGGGTTTTCTGCATTTCAGTTTCCTCGTTAACAAAATTCTGGTGTCTGTGTTATTTCTATTCTGCATTATATTTGTTTATATAATTGAAATATCACAGGTTGTGCGTTGTTCAATCAATTAGAATATCCGACCTTTTGGTTGTTGATTTAAATTGATTGACACTTGGATATTGGTCTTTGGTACCATACAAGTTATCTCTCTTTGATAAAGACTCGCAGATTTCTATTTACTTGAGTAAAGATCAAATTGAGAGATTGAGATAAAAACTCTTTGATATACTTTTATCTAGATTGAGTTTGACTGTCTAGTTGATTCTATAGAAAGTATATTGGAGTTTGTCCATACAGATTGCTAAGCGAAATATTGGGTGTGGTTGTTGTACCCCCGCTTTTTCACTTTCATTCTTAAAATTGAAACATTCGCAATATACATAGGCAGTATGTACTGTTTGCTTGGAAAATTCCAAATGACCAACTCGAAACAAAGTTAGTTTCTGAACAATAAATTGTTCTGACTAATATTTCTAAGGATTTATGAACATCTGTTGCTCGAATCATATTTAGAGAATTTACCTAAAACAAGCTTGAACTCTAAAATTCATCTTTGCAATAATATGCATAGTCTCATAAGATATAATACTATATGCTATGAGTAAATATGATATATCATTTTTTACATACCTCTTTGTTAATTAAGTTCTCGCAAATATCTTCTTTTGTTTTCAGTGTTCAATCATTAATCTTCGGGGTCTATTTAACAATACCTGATACTCAACTACCATAATTTAATCCTAGTATGAGACTGACTTTGGTAGATATATATCATTGACAACAGCTTGAGATGGCAAAACTTGAGAGTTCGACAATAGATCCTCTAACAATAAGCCAAATAAATATTGTTAGTTTAACCAAATTTTGCTCGTCTGAACAAATATTGCTCGTTTGAGCAATGTTGCTCGATTTATGAATTATTGGTAGCAGGACCAAATAAAATATTGATTAAAAATACTGGTAGCTGGACCAAATATTATATGATTAATCAAGAGGTTGATTTCTGGATCAGCATAAAATTATTAATGTTTGAACTTGCTCAGAATTATGGTTCGCAGAGAATTTTGATCGATTGTTGATCAATTGATGATTTACTGAAAATCAACCAAATGAGCGAGAGGGACCATCTACATGGGATGATGGTCCAACCATGTAGCGCCCAGGCGCTCGAATGAGCATGCACCAAAGTCCTTTGTAGACCAGTTGGTAAAAGGATGATTTAATGTTTGTCTAATAATTATTAAAATAGTGCTAGTCTGAGCATTATGTGGTAAAACATAATTATGGAGAGATGAGGGACTAACCAAGGGGTGTGAAACCGTCCCTAGTGGTTGTAGGACTAACTGATGGTCGATTGATCAAATTCCAAGTTGTTTGGAAAGAGTTTGAACCCATTATGAATTATGGAAGATTAATTAGGTCAACATTATGATAGGTTGTGGGACCTTCTTATGCAAGCCAAAGGGCCGACCTTGGTCGGTCAAGGTGGCATGCCCGTGTCACAATATTTCCCGTGACTCAATTATGAGAATTTAGATATTTTCTGGTGCGCGTTCGAGTAATATTTTGGATTTTCATAAGAGTTTGATCTTGACTGAAACTCTCGATTTTTCTTGAATGAGCAAGTAGAACTTTGCTTGTGCGACCAATATTTTGAGAATATTAAAATAAATGATATTTTAAGATTTTTCCCGAGAATCCCGAATGGTCGTGTGATCATTTGACTTTTTCGCATTTTGATAGTTTGAGCAAAATTGGAGAAATATGGAAAATTTAGGTTTTTTCTCAAACGAGGGAATTTCACGAGATGAGAGAAGAAATAATAATGAATTGGGAAAGTATGGGACCGGCCACGACCAGCATGGCCGGCCGGTTAATAGTATCGGTCCCGTGACACTCTTCCCTATTTTATAGGATTTGCTTCCTTACACCGTAATAAAAGAAGCTGAGACGACCTGCCATTATTGCCAAAGATTAGCCCCAGGTTGAGATATTCAAGTACGCATCATATGGATAAAATTCTTTCCTTTTCTATCGTTCGGTTCCTCACTTTATTATTTTTCATTGTGTGAGGAAATATGGAAAAACTAGGAGTTTTTCTCAAACAAGGAGTTTTCATGAGACAAGGAAAATAATAAAATAAGATTTAAAAATAAAAGGGAGGTGTGGGACCGGCCACAGCGGCATGACCGTACGGACGGTGGGCCCGGTCCTACGTGTGCCTCTCCTTTATTTTTATTATCATTTTTTCTTCCCTTTGTCCATATTTTTAAATGCTTGTTTATGCATTTGGGTGCTCACTCATGCATATTTGGGTGCTCGTTCGTGCATTAATGTTAGGTACACTCACACCATTTTCTCGGGGCTTATTCGATGCTGGCCTAAATGCCCAAAAAGTGAATACCTATTACTAATTCATGGAATTCAGCTGAGAATAAACCACGAAACGGAGTAATGAGACAAATTGAATATCTATTACTAATTCATGGAATTCAGCTAAGAATAAGCCATGAAACGGAGTAATGAGATGAGATAAATTATTTTCTAGGAATTCAATTGATGAATGTTGCGCTAGAATTTATCTATGAACTGCTCTATACTAGCATGCAATATGTCTAGGAGCGTTTATTCGAGAATCTGGGTATGAAATGATAGAGACATCATACTCGTTCTGAATATTAGTTATGTATATTCAAGGAACATTGAGACATCCTTAAGACATTAACGATCTATACTAGCATGCAATATGTCTAGGAGCCGTCATATACAGAAGTATTGATGATATATGCGAAGTGTCGAAAGCTCAGTTGAGAGGCTTTTAAAATCACATATTTATGCATGCTCTGAGAGGGTGTACGCTCGATCAGAGATTGTGAAATGAGCTTTCACGAATCCTAAAATATGAGTTTCACATACGTGTCTGAAGTCGTATCAGAAATATGCAAGATCATGATTTTACGATTTTAGCCTTTATTGAAAATCCACAATCAACAAACTCGAATATACATAAGCATGAACAACGCCTGATAGTTCATCGAACATGATGAACTCGTATAAGAAAACAACCAGGAAGTCCAGAGTTCACAAAAGAGGATGAACTCCATTGACATAGGAATGACCAACACCTACCTTACCAAAAAGAATCAACTCTTACGACAGATAAACTAATAAGTTTTAGAGTTCAAAAAAGAGTATGAACTTCATCCACATAGACCAACACCTGATAGTTCACCAAACATGATGAATTCCAACTACAAAACAACTAGGAAGTCCAGAGTTCACCAAAGAGGATGAACTCAATTTACATAAGCATGACCAACGCCTGAGATTTCACCAAAGATGATGAGCTCTGACTACAAAATAACTAGGAAGTACAGATTTCATCAAAGAGGATGAACTTCATCTACATAGACATGACCAACGCCTGATAGTTCACCAAACAGGATGAACGACACAAGTGAACAACAGAAACACGATGAACATGCGAATTAATATCAGAAAAAAACATGCATTCGAAGATCAAAATTAACCTTCGAAAACTTAGATTTGAGATTAGGTTAAGGTTATTTTTTGTATCGTACCTTTAATGTTGTTGGCACAGAGACCTCGGCTACTCATATTGGTTGCAGGCACAAGTACATGTACCCTTTAAACGCAAAGATTCAGTCAATTTATTTAGTATAGTAGTGAGGTCGACAGAACGAAGCGAGGGAGGACTTTTATATGGCCACTTTTTTGTAAATTGTAAGTCATCAATTGACACAAAAAGACTGGATTTGGTGTCCCAAACCATTTTCAATCAACAATGAAATGTCAAAAGAGGCCCTCTAAATCATATTTTTCTTTTTTTCCTTTAGACATTTTCGTAAATAAACCGAAGAGGTAGGGCAATATGTATTAGACATTTTCATAAATAAACCAAAAAGGAGTAGGTTACACATTTTCGTAAATAAACTAAAGATATAAATGTCAAATAGATATAAATGTCAAATAGTTATAAATGTCAAATTTTATTATAATTTCTTATGTATCCTATTTTTTAAGGGTATAATTGGCAACCAAACTTTAATATCACATATCTAAAAATCCGTGCCTTGGAATTTTACAAATTTTATTTCGTTATAAAGGTTATGAAAAAATCTACGCAATGAGTACAAACAACAATATCAAATTTCGAGCTTTTACGAAAAATTCGGAGATATTTATCATTTTAGGCACACTTTTAGAAAATTAGATTACAGTAGAAACTCCTTTAATTAATACTCGATTACTTAATAAACTCTCTTAGATAATATTTTTAGCCGGTACCGAGTCGGGGACAGCATGCCAAATTAATAATTCGTTAAAATTATAAGATAATACATTTTTATTACCTACGTAGACCCCATGTGAAGTATAAATTAATAATGCATTATATATACTCAATACTTCAATGATTTACGAAGACTTTTTGAAAAATGGTTCAATTTTTCTGTTTTTTCTAAAATCAATATCACATTGAATCTCATCTCTAATTTTTCTTATCTTCATAAGAATTTTTGGTGTTGTTTTCTCATAGCTCAGCAAGAAATTATTCAATGTGATTACCGCTTTAATAGCCTCTTTTCGTGAAGCGCGCTCTAGTGTAGAACTTTCATCATCTTTTTCCACATCTTTACCAGTTCCCATGGAGCTCTGAATCATTTCTTCATCATCCAACAACTGCGTAACTTCATTTTCTTCGGATAATTTAGGAAATCTTCGACATTCTTTGAATTGCGATTGAAAAGGCGAGGGTACCCAAATATACCTCAAGCTTAAACTTTTCCTACCTATAAGTCCTTTCTCCGAAAGTGAGTCGAGACAATACAGCTAATCGGTTCATACTTCGTGTGATCGTCTATGGATACGAGATCGAGACAATACAACAACGAAGTATGTTTACTTGATACAAAGGTTCAGACTTAACCAAACACAATAGGATTGATTATCAAGTAGATATGAATTAATGTTTGTGTGATTTAATTTAATTATAATAAAGCAATTATAATGCGGAAAATAAAGTAAATGACACAGCAAGATTTTGTTAACGAGGAAATCGCAAATGCAGAAAAACCCCGGGACCTAGTCCATAATTGAGTACTCTCAGGATTAAGCCGCTACACAAAATTACACCTAACTTCGTATAGTTGAGACCAAGTAATTAAGCCTATAGTTCACTTAGTTCCTTTTGTATTCCCACGCCTCCGACCTATGAATAAGTCACGTACTTGGAACAATACCTTTGGTTCGTATTCCAAACAGTAAAGGAACAAGAAATATGTTTGGTATCAACTCTATTCAACCAAGTGATATGAGTGGGACAAAAGCTCTTTCGTTTATCTTAAGATAAACTCCTTCGTCGGGTCTAGATCTATCTTATGTTTAATCACCCTAAGGTAATCGTTTAAGATTAAGCCACCAACACCTTTAATCTGAAAAACCGTGTTGATGCCGATATACTCAATTAATCAATCTAATCTACCACAAGGATAAACGATTATTAATTGGATCCTCTTTTACCGAAACAAGTATTGTGCACACAAAAGATTATTAAACCCAAGTCAGATCTTCAATATCTTCTTTGTCTTCAAATCTTCAATAAAAACCTGCACACAATCACTTGAATCTCTTGTAATCAACCACGCACAGAACGGAGTCTGTTAACAATGGATTATCACAAGATCGTCCTTAGAACTAACAACATTCTAAAGATCCCTGTCCAAACTATGAACTAGTTTGAGTGAATACTATATCAGAAGAGAAGATTCTCAAGAATAAACAAACTAGGTGCAATCATGTTTCAACCACCGTTAGTCAATCAAATCAATCGAAAACAAAGATAAACCGCAATTATCTAGTTTCCCACCAACGGGTCGCGCTAGAGATTCTCAATCCCAAAGAAGACTTTAAAACGAGCGGCCGTAAGAGATTTCACCTAATTAGATTACTCTCCTCTCCGATAGGCAGCTACATCAGTAACAAAGATAAAAGAGGAAGTTTGTTGTTACGAAGGATTAGTTTTCCAGAAAGGAAAACTTCGTGTATTTATAGACAAGGAAGTTTGGACACCAAGGAGTTTCCAAAACCGAAAATATTCTCAAGATATTCATAAATGCACAGATTCGGTTTTCATAATTCCTGGAAATGGCCTGTCCAAAAATAACAATCGAAATCTCTTGGAAAATATAATTAGTAAATGCACATTACTAATTCTGTAATTTCCATACAAATGAAATTAATAACCTTAATTAAAAGACTCTTAGCTTATTTTTGTTTCGATCCTGGGATTCTCTTCCCTTAGTCGTTAAGGAATATCTTTGAACAATTATAGAAATAAACATTCTCAGCACGTGTTCAAAGTTTGTCGACATCTTAACTTTATAAGTTCACTTCCACACTTACAACCTTGAAACCGATTTTCCACACTTCCAAACATGTTTAGAATTGGTTCATATAACTTTCAAGAACTATGTGATTGATCAAACCAACATTCAATCACAATCATGGGTTTACGGTTCTACCAAAACAAGTTTCGGTTCTACCTCCATGTGAGTACTACACATAGTCACACTAGCTTCCCAAAAGATTCGGTTGACTAGGTACTAGGATCGGTTCCCCACATATATATGGTATCTAACTTATATGTGTTGCACATGTTCACAGGATCGGTTCCCCTTTCTGCTGTAAACCTTGTTGCACCCCATACAAGGATCGGTTCTCCTTGATGTACTACACCCTTACAAGGATCCGTTCCCTTTCCCTTACAAGGATCGGTTCCCTTTCCCCAAGGTAGACATAATCCGATCATACCAAGGTGATTACTTACGATTGGTTTTACTAATAAAAGTTATACCAATACAAAAGTCAGGCCTTTGTGAATACTTCTACCAAAAACACAACAAGTTGTGAGCGGTTCTACTTTATCACACATATTGCTTGTTCATAAGATATGCAATGAATAACAAAACCAATAACACCTGGCAATTTCCTTTTCGGTTCACAAAACAAGTTTATGAACTTACTTCCTTAGAACACATGTAAACATTGTTCCCTAAGATGAAATCCTCACCTCATACCTATACATAATCACAATAGCATTCAAATGATTATGGCGATGTCTTATCTACAAAGTTTAATGTTTAAGCAATAAACCTCGTATTGTATTCATTAATATTATGTCTATCTAGAGTTCAAATATGCTTCGCAGTTATGTTTTCAATATGCACGACTTGAAAGATACATTAGGGAATGAAACAGTTCAAGTCAAATATAACTAACCTCAAGTGGAAGGATGATTGTTGTCGTTGTAGCTCCTTGCTTCTTCACATATTCAAGTCTTCGCAATACTTGTAATGTCTCATATCCTAATACTTTCAAGATAACCTATACGAAGTTTAACTCTAGTACATAATCAAGCGACTCTTAACATGATTTTTGATTCACTAAAATATGACAACCAAACTTGACATACCAACTCTTGGTGGGTTCAACCGAGCCACACTCTAACAATCTCCCCCTTTGTCAATTTTAGTGACAAAACTCTTACATCATATGGATAAACAAATTACAATAATTCATTACAGTCCGCTTGATTCCCGATTCAACAACACAGTGAAACTGCTCACATTCAATCCTTGAAAATGTCGTTGTTGACATTATAATAACAAAGAAAATACTCCCCCTAAGGAAGATAGGTAGATATTCAATCCGCACGTCTTTGTTATACCAATCTATATGACATGTTACTCCCCCTTAGTATGTGCTTTCACTCTTTTCGTTAGATAAAACATTCAAGTACCAATGTTCTTTTCCTTAGTGATACCAATTAATATAAAATCAATGCCAGTATCACTTGTTTACTCCATATATTTCTCCCCCTTTTTGTCACAAAAATGACAATGAAACGAAAAAACAAAGGACAACACGAAAAGAATCTTACAAATCTCAGAATAGACTTGCAAACCTGTAGAGTTAGGCACGAGGGTTCCACACATCATGTTCTGATAACCAATATCAAAACCGAAACTACAAGTAGTCTTATTTTGATATGTTACCAAGGAAACAATTGCCCGAAACAATTTTTCCCATTTAGTTTAGCAAACCAAAAACAACTAATCACATTAGTTCCTTTGCTAAACCGATTTTTCAAAAACAATCGCTTAATTCGATAAGACCAAAATAAAGAATAAACTCCATTTTTCTCATCAGGTTCTAATTATCCATAAACTTAGACCTTTCAATTTTAAACAAACCAAATACTAGGTTTTAGTTAACTAGCATTTCTTTGTTCAGGCATTCGATTAGACTTGAATAACCGAAACCTCACTTTGATAAGACAAACTAAGATCAGAATTAACTTAGTTTCTTATCCGGAATCGAATTGGACTAAACAACTCATCCCGTACACATATTATTTCGTTAATCCATAAATAATTCATACAAACCAAAATAAATCAACTTGCATAATTATTCACCTCAACCGGAAGCAATTGAAACAATAATAGACATTATAAGCACCGCAATTGCACCGTAATTTTGTAAGCCTAAACGATTGATACCATACAAAAGAAAGATAACAATAGTTTTTCTTAACCGGAACCAATTGAATCACACAAACATCAATTGTACCGAAATTTTGTAAGCCTAAAAGATTGATATCACACAATAAAGCAAGATAACAATAGTTTTTCTTAACAGTAACCAATTGAAACACACATCCACACACACATCATGGAATAAATATCAATGGAACCTAAATTTCGTTAAGCAAAACCAACAATATATATAATATAAACTTAGGCTTTTCTTAAACAGGAAAACAATTAACTAACAAGATTGTTACCTCCAATTTAACATCCACTTCTCCAATATGATTGCATCTTCGTCCAGGGAGAATTGATATCGAAATGTCACCACGTTGTCATCCTTATGCATGAACAAAAGAATAACAACATACCTCAACCTTTACCAGAGAAAGGTTGAAAACCGGTTTTAACAATTGCAAGCAAAAGTTGAAAACCGTCGAAACACATATGCTTTTATGCTAAACCAAAACCGATTCAACATATTGTGACTTTTTCACATATTCTATTAGAACCCCTCATAATCCTTTGATAAAGCCTACCTACTAGGGATATAACTTAATCCCGCTAAATCAAAAAGTCACCCAAACCATGAGGGTTCACAATATATGAGATCGAATATTAGGATAGTAAAACCGAAATCAAACATCTCATAAATAAATTTGCAATACACCATAAATGTTTAACATAAATTCAAGTATTGAAATTACCTCTTATAAGAAATTGAATTACGAAAACAACGCAAAAAGAATGAGGTCATTCCGAGTTCGGATGAAGAAGTTATGGGCAAAACAGTTTTTACACTTCTTCGTAAGGGTACCTCTCACTAGGATCGGTTCCCTCACCATGACATGGTACTAGGATCGGTTCCCTAGGGGGTACTAGGATCGGTTTCCATGTGTTACTTGTGACAGATCACAATACTGTTTTCGACGTAACTTTTGCATACAATTTCCGAATTCAGTGATTTTTGGCTCGTTTTAACTGTAAAAGCAAGATCTACACATATATTATCAGTAGATATCAACATCATAAACTCACAATTACCGTTTCTTTCAAACCCCAAAAATGGATAGATAAAGTATGAGTATAGAAGAAAAGAAATCTCCTAAAGATGTTAATTAGTCATATAATAACCGAGAGATCATGTGCTCAGTTTTCTCATGTGCTTCCTCACCTTTCAAAATATTGAGCACCAAGGTGAGCATGCACATATCAACACAACTAGGTTATGTTGAGTTGATCCTTGTCTTGTTCGTCACGAGTGACTAAGAAAGAATCATCATTCTTGACCTCTTGCTTGGTTTGTTTTGTCTTGTTCCATCTCTTTTTTTTCTTCTTTGACTTGTGATGAAGAGTGTCATCATCACAACCTTTACTAGTACAAGAGATTTCAGACATAATGTCTTTCTTTAGTCTTTCAAGAAGACTCTTGTTATTATTGTCACCAACAATTAACAACTGAGAGTCATTCTTGTGACTAACTTTTGGTCCCTTCTTGGCTATGGAGGATTTTGGGACCCATTTAGAGTTGGGTTTCGCAGGAGCAACTTTCTCCTTCATAATACCATTAGAATCATTGTCCTTTTGAATATTTTGCGAAACCCCCTTTCTCCAATTTGGAACATCAGATCTTGTCTTTGCATTTACAAAGTTATCTCTCTTTGTATATTCGGGTCTTTTGTGAGATGACCTTTTCGAGTGATATGCAAAATTCGAACTATCATTATAATAATTCTTTTGCCTAAACTTAGGACAATACCGATCTGAGTTCTTAAGAGGAGAAAACTTAGCCAATTCGTTCGATGCAATGGAAAGCGCATCTTGCATCTTACGAACTTTGCATCCCCATTGCAAGTTTCCTTTATTACCACAATAATAACAATGCTTAGTATAAATATACGAAGTATGAGTTTTAGTGTTACCTTTTTGTGGATCCTCTTGCATTGGAGCTTGACGAGTTTTCTTCTTCTTTTTCTTCTTCTTCTTATCCTTGTTCAACATTGTTGCCTTCTTGATAGAATTCTCTTCTTTATAAGAAATATGAGCATCTTTGTCATCACTGGAAGCCTATGATTGAGAAGAATTTGTAGCTTTAACAAATTTTACCTCTTTGTTAATATTGGAAGCATTTATTCCCTTATATCCCAATCCTCGTGTATCACGATGATTTCTACTTGCTTTTAACATTGACGTTAACTTGTTTGAGTTTTCATTGGATTTTTTCAGTTCCAAATTTTCTTCTTCCAACATCTTGATTTTATCAAGAGCACCGGCTAGATCAGCCTCAAGGTGTTTTTCTCGTGAGAGATATACACCTTCTTTCTCTTCAAAACTCTTTTGTTGAGAGTTAATCCTTGCGTCAGATTCAACAAGTTTCTCTTCCAATAAGTGAATTTTTTCAAGAGCAACATCACGCTCTTTATCTAGAAAATTTGTTTGAGGGGGACTAGCACTGGATTTTTCTTCAAGACCCTGTACTTGTCGAGAATTAAACATAGCTTCCGATTCAGCACGTTTCTTTTCCGACAAAAACAGTTCTCTTCGAAGATTTTCACATTCTAATTTCTTAGAATTTAGATCGTTTGTACGATCTTTAAGAAGATATTCACGGTTTTTGAAACCAATATAATGACCTTGAAAAACCTTCTTCAGTTTCTTGTTATCACAACAAAGAGGAGTCATAAAACCAAGAAAATCCGAAGTTCTCGGCTTTTCATTTTTCAAAGGTTCCAGCAGTTTAGAGTATTCTGAGATATCCTCTTCTACTTCTTGTTCAAAATCCGAGTCATCATCATCGGAAATTTCATCTAACCTTTCTTGTAGACTTATTTTACAGTTGTCGTCGGTTTCTACATTATTAACAAGGTTAACTTGTCTAGTAGACACTCCAGTGATGATATCTTCAGATATTGATTCGTAGATTCCATCATCAAGTGTTAATTCAGAACTCTTGATGTCTTGCTTTACGTTAACTGAATCATTCATTAGATTCAATTCTTATAGGTTGGATCGCACCAAACACAGATTGTTAGATCTTTTAGTGTTTGCCTGCTCTGATACCAATTGAAAAGGCGAGGGTACCCAAATATACCTCAAGCTTAAACTTTTCCTACCTATAATTCCTTTCTGCGAAAGTGATTGTCTATGGACTGAGTCGAGACAATACAACTAATCGATTCACACTTCGGGTGATCGTATATGGATACGAGATCGAGACAATACAACAACGAAGTATGTTTACTTGATACAAAGGTTCGGACTTAACCAAACACAATAAGATTGCTTATCAAGTAAATAGGAATTAACGTTTGTGTGATTTACTTTAATTATAATAAAACAATTATAATGCGGAAAATAAAAGTAAATGACACAACAAGATTTTGCTAACGATGAAAACACAAATGCAGAAAAACCCCGGGACCTAGTCCAGAATTGATTACTCTCAGGATTAAGCCGCTACACAAAATTACACCTAACTTCGTATAGTTGAGACCAAGTAACTAACCCTATAGTTCACTTAGTTCCGTCTGTATTCCCACGCCTCCGACCTATGAATAAGTCACGTACTTGGAACAATATCTTTGGTTCGTATTCCAAACAGTAAAGGGACAAGAAATCTGTTTGGTATCAACTCTGTTCAACCAAGTGATATGAGTCGGACAAAGGCTCTTCCGTTTATCTTAACATAAACTCCTTCGTCGTGTCTAGATCTATCTTATGTTTAATCACCCTAAGGTAATCATTTAAGATTAAGCCAACAATACCTTTACTCCGAAGAACCGTGTTGATGCCTATCTACTCAATTAGTCAATCCAATCTACCACAAGGATAAACTGATTATTAAGTGGATCCTCTTTTACCGAAACAAGTATTGTGCACACCAAAGATTATAAAACCCAGGTCAGATCTTCAATATCTTCTTTGTCTTCAAATCTTCTTAAATCTTCAATAAAAACCTGCACACAATCACTTGAATCTCTTGTGATCAATCACGCACAAAACGGAGTCTGTTAACAACAGATTATCACAAGATCGTCTTTAGAACTAACAACAGTCTAAAGATCCCTGTCGAAACTCTGAACTAGTTTGAGTGAATCTTATATCAGAAGATAAGATTCTCAAGAATAAACAAACTTGGTTCAATCAGATTTCAACCACCGTCAGTCAATCAAATCAATCGAAAACAAAGATAAACCGCAATTATCTAGTTTCCCACCAACGGGTCGCGCTAGAGCTTCTCAATCCCAAAGAAGACTTTAAAACGAGCGGCCGTAAGAGATTTCACCTAATTAGATTACTCTCCTCTCCGATAGGCAGCTACATCAATAACAAAGATAAAAGAGGAAGTTTGTTGTTACGAAGGATTAGTTTTCCAGAAAGGAAAACTTCGTGTATTTATAGACAAGGAAGTTTGGACACCAAGGAGTTTCCAAAACCGAAAATATTCTCAAGATATTCATAAATGCACAGATTCGGTTTTCATAATTCCTGGAAATGCTCTGTCCAAAAATAACAATCGAAATCTCTTGGAAAATATAATTAGTAAATGTACATTACTAATTCTGTAATTTCCATACAAATGAAATTAATAACCTTAATTAAAAGATTCTTAACTTATTTGTGTTTCGATCCTGGGATTGTCTTCCCTTAGGCGTTAAGGAATATCTTTGAACAATTATAGAAATAAACATTCTCAGCACGTGTTCAAAGTTTGTCGGCATCTTAACTTTGTAAGTTCTCTTCCACACTTACAACCTTGAAACCGATTTGCCACACTTCCAAACAAGTTTAGAATTGGTTCACCTGACTTTCAAGAACTATGTGATTGATCAAACCAACATTCAATCACAATCATGGGTTTACGGTTCTACCAAAACAAGTTTCGGTTCTACCTCCATGTGAGTACTACGCATAGTCACACTAGCTTCCCAAAAGATTCGGTTGACTAGGTACTAGCATCGGTTCCCCACATATATATGGTATCTAACTTTTATGTGTTGCACATGTTCACAGGATCAGTTTCCCTTTCTGCTGTAAACCTTGCTGCACCCCATACAAGGATCAGTTCCCCTTGATGTACTGCACCCCTTACAAGGATCGATTACCTTTCCCTTACAAGGATCGGTTCCCTTTCCCCAAGGAAGACATAATATGATCATACCAAGGTGATTACTTAAGATTGGTTTTACTAATAAAAGTTATACTAATACAAAATTCATGCCTTTGTGAATAGTTCTACCAAAAACACAACAAGTTGTGAGCGGTTCTACTTTATCACACATATTGGTTGTTCATAAGATATGCAATGAATAACAAAATTAATAACACATGGCAATTTCATTTTCGGTTCACAAAACAATTTTATGAACTTACTTCCTTAGAACACATGTAAACATTGTTCCCTAGGATGAAATCCTCACTTCATACCCATACATAATCACAATAGCATTCAAATAATTATGGCGATGTCTTATCTACAAAGTTTAATGTTTAAGCAATAAACCTCGTATTGTATTCCTTAATACTATGTCTATCTAGAATTCAAATATGCTTCGCAGTTATGTTTTCAATATGCACGACTTGAAAGATACGTTAGGGAATGAAACAGTTCAAGTTAAATATCACTAACCTCAAGTGGAAGGATGATTGTTGTCATTGTAGCTCCTTGCTTCTTCACATCTTAAAGTCTTTGCAATACTTGTAATGTCTCATATCCTAATACTTTCAAGCTAACCTATACGAAGTTTAACTCTAGTACATAATCAAGTGACTCTTAACATGAGTTTTGATTCACTAAAATATGACAACCAAACTTGACATACCAACGCTTGGTGGGTTCAACCGAGTCATGCTCTAACAACGATAGCCCAACTTCTCAATCAAATTTCGCAAGTCTTGAATGATTTTTCACTGTCTACTGTTCATCCAAATTGTCCAAACTTGTTTTATCAGTTGATCAAAGTTTACAATGACGAAAGCAGTTTGCAAGAGTAATTGTACGAACATCGATAGTCAATGCTGAAATTGCAGGATTCATTGCATCTAATACATTTATTTTTTCTGGATTTGATGATAAATTTATCTATAAGTTAATAAGATATTAATTAGTATATAAATAAATACTTATTAATTTATATGTTAATTAGTATCTCGCTTAATTATTAAATTTTGGTAGTCCAACATTAATTTATAGAGTTTCTACTGTATATCCATTACACAAACCACCATAAAGGATACATAATATTTTATGTATCCATTGGTTTATGCATCAACTAATTTTCCGTTGCAAATAATAAAACGATGTACTACTTCCGTTTCAAGATAAGTGATATTTTCACTTTAGGAATAATTCACGAAAATTGAATGCACCGTTATGCAAACCACCACAAAGAATGCATAACACATCATGCAACCATATTTTGGTTAATGGATCTACTAATTTTTTGTTTCAGAAAAAGTGATACTTTCACATTACGTTTCGGGAAAAGTGATACTTTCGCTCCGTTTTGAGAAAAGTGATACTTTCGCTCCGTTTCAGAAAAAGTAATATTTTTTCCGAAACGGGGGAAAGTAGGGCTGCACATACCCGACCCAACCCGCACCCGACCAAAAATACCCGCACCCGACCCAACCCGCCGAGGCATGGGTCGACTATGGGTGAGGCACGCCAGAACCCACCTATTTTGGGTCGGTTGCGGGTAGAAACTTCCGTCACCCGAACCGACCCACCCACCCGCCCAAAACTAACGTAGGATCCTGACCCTTAGATCTAACCTAGGATGAATTATCAGAGCCGTTGGATTGATGTATAAAACTAAAATACCTAACTTAACCTAACCTAATCGCAATCTCCTTCTCTTCTCTTATGCGGCCTCTTCTGAGTCTTCTCTCCTTCTCAGACAGACTCATCTCCATCCAAGTCTCCAACTCCATTCTTTTTTCTTCGCTCAGTCTCAGATTCGCTTTGTGGATCATCGGCATCACCAGAAGCAAACCAATAACGGAAGGTAAGATTAGGAACCGTTGTAAACTTGTAATTTTTTGATGATGTGATTTCTTGTAATTTTCAATTTAGGGTTTATCTGTTTAGGGTGTTTTTTTTTTAATTTCAGTTTGGAATGAATTGGTATGATGTTACTATGTTAGAACTCAGTAATGAAGAGTTTAATCAGTAGATTCAAAGGATTCTTGAATGTTTATGTGTTTAGGCAGCGCTCAATTTATCTGAATCTAATACCCTTTATTTTATGTTTCCATGTTAGGGTTTGTCAAGATTGAAGAACTGAAGTTCAGTTCATTGGAGCTTGAAGAAGAACTGGTCAGAGTTGGTTTAAGAAGAACTATGAAGGTATATCCAACTATGAAATTGTTTTGATTATTTAGGTTCCTTTTATATGTCCTTTCCATTTTATGGTTTGTTGTTTATCTGAATCTAATGTTTTTTTTTATTCCATGGTAGGGTTTGTCAAGATTGAAGAACTGAAGTTCAGTTCATTAGAGTTTGAAGAAGAACTAATCAGAGTTGGTTTAGGAAAACTAAGAAGGTATATCCAACTGTTTTGCTTATTTTGGTTCCTTTTATATTGTTTAGGTGAAGTTTGATAGAATCTCATTGAGCATGATAAAAATGGTCCTAGCGGTGAATCGCAAAAGCTACTTGTAGCTCATTCTCTCTTTGTTGAGAGGATGTTTCTGTCGTTAACATAAGGCCTTCGGCAACCCTACCGCTAGGACTCAGTTGAAGCTACATGTTAGAATTAAATTGGTGTACTTAAATAAATTTTGTATAATCTCCTAACTTAGAAGTTTTTATAAGTTGTATGGTCTGAACTTAAGAATTTTTATAAGTTTGTATGGACTGAACTTAGAAATTTTGTATAATTTCTGAACTTAGAGATTTTTATAAGTTTATATGGACTGAATTGATTACCTAGCAAGTTCTAATTGATTTTTTAAATCAATCTCAGTTCTTTAGTACAACCTAGTTAATTTATTTGGTATTTGAACTAAGTCATGAGTATTTTGTTCAATTCAGTATGGTGTTAGTACTTTCAATTGTTTCTTTTGTGCAGGTTACCATGGTTGAAATCTCAGAAGATGATTCTGCTTCTAATCTTCCAATTATACATGGAGTGGCATCACAAATGGGACCTCCCCCTCCACGTCCACCGCGTTCTGGACAAGTGCATGGACCATCAGCAGGGACAGGGAGTACCGCTGGCTCATCTACACCAGCTTCTGAACCTTCACATGCTTGTGCCGCAGGTGAAACATTAGATAATAATTCTAATGCTGGTGTGAAGAGATCAAAGGTATGGGATCACTATGATATTTATGAAAATGGTGAGAGAGCGAAATGTAAATATTGCAAAAAGGCTAATTACAAGATTGGTAAGAAAAATTTGGATGGTAAGAAACATGGGACTTCTAATCTCCAACATCATTTGGATAAGTTTCAGAAGTATAAGAATGAAATGAATGAGGCTAGAGCTGACGGACAACAAACACTTGACTTCCATCCTTGCAAGCTTGGAGAGGAACCACAGTTGGTTGGGGTGTCTTTTTCTCAAGATGCGTGCAGGAGAGCGCTGATTAGATTTATCGTTACCGATGAAATGGATTTTAGAATTGTTGAAGGTGAAGGTTTTATAGCTTTTTGTAAGTATCTTGAGCCTCGATTTAAGCTTCCAAGTCGTATGACAATACACCGTGATGTGTGCAAGCTGTTTTTGACAGAGAAGGCTAATCTGAAAAGTTATTTCAAAGCAAACAAGATAAGAGTGTGCCTTACTACTGACACTTGGACGTCATCGCAGAATTACAATTATATGGTAGTGACTGCGCATTTCATTGATCATCACTGGAAACTACATAAAAGAATTATCTGTTTTTGCTTGATTGATAGCCATGAAGGTACAAATATTGGAGAGGCTTTGGAGAAATGTTTGCTAGACTGGGGACTTGAAAAGGTTTTCACTGTGACGCTTGATAATGCGTCTGCAAATAAAGTTGTTGTTGACTATTTGAGGAAGAGAGTTCAGAGTTGGGGTTCTGCATTACTCGGAGCTAAACATTTACATGTTCGATGTGCGGCTCACGTACTTGCACTTGTTGTGAAGGACGGTATGAAGAAGTATCATACATCACTTCTCAGGATCAGGGCAGTGGTAAAATATGTCACGAAATCTCCCGCAAGATATAAAAGGTTTACGGAGGCTGCTGAGTCGGAAATAATAGATTGTAAAAAGGGTCTGATATTAGATGTGAGAACGCGGTGGAATTCTACTTACTTAATGCTTGTTGCTGCTGAAAGATATGAAAAGGCATTTGAAAGGCTACGTGAGTTGGATAAGGCATTTTGTGAAGAGTTTTGCTTTGATATTCCAGTACCAGATAATATTATGGGTGATGGTGATGACACTGTTGATCTTGATGCTGATTATGATCTGGAATCAGACAATGAAGAAGAACTTGATACTACTGAAGAAGAAGATTCTGCTGCTTTCAGGAAAGCCAAGAAAAAAAACAGGCCAAAAGTGCATGCTCCTGAACGATACGATTGGTGCAACGCGAGAGTTCTGATTAAGTTTCTACACGTATTTTATGAAGCAACTGTTGCATTTTCAGCTTCTACTTATGTTACTTCTCATTCTTTCTTATTGGAACTTGGCACTGTTCGTCAAGAATTAGAAGAATGGAAAAACACATGAGGACCCTTTCTTAAGCCACATAGGTGCTGTAATGTTGCTCAAGTACAACAAATATTGGGGAACATACCGAAAGATGAATTCGTTGATGTTTATGGCTGTACTTCTTGATCCACGAGAGAAAGAACATGGATTATTTGTGACTGTTGAAGATTTAATTGTGCATTATGACCCAGCAATGAAGAAAAAACTTGTAGAAAAATGGGTTGAAGAAGTTCTGAAAAAAAAATTTGGAGCTGTTTGCAGCTTATAAAGCAGAAAATGTTAGATGTGCAGTATCTTCATCAGAATCTGTGGGCGAGACTAATTCCACTTCTACTCAAAGTTCTTCGAGTTTTGGAAGTACTATTTCTAGCAAGGCCAAGTATATGGCGGGAAGGAATAAACGAAAGCATCAACTGAGTAATGTGGAGGACATTGGGAGATCTGAGGTAGAAAGGTACTTGGCTGAACCGATCTACACACCCACAAATGAAAATGCTACTTTTGATATATTACAATGGTGGAAGGTAAATGCTGCGAGGTTTGACATTTTTCCACTTATGGCTAAAGATATATTTGCTATTCCCGTTTCTTCCGTTGCTTCAGAATCAGCATTTAGTACCGGAAAAAGAATTTTGGATCCTTTTCGAAGCTCCTTAAATCCCAAGACACTTGAGGCCTTAATTTTGTTACAAAATTGGTTACGAACACCAATAGACATGGATTCATCTACCCTTGGATTCGAGGAGGAGGAGATTGATATTGCTGAGTCTGGTATGTCTAAATTTTCCTTGGCTCTATTGTTGTTCATGACACTGTGAGTTTTACTGCAGCATGTTTATTACATGAAAGTACATGGTTTACTAAACATAATGCATGCTATGTGAATAGATTAACTGCCCTGTTATGTTAGTAATCTATAACAAAAATCTTTTGAAATCCGAAGATCACTCATAGTTATCTCTATATCAACATGTCAGAGGCATTGTCACAATGTCGTGTACCTCATATCAATTGGATTTCTTAAATTCAGTTATCTGTTTGATGTTTGTTATACTGTTTTCTATGGTTTGAGAATCTTGAAATTTGGCTTTTCAAATTTTGCTTTGATCTGTGTATTGTCTGTTATCTTGATGTTCTTAGTATTAGGATATTTTATATGTTCTTATAGTTGAATTTGGATGTTGAGATTATGATGAAGCTGAGTTTTTTTGCATAGGTCAGGGCAATCATTTTTTGCATCTGAGTTTTTCAAGTTAACGACCTAAAAATAGGGTTGTGAAGCTTTATGTTTGGACATTATGTTATTGAGGTCTTTTGGTTATTGGGGTCCTTTGGTAGTGAAGCTTCATGTCTGTCTAAACTTTGTGTTCTATATTGAGGTCGTTAATGTTCAATTTATGGTATTGTGTAGCTACCGTGTACTATTTCATCTAATTACAGTGATTGTCCGGTGTACTGACTACTGATGGGAAGTTTGTGTTGGTACTTGATGTTGTTGTGGATGGATAAACTAAAATGTTCATTTCGCTTGCAGAGCTATTTTACTTGTTTCAAGAAATTCATCTACCCTTTCATTCATTCTAATTGTTCATTTCGTTTGCAGAGCTATTCAGTTTCAGTGACCTTGCTGCTTCTTCTATCGTCATAGACTCATAGATGATTGATTCCTATTGGCTTAGACAAGGTAATGACGCCAAGGCCCAAGGGTCATTGTCAGTATCTTGATCTTTCTGAGTTCATCTTTGTTACTGTAACTAATTTACAGACTTCGTTTTATTTCAGGCTTTCAGCCATTCAGAGGTAAAACATCCACAAACTTGCAGGCTTGCAGCGACTCGCTGTTGGTCGCTTTATATGATATTAGGCTTTAGTATAGTACGCAATACTCAATAGTAATGCACTCTTTTATCTTTTGAGCTTTGAACAATTGAACTCTGTTCCTTTTTATTGTTAGCTTTATCAACTTTGTTATACACTTATACTGTTATACAGTTATACTCATTGCATAACTCTGTTCCTTGTTAATGTAATGTACTAATGTGACAATGTCATTTTATTTTATGGTGGGTAACCCACCACCCACCCGACCAAACCCGCCGTCACAATGGGTCGGGTGAAAACCGACCCATTGTGTTGTTGGGTCGGTTGCGGGTGACAACTTCTGTTACCCGCCATCAGTGGGTCGGGTGGTGGGTGAGGCCAAAACCGACCCAAACCGACCCATGTGCAGCCCTAGGGGAAAGTATCACTTTTTCCGAAACGGGGCGAAATTATCACTTTTCCCGAACTGGGGTGAAAGTATTACTTTTTCTGAAACAGGGCGAAAGTATCACTTTTTATGAAGCGAGGGGAAGTATTACTTTTCTGAAACGGGGCGAAAGTATCACTTTCTAAAACGGGGTGAAAGTATAATTTTTTATGAAATGGAACGAAAGTATCACTTTTTCTGAAACGAGGCGAAAGTATCAGTTTTCTGAAACGAGGTGAAATATCACTTTTCCAGAAACGGAACGAAAACAATCACATACAAACCCCATCTTCAGATTTTTCTTCGATAGGCCCTCCCACCGTGGCAACGAGTGTACTAGTTTAATTGTGAACCCATTTAAGAGGCCCATGTACAATGATTCTCGTTGCTTCTTCTTCAACTATAACTAATTGCTTATCTTTATGTAATATATTCTTTGTGATTTGATCATTAGGTTTTTCCTGAAGTTGTTTTTGGTTGATTTATGATGAAGTTAAGTATGTTTTATTTTTGTGATTAGGTATTCGTCAAAGAATATTACATTTTAGTAAATTTCGTCCGCTTTTCAGTTTTTGCTCTCCATATTTGAGTTTTTTATTCCTGGCGTTTTTAGGAGCGACCCGAAAAGATTTAGGGGCGACCAATAAGATAAAATAGGGTCACCCAAAACTAAAATAAAGCCACCCCTTATCACACTTTTTCTGAAAAGTAAAAATCGCCGTCCATAATCGGTAGACAATTCTACAATCGACGGTTTATATTGATGTATGTTGGTTTGTGTTGCGAAAATTATAATCCGTAGTTAAAATAGTAATTTCGTGATGTTTATTTTCTACCGATTATGCTAGTAGCCTCAAACTCAAATTTTTCAAAAACCAACGGAATTTTGAATTTCTCTATTTGCACAATCGGTAGTTTCTTGATGTTTATTATTTACTGATTGTACAATCGGTAGTCTCTTGATGTTCTTTATCTACCAATTGTTCTAGTAGCCCCAAATTCGAAATTTTCAAAAATCAATGAAATTTTGAATTTCTCTATTTGCACAATCGATAGTTTCGTGATATTTATTATCTTTGTGATGTTCTTTATCTACCGATTATAGTAGTAGACCCAAATTCGAATTTTTCAAAAACCAATGGAATTTTGAATTTCTCTATTTTCATAATCGGTAGTTTCGTGATATTTATTATCTACCGATTGTACAATCGGTAGTCTTGTGATGTTCTTTATTTACCGATTATAGTAGTAGCCCTAAATTCAAAATTTTCAAAAACCAATGGAATTTTGAATTTCTCTATTTTCACAATCAGTAGTTTTGTGATATTTATCATCTACCGATTGTACAATCGGTAGTCTCATGATGTTCTTTTATTTACCGATTGTGGTAGTTGCCCCAAATTCGAAATTTTCAAAAACCAATGGAATTTTGAATTTTTCTATTTGCACAGTCGGTAGTTTCGTGATGTTTATTATATATCATGATGTTACTGATTGTGGTAGTAGCCCCAAGTTCAAGTTTTTCAAAACCAATGGAATTTTGGATTTTTCAAAGAAGAGAAGAACATAGTCACAATTGGTAGATAAAAAAAAACTTACCTACTTAATTAAACGAGTTTGCTTCTGTCTATGTTCGTGAACGTTCTCTCGCAGGCTGAAGCTAAGCTTCATTCATGCCCACTTCTATTCCTAAGAGCCTATCATTCTACTAAAGGACGCAGGCTACTTTCGGGACACGGAGGCTAAAGTACCGATTATGAAGGGACATATAAGTATTTTCAAGGGCTTTTTGATAAAGTACCCTAACTTTCCACATTACACTAAAAAGGTGCCCCCGTTTTTTTGAAATTTGTTGAAGTACCCCGTTTTATTCAAAAGGCAAATTCCATCCAGTTAAGTGCTAGGTGGTAGTTATCTTTCCGATTAAAAGTCCTATTTACCCCTGAACTACATCTTCTTAGAGGGGAGGGTAAATGTTCCGACGATCCTAAAAATGGTGTAACGATCCTGAACGAGGCTCGACGAACCTGAAAACCTTGTCACGATCCTGAACCGGGCTCGACGAACCTAAAAAAAATGTTGTACAAGGTCGATTTCTTCCAACCAAAAACCACAAAACACTTGAGATGATGAACCCTTTTTGGGGAATGATATAACGAACCTGAAAGCGGTGTAACGATCCTGAACTGGACTCGAAAAGCCTGAAAAATGATGTATAAAATCAATGTGGGAATAAATAAAGGGCAAATATGTAAAATAAATTAGACTTAACTAACACTAGATGGAAAAACTAACATGAGGGTACTTTAACAAATTGTAAAAAGACGGGATACTTTATCAAAATTCCTGGATATAAAAAAACAGGACACTTTATCAAAATTCCCTATTTCCAACCTATTTTATCTTATTATGTCGCACCTAACTCTCGCCCCTAAAGACGGCAGGTTTTTATTTTGAAACTTTTTCTTTTGTGAGATGATAGCGAATATATGAAATGTTTACCGGAAGATCGGTATGATTGCTTGGTGTGATCTAAGACCGTAAGCAGGTAACAGTTATGGAGGGATATTTTCGTCTATTTAATATTTTCAGTTTTTGTGACCAAACTGGACCTCTGTTTTATCGTTGGACTAAACTGGATTGGACCCACCCGTAGATGGACCAAACCGAAACTTCCTCGATTTTTTAACCCTACTAGCGTTGGAGATGGTATAAGAGCTCGGTGTTGGCATAAGACACCAATTTGACAGGCAAACGGTTAGAGCGTCTTGACTCTCGAGTTCAATGTTCGTACCCTAGAAAGTTAGAAAGTTTGAGATATTGTTTGTTTTTAATACGGTAATTTTTCAAATTTTAGATTAATAATCGCCAATTATGGCAGTAAAACCAATATCTTTATCAAAATTGAAGATATATGATCGGCAATTCCCATCAACAATGCAAGAAGATTCACCAATTCAATCAGCAGATGGTAATGATGGGTCTTCTGGTACAAGAAGTAGTAGTTGTAGTGATAATAAGACACCAAATCGATTAAAAAAATGAAAGAGAATAGACAGAGAGAAGAAGAAAGGTGAGAAGGAGGAAGAGGTAGACAGTGGCAAACCATTCGTTTTCAAGACTAAATCTTGGTCTATTAAACCTGGAGCCAAGAAGGAAGTTGGAAGAAAAATCAAACTCGCCCAAAGAGATTTTAGTGGATATCAGTATGTTTTAAAAGATCCAGACTTAAGAGGTGTTGTTCCAAGATATAGGAAATTTCAGGCTGGAGAGGGTGAATTATGGAGTACAACGGAATACCGTGAATTATTAGCAGCTTATGAAACAGGTGGTGCCATAAAAAATGAGGTGGAAAAAGTGTTAGATGCATCTGTACCCGCTGCGCTGCGTAGAGACGGAGAACAATCACAAGAACCGGAGATGGAAAAGGTATACTTAATTTCTCATGCTGCATCTGGTTTGAGTTCTTTTTTCTAAGCTTTGTGTGTATATGTGCGATTCTCCATGTTGTTCACAAATAAATAATGTGTGTTTATCTTGTTCCTCTAGGCAAGTGATCATTTGACTGAAGTATCAACTAAGGCGAAATGCGCACCGGTCCACCTCCAGAAAATGCAAAGTGATCAATGCAACACCATCACTGCCACAGAAGCTGCCTCCAGAACCATGCGACAAGGGCAAGTGACAACGGGGTTCATGAAATTGTTAATATCAGGAGCAATTTTACTTTGTTTAACAGGAATGACTTTGACTATTGCAGTACTGGGCATAGTAATGTTTTCATTCTTGGTTATTATTTCAAGTCCAATTTGGGTCCCAATAGCAACAATTTTGTTGATTATTATGATTGGTTTTCTATGGGTATGTGGTTTGGGTGCTGCTCTGATATTTGGTTTGCCTTGGATGTACAAGTATTTGAGAGGAACTCATCCACTTGGCTCAGATTGGGTTGACGATGCCAGGATGATTATGGGTAATGCTGGCCAAATGAGAGATTATGCTCGGGAGTATTTGCGAAGTAAGGTTAAAGATGTTGGTCCTGGTGCTTAAAGTTCATTCTCAAACAATATCGTGGTAATCTTTCTCCTCTCATTAGAACAAAGAAAGAAAAGAAGAGCTTCATTTATTTAAAGCATGAACGAATATAACAATGTTGATCCTCCAATAATAAGTTCAAATCTATGCTCGGTGGCCTATTTCAGGTATTGCTAATAGTGCAGATTTATGTTAGGGGTTCCATTAAAAGTTGCCTTTGGCATTGCTAATTATTCCCCATGCTCACCATCTGGTATTCCACGGACAAAGATGGTTTTGCGTGCGTCTTTTATGCATCCCTACATGATTAGGATTTGTTACTCCCTACTTGTATGTTAATCAATATAATGCACCACAGTTTGTCTTTCTATTATTGCAACTATAAGTGAATGTGAATCTAAGACCTGATCCCAGTAGCTAGAAAAAGGCTGAGAATTGGGTAAGTCGAGGTTTTGCCTTTGCGGCCATCACTGTCTACTTTATTTGGTCGGCTGGAGACATGATTTTCTCGAAAGTTCTCTCTGCATGTATTCTGAATCGGGCATATTTGTTTCCAAGTATTCATTGCTGCAATGGTTATAGCACTGGCTCCTGGAATTTCTCTTATATTTACATGGTCTAGCCAAGTTAGCAGCCATTACATGTCTGGTGCTGTCCTTGTTAGGAAAAACAAAAATCTAACTGCTTCCATGGGTTGCAACTTGCAAGTGATGTTTATGTTATCTATCACCTCACTTAGCCTGTTGATTTATTCTAATCTTCTGTGGGATTTCCAGAGAAATTGCTTGATCCGTGGAAGTTTGCTGGGATTCATCATAGGCTCAAGCCCCTGTGGAGAGCTTTCCACCTTTGGCATAATATTCCATGTCAGAACTCGGCAACGTGGTTGGTGCATCACAATACAGATGGGAACAAGGTAGTTGATCACCTAGCTAGACAGTTTATACTTGACTTGACATCTGACTAGATATCCTCTCTATCTGTATTTCTGGTGACCAAAGAAAGACTACAAGGGTTCACCTTAGATGATGCCTCAGTTATTTCCTAGGAGTTGTGCTTCTACTTTGAACCTACTATGCATTTTCTACTCTTGTACACCAATTGCATAGCTGAGTACTGTGGTCACAGTTGGAAATGGATGCGACCTTTGAGAATGTAGAAGAGTTAAGAGCTATTACGAGAACTAGAAAACCAATCTTTAAAATAATGAGTTAGAACAATGCTTATTTCAGGTCTGGAGTTCAAACAACGATTCTTTCAGGAGAAACAAGACGGTTTTTTCATGTTTACTCCTTTCCAAAGTGTGATTAGATGGAAGTATTTTGTGTGTTTGCCCTTGGTTTGTATGACGTTGTCCTTTCATGTCATCCCTAGAAAATGTGGGCTGATCAGTAATCGCACTCGCACTTACCATTTGTACTGACAAGAGATTTGATGAGACCGGAGTGCAAACAAAAGCTTTGATGTTTTCCAACTTTTAGCTATTTGTCTAGCTATTTGTCTAGCTTTTGACTCTATCCAACAACAACCTTGCTATATATCCAAGGTAATGATGATCTGACCTGTACATGTGACTATCAGTTAAATCAAACTCAGATGAACCAGGACTTTTGTTTCGCAAACCAAATGAGATGGACTTTTCCCCCAACTGCACCCCCTATACCCCATTTGCCGTGCCGTGTCGTCTCATGAGTCATGGACTCATGATTATTTTTTTGGCTTACAATCTGTGATTCCGTGGTATTCAGTTCTGAAGTGCCATAAAATCTCTGCCACTGCCATCCACATAAACAGGAGATATGCGACGGATAGGGAGAGTACAGTTGTGCTCAAGTTGTCATTTGCTTTTTCATAAAATAAAATAAAATAAAAAATTGTGTGTTTTAAGGATAAAAAAAAAAGGGTCAACCCAAGAAATCATGACTCATGAGTAGTACAAGGAAGGATGGTCTTTGCAGAAGAATATAAACAGAACTGCTTCTGCTGCTGCTGACTTTCACAAACAGCAACAGCTTCTACTGTACTGCTACCAAGTCCACAACTGCTGCTGCCCCTGTCATTTAGGACCGAAAAAAAATAAAAAATTACTCAACAAAACCCGACTTTCTCCTCTTTGAATTGTAACCCTTCTCTCTCAAAAATTAATTTAATTTCCAAATTCGAAAAAGCAATTTTTAGAAGTTTCATTTCAGTTTTCAAAAACTTAATAAAAATCCCTATTACTACGGGGAAACAGCGTTACACCTCTTCCCATTTATTACTCTTCTCTTTTTTCTAACTCCTCTGTTCCTCCTCTGTTTTCTCCTCCAATGAAGAAAAAACCCACAACGAAATCAAAACCCACATCATCATGATGCTTCTCCATCAAAACCCATCTTATTTTCTCAAGCAGATTTTGGTGTTGATTGTTGTTTTTGTAGCAGAAGAGGTGGTTTTGATGGTAGATGGACTTGGTTCGGCATCAACCATAGCTATAACATATGGGTCTAATACAGTCTGTGGGATATTAGCAGGAAAAACAAACCAGAGAATCGAATGTTATACTCCTAATAACAAAGGGTCTTCTAATACAACAATTTCAATACAACCTAACATATCTTATGATTCAATCTCTGGTGGTAAAGATTTTTTCTGTGGATTAAGATCTGGGGGTTTTAGTTTCCTTTGTTGGACTGCTTCTGTAAACTCATCATCTTCATCTCCGAGACCTAAAAGAATCTATTACAGTGTTAATGTCACTTTAAAAGATATAGCAGTAGGTGAGAATCATGTCTGTGGGATTGAAAATACTACTGGTGTTGTTCGTTGCTGGTGGAGACAAAATGGGGTTCCAAAGTTGAGATATTTATCTCCTGATAATGGAAATTTTTCGTTAATTACTTCTGGTAATGGGTTTTCTTGTGGAGTTTTGATTACTTCTAACAGAGTCAAGTGCTGGGGGATTGATGGTGTGAAAGCTAATGAAATTGAAAAGGAATTTCGGAGTGTTTCAATGGTGAGTTTAATGGCAGGTTCTTCACATGTTTGTGGGGTGGATTCTAATGGTGTTTTGATTTGTAAAGGAAATAATGATAATGGGCAACTGAATTTCCCTTGGAGAAAACAAGAAGAGCCGTTTGAGTATTCGGGGTTAGGATTGGGGTTGAATCATACTTGTGTTATTAGAAGATTGAACGGTTCTGTAATTTGTTGGGGTGGAAATGGAATGTATTCAAGTGATCGGATTCAAGGGGTGTCATTTGAATCCATTGTTGCAGGACTGGATTTCACTTGCGGTTTAACGACGAGGAATTTATCGATGATTTGTTGGGGGCCGGGGTGGATTTCGTCTAATAGTACTAGTTTGATGGATCTTCCATTGCCGAAGATTGTACCAGGTTCGTGCACTTTAACTCCATGTGGACAATGTGGTATCTATCCTGACTCTGACAATCTTTGTTCTAGCTCTGGTAATATATGTAGGCAATGTGATTACTATCGAGTTGTAGACAACAACCCGTCTGCGCCTCCGCCGTTTATACCGCCACCGCCGCCAGCATCGAATTCCATAGTCAAAAACAAGGTGTTATTAGCTTTTGCAATTGTTGGATCGGTTGGAATCGTGTGCGGTGTTTTGACTCTGATTTATTGCTTGTGGACGGGAGTTTGTTGTTGTAATCGGAAAAAGATTCATAATTCAGTTCAACCCACTATCAACAGAGCTAATTCTAACAGAGGCAGTGGTCATTTCAGTCCAACATTTTCGATATCATCGAAGCGTCATAATAGTTTTCGAGCAATGAGGCGTACAAGGAGTGGCCCTTCCTCAAAACATGCTGACAGAGCTGAACAGTTTTCTCTTGCAGAGCTTGGTGCTGCAACTAATGGTTTTTCTGCAGAGAACAAAATTGGGTCTGGAAGTTTTGGGACAGTTTACAAAGGTAAACTTCGAGACGGGCGTGAAGTCGCGATTAAAAGAGGGGAAACCGGTACAAAAACAAAGAAATTTCAAGAGAAGGAAAGTGCATTCGACTCGGAACTAGAATCCCTGTCGCGGCTGCACCATAAGCATTTGGTTAGTCTTGTAGGTTTCTGCGAAGAAAATGAGGAACGGCTTCTGGTATACGAGTACATGAAAAATGGTGCACTCTATGATCATATACATTCGAAAGACAATGTCGAAAAAACTAGTAGTCTTTTGAATACATGGAAAATGAGGATTAAAGTTTCATTAGATGCAGCAAGAGGGATTGAATATCTGCATAACTACGCAGTTCCGCCTATAATTCACAGAGATATTAAATCGTCTAACATCTTGTTAGACTCGAACTGGGTAGGTAGAGTTTCAGACTTCGGGTTATCTCTACTTGGTCCAGAATCAGAAGGCGAATACATGTCAGCAAAAGCTGCTGGAACAGTTGGGTATATGGATCCCGAGTACTACGGATTAAACGTTTTAACTGCAAAGAGTGATGTTTATGGTCTCGGAGTAGTAATGCTGGAGTTGTTAACAGGAAAGAAAGCTATATTCAGAGACGACGTTTTAGATGGTGAAGGGCCAATGAGTGTCGTGGATTATGCAGTGCCTAAGATTATGGCTGGAGAGCTTGAGAGAATTTTGGATGTGCGCGTAGGACTGCCAGACGTGAACATGGCGGAAGCGGTCGAGCTGGTGGCTTATACGGCCGTACATTGCGTGAACTTGGAAGGAAAAGAGAGACCAAGCATGAATGACATTGTTGCTAATCTTGAGAGGGCATTATCGCTATGTGAGGGCAGTCATGGAAGCATCTCTAGTGCTTCATTAGCATCAGAGTAGTCATAAAAACAAAAGACAGGAAATTCTTAAAAAATTTCGGATTCAATTTTTTGTTAAGTTTTATTATACTTTTTCAGTTTTATAATCAGTGTAAAGGGTGAGGGATCTGAGGGTTGTTTGAGGTCTTATACTAACACATGATGCATTGTTGGCTAATTGTGGCACATGGATCAGTAACAGGGGAATTGGTTTATTGGTTGACAAAAAACAAAATAGAATTCTTGTTTGGTTTTGATTCTTGAACTTTTTTTTTGTTTATGTTCTTGCTCAAGCTCTCTTTGTCATTGTCTCATTGGATTCCAATGTAGTAAGTGAAACTAAAAAACCCCAACATGCTCTCTCACCTATTCGGTGTGAAATACATCTACATGTTCAGAATCTCATTTCCTGGAAGTTCTGGATTTTTTCTTCATTTTTTAATTCAAAATCGAAAGGTGCTCATTTAGCCGAAGAATTCAAAACCAAGAAACAAAAGTTAAGATTTATGGGGCCAGAGTTGGTAAACTAACTACCACTTCTTGATTCTTGAATGCATTATAAATGATTGCATGATCTTTAATCCTTTTCTGAAATTTTTGACCACTAAAATATCTGTTTTATCAAAAGAAGAACATGGAATCAGCATGATAAAGACTACTTGCCCAGATGGCTCGAATTGATTGACGGTGGTGGACATGGGTCCACTATAGGGGACCATGATGCCAACCACTGGAGTCTGCCCTGCAGCTATAAACAACATACATGGTCTCTACTCCTCTCTTGTGACAGCTTATAAAATTAATAAATTGCTAAACCGTGTATTAGTAGTTGAAGTTTTTATTAAAGATAATGCAATCTGTTGTACAAGGTTGATTATTCTGCAGGCAGCAACTAGGGGAAGCAAATCCTGCAAAACAGAGAAAATTATAACCATTGAATTTCGACAATCCAGAGTCAATGCCCTGAGGACTAATGTCTAATGACAAGCAATAAAGTAACCAGAAAAATTCTAAGTGTTCTTGTTTTTGCAACCTGAACCATAAAAGTACGAAAGTGTGGGAACAATCCGACAACAACGGTACTAATCTTTACTTTTTTCTTCACTGTGTAGACAAAGTGAACCTGTTTATCTAAGTATTCATCTCATTGATATAGTTACAAAAGTAGGAATCTAACAAGACAAAGAACTGGACATAGCCAGCTAAGTCTTTTACCAAAATAACAATGTGAGACATAATTGCAAGACTTGGTCACTTGAGGTTCATAATATTCATCCTCAACTTTCATTGTCGCTTTAGAAAGAAACTGTAGTAAATACAATACCAAAACTAGCTAAGTCCATTTATTATTTTTCTAAAGTTTTATGATTACAAACCTCACCTACAAGTAACATGCACGCATCAATGATCAAACTGAAAAAGAACAAATATTGAATATTGATTTATTGGTTTCTTAATGGACATCAGTATGAATTACAGATGACCTAGTTTACTACAAGATTGTCATGTCCAAGGAAATTGTATACAGCTCTTTGGGTACAAAATACATGTAAGAAACAACCAAAATAAGTTATCGAGAAGGAACAAAAATAAATAATTAGGATGTGAGATTGAAGTCCATGGGAAGCTTTGAAACTAACCTCTGGCAGACTTAATCTTATTTTGAGGACATTGTAATTCTGAAGTTATCAGATATTTGGAAATCTTTTACGCGGTCTTCTTTCTTCAACCTCGTTCATCCAATCAGAGAGCCAGAGGAGACCCTTGTAACCATAATATGCAGCTGCTACCACAGCTACCAATATTAAAATACAAATGAAAAACCACTGCACTGTCGCTATAATTTTCTGCACAAAGAAAAGAAAAACACTTATAAGCTGCCAGAAAGCACTGTAGGCTACAAGACATAACTGAACATGTTGTCGTCTACCACTTTTATCTACCATCTCATCCAACGTGTGGCTGGGACCTCATCCTAGTTTGACATGTAGTCGGTATACGAGATGGTAGATAAGAAACAAAGTTATGTTGGAATAAAGATGAGTAACACAAACCTGCAGTCTTGAAACTTGTGTAGCTTCCTGTACTTGATCACGTCTCTTCCTACGCTTTGGCACTTTCGGTTCAGCGTCTGTGACTTTGCTCTGTTCGAGAGAAAGTTAAAAGGTTTAGTTCGGCTTTACTTGGCTACAATACTACCCAGTGAACATGTATGATGTATGCATGTGTGTTTGATACATTAAATTCACAGCTTCAAGGGAATGCAACATTTGATAGGTATTATCCACACACAGCAAGGAAATCTAGGTCAAAGCCTCCTTTGGGTGCAATGGCGTAAATTGGAGCAAGAAAAGAAATTGAACGAACAACAAGCAGGATTTGCTGTGAATAAAAAAGAATTTACCTCAGGAACTTTAGGTTTACGCAACTGCAAGGCTGACTCCACAGCCTTTACTTTACTTGCACATTCAGAATTACAAGGAAGTAATCCAATCCCAAACTGACTTTTAGATATATCTTTGGGGTCGCAGCCAGTGGAGATATAGGCAGCTTGAACATCTTGACACAGCCACTCCTTTTTGAGATTTTGACAGCGACAACGGACGTTAACCTTCAGTTACAGATATAGATAAAATTAGAATGGGAACTGTCAACAAAGTCCAAATGCTATTATGGTTTTTAACGAGTTATCATCAAATAACATTACAGGATACTTAAGCAAATCTACTGTGAAGGTAATATTTACAAGAACTTTCTCACAAAATGTGTTACAATTTAATGTAAAAAATTTAAAATCACAAACAAGAAGCAATTGGGATCACATTACCTTTTTACTGCATTTTTCAGGTGATGGGCATTGCCCAGGATGACATTTCTCAGGGCATAGATGTGAGCAGTTGAGTAACTTTCTGTTCACCAGAAAATAACGGACAATATAAACTTCACTACTAAAAATAAATAAATGTATAAGACCCCAGAAATTCACTAACAAGGATATATGACAAAAGTCTAGAAGTTACCTGTGACAATGTCCAGCACATGAACGAATAGTCAGTTGTTCATTTTCAGGCAAGCTATTGTAGCGTGTGCATTCAAAAACATGAACCATGGCGCCACAATGGCATGACCTTTTGATAAGTGTTTTGCATGGAGAACAATCTCCAGGATGACATGGTATAGGGCAAGGATGTGGGCAAGCAAGCTTTCTCTCCTAATAAAACATCAAGATAATAAGACAACGTTTTGATGCAGAATGTAGTCGTGGCACTGAGCCACTGAGGTAATATTATCTTAATTATTGCACGAAATTTGAAGTTGTTTGAAGGGCACAAAATGAGAAATAGGGGAGAGATAATAAAAATCGCCAGTATTCCAAAAGAAAGATAAAACATCTAATAATGAAATGAAGCTCATGGGTGAAAGTATCATGGAATGGATAACCTAAAGAGGAATAAAAGTGGAAAATACCTTCTCGCAAGGGAGGTGACATTCTTCACAAGGCTCTGTTCTTACACTTCGATCTGCTATCGAGGTTTGGCTCTTTAAAGCATGGCAAGGTTTTGTACAATAGTGGTTAGTACAGCCAAGAAGGTTGCCACACAAGTTTTGACATGAAAATGCTTTTACTTTTGAGCAGACCATCTGCAAAGGAAACACCACACACCCTTGTAACAGATGATACAATACTGTGAAAAGTACAAGTACGAGCATTTTTATATCAGGAAGTGAATACAAATAGCAGAAGATTAAAACTCTAACAGAAAGATCAACAACCAACCATCTGCTCTGCTCCAATGTGTTGCCCTAGGCAGGACCTCCAAACAAGCTCCGGGCAAGGAGGGCAAGGTGTACCAGGTGTGCACTCAGGTTTCCGATTTGACTTCTTTTTCTTTGATTTTAATGTGAACTCAGGGTTTGGAGGAGGTTCAGGACCATGGCACCTGAAAGTGAAAGACAAAATCTATTTCTAAGGGAAGAAGACTAGGTATAAGAAGCCAAGCACGGGAATTCAAGAAATCGAGATTCCTTAACAAATTACCTTAATTTACAGTTATGCCCGCAAGGATATTCCTCTTCACAAACTAGACGACAGGGGGGGCAAGCTCCATAATGGCATTTATGAGGCTGTGGAAGAATAACAGGTGGACATTATTAGTGGAAGCAGGAGTCACACAAATTTATGATGTGATAAGTGTAACATCTTTATTCGGCTCTGTGGGTGTTAACATATCACGATGTAATTAGAATCATTACAATCTTGCATTCAAGTTTTGAGAAGGCTACTCCAGTACCTTGCGTTTTGGTGCATGCCTGCACAGAGGGGATATGCTGCATCGTTTGGGACATTTAGGAGGCTTTTGCTCTCTTTCAGTACCACAAGGAACCTAACATGAAACAAAAGAAAGGTCAGGAGTTTGTTGGTACGGAAATAATATGGGATTAGAAGTGGCAAGTATGAACGAAGTTTAACCTCGAATCGTGTTTCACCGCATGAACATGATATAGTCACCATTAATGGACAAGGAGCACAAGCACCTCTACAAGACAAATTGGAAAACATGTTATACTACAATAAAGCTTAACAAAAGGTCAACAAGTAAAGATAATTGGATTTCACAACAATGCCACACTTAGTATGTTCCCACCATATTCGTATAAAATAATATTCAAACCCATGTATCCAGCAAATGATGAATATGTGGAGCTGAATACCATCAAAAACATACCTGTGACACGGTGAAGGGCATTTGTGGTTGTTACAACGGAGCTTTCTGTCACATATCTACAGTTTTATAAAATATTAATATAGTCGCCGTAAGCTGAAAAACAAAACAAAACAAGAACCAGAAAATCAAAGTGGGAAGATAGTGACATACACCTCTGAACAAGGTGGACAATCCCCATCACAACAACGACGCCTACATGCATGCCGACCACAATCTCGTCCTCGATTGCACTTTCTTTCACAGGCTAATGCTTGATGGCAAGGAACCTAAAATGAATTCAGTTAAATTACACAACAACCTATGCAGATTTGTTTTGAATTCTTTCATTTGAGGCTAAATACAAACTAAATTAAAGCAGGGTATGATTTAAGATGACGCTAACCAGTTATTTACCTGTTTCCTCAAGCTTCCGCATCGGCAAGACTTTATAATAACAGTTCTACAAGTCTCATTACACGAACCCTTATGACATCGCTCCGGGCATCGATGAATGCCACAGCTCAACATCTTTTCACATGTTGACCCACACGTTGGCAGCACAGTATCACAAGGCATTCCTTCATAAACCCTCTTCCCACAAGGACACGACCGCTTACCTTGGTAAGGACACCCACCACACATACCCTCATGACACCCTCGTTCACAAACATGTTTTCCACACCCAAGCAACTTTCCACATTCATTCTCACACTTAAACTCCCTCTCAAAACACTCCCTCTCTTGTTCAAACTTCCCACATTGACATTTATAAACCCCCTTAGCTTTACAGGGTGGACATAACCCTTGATGGCAAATCACATTACACCTATGAACCCCACAATCTAATTTCTTTTCACAAACACGATTACATGTAAAATCCTTAAACCCACAACGTTTAACATCTTCAATTTTACCACAAAAGCAACGATTTTTAACTAGTTTCGGACACGCCGGACACGGTCCGGGGTGACACAACAACAAACAATAATGCCCACATTCATATTTCAATGGTCTTTCACACACTTCACCACAAGAATGTGGTAATATCCATGGATCGCTATCAGGGTCTTGTGTTTTACCACAGTAACATAAATATTTACTAGGGATTAGGGTTTTTGAATACTCAACTCTACATTTAGGGCAATTCCAATTCGCTGCATTAGCCCCAGCTAATGGGAAATGCTCAGTTGAGAGACGAGAAGCGGCTCGTGCAGCTGCGAGATCAGAAGCTTGACGCGCCCAACTCTGAATACAGATGAGATGGAACACGGCGTAACATTCTTTGTAACATGACCAGGTTGGATCGGTGAGCCGGATTCGTTCTAGACAGATCATACAAGATAATGCACCTGATCGAGATGAATTCAGAAATGATTTGATCTTCGAGAGATCTGGTTGTGACGATGATGAATTTTCCGTGTTTAATTGAAGATATGATTTGAAGATTGTTTCTTCGAGATCTGTGTGCCGGAGTTCATCTTTCCCGTTGTCGGAATCGTTATCTGAATCTGACACCGGATAGTGTTGAATTTCTGTTGCCGCCATGTCTTTTTAGTGCTTGGGCTTTCAGAGCTTTTCTCAGTTTTTATAGCTCTGAAGAATGTGATATTTGAGTCTCGTGATGTCACGTGATTGGGATAAGAATATCCATTCTGACTCGGTCGGTTCTATCTCAGCTGAACCTGTCTCGTCTCCCATGAACACAGAGCCGAAGACAAGAATGCCTCGCTTAAATTTGTCGAACGTTAACCTTTTTGACATCACTTTACTTTTGGTAAGCAGAATATACCGAGAAGCAGAATATAACCTTAAATTCGTGAAGAAAAATATTTCTGTTTCTGACTTCAGGAATTGATTTATGTTTCGATATCCAAACAAGCTATAAGTTGGACTTATGGATCTGGGAGATTCTTCCTCATACTTCACTGAAAAATACTATGCAAAATATTAGAGTGGCATGAACTCATACGTTTAATGGACAATTACTTCATCATTCCAATTGATTAATAAAATGGCAAGTCCCAAAAAAAAATTAGTACTCTTACAAATGTTGTACTCCGTCAAATGTTATGTGTGTATATATATATCGAAAAGAGGCACAATAACACTAATAAATCACTTTATAGGTCTCATGTCTTAAAGAGTCATGCATAAATCACTTTATAGGTCTCATCTCTTAAAGAACCATGCACGGATGAGATGGAGAGTCCAAATGTGTGCATCCCCTCACAGCCGGAGTGAACATTCCCGGCTCTCCTTATTGGAGTGCATTCTTTCAAAATTATTTTAGTCTTTGTTATTTTTGGTATTTATCTATCTTCTAATAAAAATATCTTTCATTTATGTATATATCTTTTTCTCTCTATAATATCACAATTTACAAACAATTGTACCCGAAATCAGAATCAGTATTTGATGGGTTTGGTTTGATCAATCAACAACAATCATCAAAAATATAGAAAAAGATGATTGACCCATGAATATAAAAATCTAAAAAGAACATGTTTATATATCAACGTCTTCCTCCTTGGGATTTAGATTAATAATCATTACTGATTTAGATTGACCAGTTGTGGTGGAGTGTCGGGCAGTTCTGGGGGCTATTAAGAGCTTTCCCAAAGGTACTTCTTGCGGTCGAGATGGCTTGCGGGCGCAACATTTAGTTGATGCGATGAGTGGGGCGGCGGTTGCAGTTGCAGATGACTTACTCGCTTCGATTATAGGGGTTGTCAATCTTTGGATGGCTGGAAAATGCCCTGCGGAGTTGGGTGAATTCATAGCTAGTGCGCCCTTGACACCGTTACTCAAGACTGGGGGTGGCATTAGGCCCATTGCAGTTGGCACAATATGGCGTAGATTGGTCACCAAAGTGGTTGTTTTCTCTGTCGGAAAGGATGTGACTTCTTATTTGGGAAATTACCAATTCGGAGTTGGTGTACCTGCCGGGGGTGAGAGTATTTTACATGCTGTAAATGGCCTGCTTGAGATGAAAAGTCACTCGGACATGATGTCAATGCTACTCATTGACTTTTCTAATGTGTTCAATATGGTGAGCAGATCTCATCTTATCAAAGAGGTTCTTCTCCATTGTCCAGGTATTTCTCGTTGGGTTGAATTTTGTTATATGCGACCTGCTAAGATCTACTATGACCAATATATTTTGTCTTCTGCTCTTGGAGTCCAGCAGGGTGACCCTCTCGGTCCCTTGTTATTTGCTTTGACTCTTCACCCTCTAGTGAAGACTATTGCCTCCAGTTTAAAACTCGATTGCACGCTACCTTGATGATGGTACAATCGTTGGTGATACACTTGAGGTGTCCAAAGCCTTGCGCATAATAGAAACTGAAGGCCAGGTAGGGGTTTACACCTCAATATAAAGAAAACTGAATTCTTTTGGACTTCTATGGATCCTAGAAGTATTGTTGATGGTGTTTTTCCTCATGATATTGGTAGACCGTCTAATTGTGTTAAACTTTTGGGTGGTCCTGTGAGTATGGATTCGAAATTTATTAGTGATATGATGATAAACATAGTGAACAAGACTGTTCAACTTATGTCTGCCATCAAAAAACTCAAGGACCCTCAAAGTGAGATGATTCTTCTTTGCAATTGCACTGGCATTTCTAGATTATATTTTGCTTTGCAAACTACCGATCTGGCAGCCCTTCAACAAGCCACTGAGCTTTTCGATGATCATTTGCTCAAGTACTTGAGACTTCTTGTTACTGGTGATGGTTCGGTTTTTGGTCCTTTACAACAGAGATTGGATACCTTGCCCATCAAAGATGGTGGCGTGGGCATCTATACCATAGCAGACACCCGCACCTACTGTTATCTTGCTTCTTAGAGTCAGACGGCTGCAGTGCAAAAGGTGATCCTTGGTAACTTATCCTCAGCAAACAAAGGTTCTGCTTATCAGTTGGCTCTTCAGAACTTCATTCAGGTATGTGGACTACTTTCTTCTTATTGTGTCGATGATACCCCCCGTTCCATGCACTCCCTGGCAGTTACTTACTTTGATGCAATTAAGAAGAAAATCCCCGAACAATTTTCTATGTCTGCAAGAGATTCCATTATGTGGTAGTGTAACAGAGTTAAATATGCACAAGATTATTTATTAGTTGTACCTATTAGTGGGCTTAATCAATGTCTCGGGCCGAGACTGAAAAAGAGCTGTTCTTTGCTACCGCCTGGGTATCCCATTGTTTGTTGAGAATAGTTTGTGCTCAAGTTGCAACAACCCTATGGATATTTTTGGAGATCATGCGCTTCATTGTGCTAAGGATGTTGGACCTAAGTTTCGACGTGACTTTTTACGCGATGTGATCGCTGACATTTGTTATAAGGTTGGTGTACCGGCGCGTAAGGAAGTTTCCCTTGGGTTTCTGTCGGATGATGGAAAAGACTTACGGCTTGATGATATCTTTGTTCATAACTGGGAAAATGGTCAAGATGTTTGCATGGATGTTACAGGGGTTTCTACTTTCACAGGTGAAGGTACTCGTTCTTTTGTTCCTGGAAAAGCTATTTCTAGTGTTGTTTCGCGAAAACGCACTAAATACTTGGACAAGTATGTATCTCATGGCTATGGTTTGGGTGCTTTAGCTTTCTCTACTTTAGGGAAACTTGGGGATGATACTTTATGTTTTCTCAAGATTCTGAAGAATTGTTTAGTTAGCAACGACGTTAGTAGTGGTTTTGGTAGTTTTATATTTCATAGATTATGCATTGTTATTCAAAAAGGTGTTGGAGCGCAGCTTGTTGCTAGGCTGCCCACCAAAAGTTTGTAATTCTTTTCGTTATGTTTTTAAAAATCAATAAAAATATATATATTTGTTTGAGAAAGAAAAAATCATGAGAGAACTTCCTTCCAAATACTTCCAACAACCACTAGATTAAGAACAATACAATTACCTGTAATGAAGAGAAATTCCCAAGACATTGATTCACCTTTGCACCCATCTAGAGTGATATGATGAAGTGGACAATTGTTACAGTCCAGGCTAGTGTTACACAATGATTGCGCATTACAGCTTATCCGGCCAAGTCAATGATGCGCAAAGGTTACGCATTACTGCATAGACTGTCAAGTGCTAATATGGCATGACCCTGCAGGGCTCGTGAAGCGCAAAGGTGGCGCTACACTATGAGGAGATTGGCCAAGTAATGAAGCTTATTGGCTGACACAATGAAGCTTCATTGAGTAAAAGGCAAGGCAAGGCCTAAGTGGTAAGATGCAACATGCGATGTTGGAATTGATGCATATCCGCGGAATTGAGTTGGCCCAAACTCAAGGATGATGCAAGAGTGTAGAAGAGGCCAAGAGTTTGGCATATGCATTAGTCAAGGATGGCCAAAGTTTGAACAGTGCAAGCAAGCTAGTAATGCAAGAGTAGCATTGCTATTGTCAAGCAAATTTACTAAGTGAAGCATATGACACATGAATAACCATAATGAACTTAAGGAGTTGGCATTGATGATTGAAGCACAATGATTGACCATGTGTTGGTTTAGAGAAAGAAGGATGTAGTGCCAATATGACTGTGCACTGGATCAAGACCAAGTTCATAAATGCACAACACTGGTGCAATATGGCTCAGGTGGCGGTTATAAGTTGGTTATTGGATTCACAAGTGTGCCAAAGGTGCGAGACAAGTTGGAAGAATTATGAAATGAGTTTATAACCTTATTAGAGTGTCAACAACCGTTTGGGACAAGTGCAACATCAATTGGATGGACAACACAAAAGTTAGCAGTTGAAAAGCAATATTGGCGGTTATGGAACTACCTTATGGGACACATGGTTGTTCCATGCATGTGCAAGTGTTGTGCACCGGTTTTGGCTATGTAACTACTGTATATATAGTGTGAGAGACATTGTAAATCTATAGGAGAGAGTTGGTAGAGATGTAGTCCCATGTTTGAGAGAATAAGGCATCATTGAGAGAATGATGGCATGTTTTGGTCCATGTGATGGCCAAGTTTTGTAATCTTCCTTTAGTGCAATAAAATGAGTTTGTTGCAGTATATATTTGCGTTCATTAAGTTGTTGATCTTATTGAGTTTGTTTAAGTAATGCATGGAAAACCTCTTATGCTTATGGGGAATAAAGAGTTAGAGAGAAAGAAGATGAGGACTTTTGTTGCATAAAACCTTAAGAGCGAGGCAGATGCATACTTTAATGCAAGTGTGCAAGGATGAGTACTTGTGGGTTAAGTTGATTCACTGAACCACATAGTATTCTCGGTCATGTCCCGTGAAAATTTTAGGTGATTAAATGGGCATGTGACAACAACCCTGATGCCTTATCTTACAACACTTTAATAATAACGCTTGGAGATAACACGTAGCATTGTGCAAGACAACGCTTTTGTTACAGAGAGAATCCTTGAGTTTTTCATCATGAAAAGCAATTTTAACTTTATCATGAAGATTTTGTTCCATACCATTTTTGTGAATAGACAAGATATAGTTATTATGATGTATCAGATCATGATTAATGTGAGTATAATATTCAGAGGGATAAGAATTAGTTTGTACCTTTGGAGTGACATAGGAATTTTCAAATCCTTTTAAATCATCCGGAGAGGGAATATAACAACACTTGGGATTAGATTATTACCAATTACTCAAAAAATTAAAAAGTTTTGTTTGAGAAAAAAAAATCATGAAAGAACTTCATTCCAAATAGTTTAAACAACCACTGGATTGAGAACAATATAGTTACCTGTACTGAAGAGAAATCCTTGAGTACTTTGTGAAAACTATGGTCCGGATTAATATGAGAAATAAATTGGAGGGTACTAAAGACCAATATCCAAGAATCAATCAATAACCGAAGGTTGGATTCACCAATTGATTGAACCAAGCACAACCTATGATATTTCAATTATATAGAAAATATAATGCAGAAAAGAATAACACAGACACCAGAAATTTTGCTAACGAGGAAACCGCAAATGTTGAAAAACCCCGGGACCTAGTCCAGATTTGAACACCATACTGTATTAAGCCGCTACAGACTCTAGCCTACTATAAATTAACTTCTGACTGGAATGAATTTGATCCCTAACCAATCTCACACTGATTAAGTTATAGTCGCGTTCCTTACGCCTCTGAATCCCAGCAAGACTCTACGCACTTGATTCCCTTAGCTGATCTCACCCACAACTAAGAGTTGCTACGACCCAAATTCGAAGACTTGATAAACAAATCTGTCCCACACATAAAAGTCTATTGAATAGATAAATCTGTCTCCACAGAAATACCTACGAGTTTTTTGTTCTTTCTTTTGATAAATCAAGGTGAATAGGAACCAATTGATACACCAGACTTATATTCCCAAAGAACAGCCTAGTAATATCAATCACCTCACAATGATCTTAACCTTATGGTGGCGGAACAAGATATTGTGGAATCACAAACGATGAGACGAAGATGTTTGTGACTACTTTTTATCTTACCTATCGGAGATTGAATCTCGAGCAAATCTTAGAGAAGATAGTTCTCAATACGATAGAACAAAGTAAGATCAGAATAAAAAACTACAGAGAAAATAGTTGGGTCTGGCTTCAGAATCCCAATGAAGTCTTTAAGTCGTTAACCTATAATGGTTTTAGAAAAACCTAGGATAAAGGAGAATCGACTCTAGTCGCAACTAGTATCACACTGGAGGTGTGGGGATTAGGTTTCCCAGTTGCTAGAGTTCCCCTTTATATAGTCTTCAAATGAGGGTTTACAATCAATGCTACCTTGGCAACAAAGAATTCAATATTCACCGTTAGATGAAAACCTGATTAGATTCAAGCTAATATCTTTCAACCTTTAATGTGCCTTCATTTAGATATGGGTAATTGTACCTAAACGTGCACACTTAGTTGGCTCAACACTAGTTAACCGAAGTTATCCATTTGAACACTTTCATATCAACCTTGTTCATCTTTATCACAACTAGTTCAAATGACTTAAATGAAACTAGTTATAAAGTTGTTCAATTGTTTATATTCTCATAGAAGTATACAAGACACAAATGAAGCAAAATCGATTTTGATTCACTCGAATCAATTCATGAACATTATATCCACGGTTTGCAAAAGATTGCATTCCTTATTCTATAAATGTATTTATTCATGAACAAACCGATTTTAGAACTTAAACCACTCAAGTATGCAATTGGCTACGCATACTTAGAGTTCTGGATGGTCTGCCCGCCAGTATGCGAAGGAGTACGCATATTGTCGTTCACGACCAACTCAGTTGAATTAGTATGCAAACGGGTACGCATGCTAAATTCCCATACCTGAACTATTAAGCCAGTACGCATACGGGTGTGCATACTAAGTTCCCGGACTTCAACTGTTGAACCAGTACGCACACGGGTATGCATACTATGGTTCCCGGACTTGCAATAACTTGCAACTATTATCATATAAGTACGCATACTGTGCTATATCCAATCAATGATTAATTGTTCTAAACTCCCTTTTAATCACTAAAACATTCTTCGAATACGGGAATGGCTGTCTGGTGTGAAAACGAAAGCGCACACAAAAGACTTTCAAGTATACAAGGCCAAGTTTTAGTATAGAGAGTAAGCAAGGGATTAGTCCACAGGGAGTGGGAGCATACAAGAAATTTTCCTAAGCTAGCAATGGAGACAAGGCACTATGGCAGTGAGCAGGGCAAAGTAATATGGCAATTGCAAAGAACCAAAACAGTTAACAAAGCAAAGATGACAAAACAACATGGAACCAAGGCTGTGAGCCAAGGGCAGGGGTGAGTTTGTGCACTGATTTCAGTGCACAACAGCTACAAATTGCAAGAAATTAAACAAGCAAAACAGGTAAGGAGATAAACTGATCAGGAAGCAAAACAAGACTGAAATTGTAAGTGACTGAAATAAGGTATTGTGGTCTAAGCTAAGGCTTAGAGTCCACCTTTGTGTCCTAGCCAAACAATGTGATCCTAGGTTGAGTTGAATATCCTATGCATACATCTAGAATGGGAGGAAAACTAATTTGCTCACTAGTTTGCCCCTAGCATTGACTGTCTTTTGACAGAACAATCAATCACAGGCACTATGAGCATTAGTCTCTTCCCATTGCTCAATCAAAACAATGCACTAAGGCTCTAACCTAGCATTCCACTATCAGACAGTGCACTGAGGTTTCATCTAAACCTTAACACAATGAATTAGAACATAATGCAACTACTACTGAATTTAAACATAAACTTGAAATAAACTGAACTGAAATTGAAATTTGAATATAAACAGGACATGGAAAATAACATTGAACTTGGAACAAAACAGGAAAATTGAGGTCCTGGCTAGTCCAGACCTCTAGAGAGTGAAGCTGGCTAATCCAGACATACCCTCAACAACACCCTCACAGCTCCTATTTATACAATTCGAATTAGGGTTACACTTTCCCCCAAATTCCCAAAACAGTGAATTAGGGTTTTTGAAATTAAAGAAATTGACATGACAATTCTCACCCATACTCCTGCTGCTCTTCTTCCTGCTCCTCTTCATGTCTTCCATTGACGCCTCTGCTGCTCTAATTTTTCCCTAGTTCGAGTTATTTTACTCACCCCAAAACCTAGGGTTTCAGTGGTTGTGAGATGGGGAAAATAACTAGGCTAGGGAGATGGGTTTGAGGTAGGGGAGGTGATGGTGGTTGAGACAGCGTCTCTGTGATGGTCGGGGAAGAAGGTGGAAGTGGTGAAGCTCGAGGTGGAGGCAGAGAGCAGTTCTGCCATGGTCGGGGAAGAAGAAAGAAATTTGGGGAAAATTGATTTGGGAAAAAGGAGATTTTTGTTTTAGGTCGATGGGTTCGATGGCTAGGGTGTTGAGCGAAATCATCTGAAGTTGATGCGCAGCGAGGAGATCCATTGGATAATCACTTACTAATTTAATCGAACGGCACGATGTAAACAAGCTCTGAGTGACCGTTGGATTAAGTGATACAACGAAGCTGACGGATCCAGATGGAGTTATGTACTATGGTGTTTGACAGGAGCTTCGGATTTTGATGCACAATGATGAGGCGACCGTTGGATGACAAGATGGATCCAATCTGACGGCTCCCATGGAAATGGGTATGGATAATGGAAATGGATTTGGGTAAGGGTTTTGGGTCTTGGGTATGCCAAGCCCATATCTTCTTTAAGAACAATTCTTCCTCTTCAAGCCCACTTCTAATTGATCCGGCTCTTGCAAACATCATTCTTCGCTTCCTCCTAGCGGGAGTCTTTGCCGTTCCTTTGCTCTTTTCGCTCCGTGAGTTAACTAGGCTTTATTTAGTACCTAAAAATGCAAAATTAATTAAGAAAAGTATTTATTCTTGAAAACAACGAAAACACAGAATATGGGATAAAATGTAGAATTAATGCACAAAAGATGAGTTAAATGCCAAGAAAAATATATAGAAATATGCACTTTTTAGCACTCATCAAATACCCCCAAACCTGAATTTTACTTGTCCTCAAGTAAAACAAAACTAAGGAAATCCTACCTATACCACTGTCGTTGGTCTCTCGAATGCATTTAGCGTATGCACTAAGCCTTTTAAACCACTAAGTGTCCCTAGTGGACGAGTTAAGTCTCGTGAAGGTTTGCTTAGAACGTACCTACAAAGTTCTAGGTCAAAATATAAGCTCAGATTCCATCAAATGTGACATGTGCAAGTCAGTTTAAGCTCACAACAAAATGGAGATGTCAATCTAGCTATCAAAGGCACAATCCTAGCACTGATAACAAATAAAGACATGTGATAAGAGTGTAAAGTGTATCTACACATGTGTAAAGAAAGATCGGATGTTATGACTACTAATCACAAAGAGATAGTTTCTCAGGCTAAGAACCAAGGTCGAAATCTAGCTAGCTGTCCGGACTTTACGAGAATTGTGAATGAGTTGGAGGTATTTCACAATTACTCGCGTTGTACATCAATGGCATACACCCTCCTTGCTTATTACAATGAAACAACAAAAGATGACTCTTTACATGACTCTTATTTACATTGACTATTCTCTTTTATTTTTGGAACAAGAGATGATGGAATTGATAAATACTTGATTTTTTTTTGTATTTTTCTGATATTTTTTTTTTTTTTTTCATCACAAGGAAACACTTTTGATACAAATACAAAAGGAAACAAAAATTACATGACACTTTGCAAGAGGTAGCCCTTTTTGATGCACCCAGTTAAATTCGATGGTTGTCTTTCTTAATGTAACCTCCACCTTCTATCCCAACCAACCAAAGAACAAGCTAGTCAAGTTTCGTTCAGTATTCTAAAGTGATTGGCAATCGTAACTTCCTATCAAACACCTTGAAGATCGAGGCCATACATGTATTGGTAGATCGTGCGCGTGCAAATTTCTTATCACTATGTGAATTGTGCTAGAATCAGGGTGCCTAAATATCTAGACTAAGACTCCTAATAATTACATATTTGCACAAGAGTCAACATTTCAAGGTAAATGAGCTCCATTTTTATGATTTTTTTTAATTTTTATTTTGATTTTCAATTTTTTTGGAATTTTTCAATTTTTCAAAAAGATGGAGTTTTGTTTCAATTATGGCATATTATCGTGGTATCTACTCTATACCCCCAAACCTAAACTAAACATTGTCCTCAATGTTTCAAAATATGGAAAGAATTATAAAACAATATATGAAGAGGAACATGCTGAGTAGAGTAAAAGGAGAGAGAATACCCGATTGTACGGCGAAAGCAGAATTAAAACTCCGTTATCCAAGGCAAAACTCCAACATATTCGGAGTCACAATGGATGAGCACAAATATATACAAAAGGAAATTTAACTAACACATTATCTACAAGAAAATTTGGTTTTTAATGGGATTGGACTTTTGGGAAAAATTTGGTTTTGTCGGGAGACATTTGGTTTTGATGGGAAAAAGAAAAATTTTGGTTTTAGGGAACATTTGGAAAACTTTGGTTTTATGGGAGAAAACATTTGGTTTTGATGGGAAAAGATTTGGTTTTTAGGGAAACTTTGGAAAACTTTTGGTTATTTAGGGAAAGAGTGGACCAGTTTAGTCCACATAGACTGGGTCCTCCAGGTTGGTTGTTTCAATGTCGGGTGGAAATGGCTCAAGGAATGGCTTTAATCTCTGCCCGTTGACTTTGAAAACGTTCTTGTTGGAGACATCCTCTAGCTCCACTCCATGAGGAAAACTGTGCGTACTAGGTACGGACCCTTCCATCTGGAACGCAGTTTTCCTGGAAAAAGATGTAACGGGAGTCATACAGCAAACTTTCTGACCAGGAGTGAAGGATTTGCGCAGAATACGCTTATCATGAAATCTTCATCTTCTGCTTATATAACTTGGCACTGTCATAAGCCTCATTTCTCAATTCTTCCAACTCGTTGAGTTGAAGTTTCCTTTGAATTCCAGCTTCGTCCAGAGAGAAGTTCAGCTCTTTGATTGCCCAGTAGGCACGATGTTCTAATTCCACAGGTAGATGGCACGGCTTTCCATACACTAGACGATAGGGGGACATGCCAATTGGTGTCTTATAAGCTGTTCTATAGGCCCACAAAGCATCATTCAATCTCAATGACCAATCTTTCCTGGACGGGTTGACTCTTCTCCAGAATGTGCTTAATTTCCCTATTAGAACTTCCACTTGTCCACTGTCTGAGGGTGGTACGGAGTAGCAACCTTGTGAGTTATGCCATACTTGCGTACTAAAGACTCAAAGTACTTGTTACGAAAATGTGAACCGCCGTCACTGATGATAGCTCTAGGGGTACCAAAACGTGCAAATATGTTTTCCTTTAGAAATGAAAGTACCACCTTGTGGTCATTTGTTCTGGTTGCTATGGCTTCTACCCACTTAGAAACGTAATCAACTGCGACTAGGATGTACAATCTACCGTCAGAAATGGGAATGGACCCATGAAGTCGATCCCCCAAACATCAAAAATCTCCACAATCAAAATGGGGTTCAATGGCATCATGTTTCTCCTCGAAATGCTTCCTAGCTTTTGACAGCGTTCACAAGCAACACAATAATCATGGCAATCCTTGAACAATGATGGCCAATAGAATCCACACTGCAAGATCTTTGCAGCGGTTTTCTTGGCACTGAAATGGCCTCCACATGCTTGGTCATGACAGAAAGATATCACATCTTTCTGTTCAGTGTTGGGGACACATCTCCTAATGATTTGGTCCGGGCAGTACTTAAACAAATATGGGTCATCCCAAAGGAAATGTTTAACTTCAGCCAGAATTAGCGGTCTTGTCTCGACCAACGTGAGGGCATCCTACCTGTAGCGAGGTAGTTAACAATGTCGCAAACCAAGGAAGGTCTGAGATAGACATCAGCTCATCAGGAATGATTCTCTATCAGCATGGACTCATCAATAGACTCAAAGTTAATCTAGACAAATGATCAGCAACCACATTCTCACAACCTTTCTTATCACGGATTTCGAGATCGAATTCCTGTAATAAGAGTATCCATCGAATAAGGCGAGCTTTAGCATCCTTCTTGGAAAGAAGATACTTCAAAGCCGCATGGTCAGTGTATATGATGATCTTAGATCCTATGATAAGATCTAAACTTGTCTAATGCGAAAACGACGCAAGCAATTCCTTCTCGGTAGTTGTAATTGAGTTGAGTCATTAAGGGTTTTGCTAGCGTAGTATATCACGTATGGTAGTCTATCAACACGCTGTCCTAAAACAGCACCAACAGCATAATCAGAGGCATCACACATAGTTCGAACGGAGTTCCAGTCGGGTGGTCGGACTATAGGAGCGGCGGTGAGAAGGTTTTTAATTCCTCCCATGCTTCACACAAGCATCATCGAAATTGAAGGCAACATCTTTGGCGAGAGACTACACAGAGGTCTGAGATTTTGCTAAATCTTTGATGAATCGCCGGTAAAAACCAGCATGACCTAAAATGATCGATTCCCACAGAGCGGGTTTGGTAATGTTGATGAGGTCACTTTAGCTTTATCTACTTCAATGCCTTTTTTGAGATGTCCTAGAACTATTCCTGAATTCACCATAAAATGGCATTTTTCCCAATTTAGAACAAGGTTCTTTTCTTACATCTGGACATCACAGGGTAAGATGTTCAAACATTTCAAACGAGAACCAACAGAGAAATCATCCATAAGATCTCGAGAAAACTATCTATCATGTCAGAAAAAATGCTCATCATGCAACGCTGAAAAGTAGCAGGTGCATTACACAACCCAAGGGCATACGTCTATAAGCAAACGTCCCAAAGGACACGTGAATGTAGTTTTTTCCTGATCTTCTGGAGCAATGTGAATTTGGTTATAACCGGAAAAGCCATCTAGAAAACAGTAGTGACTGTGTCCAGACACACGTTCTAGCATTTGGTCATGAAAGGGAGCGGGAAGTGATCCTTCCTTGTTACTGTGTTCAACTTCTGTAGTCGATATACTCGCCATCCTGTGGTTGTACGTAGGGACTAATCATTCTTGTCGTTCTGAACTACAGTAATGCCTGACTTCTTAGGCACAACTTGAATGGGACTAACCCATTTGCTATCGGTATTGGGTATATGATACCCGCATCAAGTAGTTTCAGGATTCTCCTTTGACTACATCTCTCATGTTAGGATTAAGTCTCCTTTGCATTTCCCTAGATGGTTTGGCATTCTCTTCAGGTTAATGTGGTGCATGCAAATGGTGGGGCTATTCCTTTGAGATCTGAGATGGTCCATCCTAAGGCCTCTTTGTGTTCCTTAAGTACTTCTAAAAGCTTACTTTCCTGTTCCGTGTCTAAACATGATGAAATAATGACAGGTAAAGTATCAGAAGAACCTAGGAATGCGTACTTCAACGTACTAGGCAATGTTTTCAATTCAAGCTTGGGTGGCTCAACAATGGATGGAATAGCTTGGAATCAGAGAGTAAGGGTGGTTCCACTTCATATTTCCTTTCAGTGACGTCCATTTGAGGTACAGATTCGAGCAGAGATAGGACGTCACTACAGTATGCATCATCATAGGAATCTGAGTTAAAGTTCTCCATACATGCTTGAAAGGGGTCGACGGATAGAATGTTAGTCAACGAATCTTGTATTAATCCTTCAATCATATTAACTTCATGCACATCATCATCATCAAGATTCACAGGTTGTTGACTAATATCGAACACATTCAATTCTACCGTCATGTTGCCAAAAGACAGTTTCAACACTCCATTACGACAATTAATGATCGCGTTGGACGTAGCCAAGAAAGGACGTCCTAAGATGACAGGAATGTGACAGTCTGGGTTTTGTACAGGTTGAGTGTCTAAGACAATGAAGTCTACGGGAAAATAGAATTTGTCAACCTTGATCAAAACGTCTTCGACCACTCCACGAGGAATCTTGACAGATCGGTCTGCCAGTTGTAGAGTGATAGATGTTGGCTTCAACTCCCCAAGACCTAACTGCTCATAAACAGAATATGGCAGAGGTTAACACTTGCACCTAGGTCTAATAACGCTTTATTGACCGTGTGTTCTCCTATAGTGCAAGAAATTGTTGGACATCCTGGATCCCTAAACTTGGGTGGAGTTTTGTTCAGAATGATGGAACTCACCTGTCAGCTAAGAAAGCACGTTTGTGCACATTGAGCTTGCGCTTTTGAGTACACAAGTCTTTGAGGAATTTGGCATAAGCAGGGATTTGCTATTGCTTCAAGAAAAGGAATGTTGATGTTGACTCTCTTGAACAGATCTAACATCTCATTGTAATGGTACTTTTCTGTTGATAGATCAATCTTTGAGGAAATGGGGCAACAGGAGATGAGTTGGCAAAGGGACATTCACAGCAGTAGAATTGTCAGATTTCCAACTTGCTCAGATTCTTGGTTTTCTGGGGTTGTGGAGACAATGGAATTTGTCAGATTCATTAGGTTCCCCTTGTTCTCGATGACTTACCACTTCGGAGTGGTAATGGCATGGACTTGATCGGGTGAGGTTTCATGCAGGATGTGTGCCTGTTTGAAATATCCTCTTTGGATTTTGTTGGGGTTGGCTAGGAAGTTACCCTTTTCTCTCTCACTCATGAATCCATTTCCCATCTTTTGATCAAGATTTTTCTGACTTGCACCAACTCTGGACATTCCTCTAGGGGGATAATCTCTTGTCGGTATTGTGTTGAGGATATGATTGTTGTTGAGAGTTTGATTGTTGTTGAGGGTTCCGGGTGTTGATAACCTTGATTGTTCTGATATCCCTGATTGTTTTGATAGCTCTGATTGGGTTGAGATGGTCCTCCCTGAGTGGGTCCTTTGGACCATGAAAAGTTAGGGTGGTTTCTCCATCCTGGATTGTAGGTCTGTGAATAGGGGTTATGCTCTTGTTTTTGAAACATGGCATGTGCCTGTTCAAGCCTAGATTCCTGGACTGCAAGCAAATCGGGGCAATTTTGGAATTGATGGTTGGGATCGGTACAAGCGGCACATACAGACGAAGCGACATGTTCTCGGAGAGTAGTGGTGGAAGGTTTTGAATTTTTATGTAGTTCTAACTCTTCTAATCTCCTAACTATTGATGCCATGTTTGCTCTTCCCTCGAAATCTGCTTCAATCCTAAAAGCCTTAGCTTCGGATGTAGTCTTTCTGGGTTCACGGATGGATTCCCACTGTTGCGTCTTTTCAGCTACTTCAATCAAGAAGTCCCAAGACGCATCAGCAGTTTTGTCTACGAATAGACCATTACACATCGACTCAACCGTTGTTCGGGTGGACACATCTATACCTTCATACAAAATTTGCACAAGTCTCCATTTTTCAAAACCATGATGGGGACATTGGAGCAATAATTCATTGAATCTCTCCAAGTATCTAGCTAAGGTCTCACCCTCTAATTGCACAAAGCTATTCAGACTTTGACGAATTGTCGCAGTCTTGTGATTCGGGAAAAACTTTTTGAAAAACTCCTTTATGAGGTCATCCCATGTCATGATGGATTGAGGCTGTAAAGCATAAAGCCAGGCCTTTGCCTTATCTTTCAGGGAGAAAGGAAAGAGCCTTAACTTTAGGGTTTCGTCGGACATTTGAGTGAAACGCAGAGTTCCACAAATTTCCTCGAATTCTCTCACGTGGTGGTACGGGTTTTCATTCTCAACACCTCTAAAAATAGGAAGCATCTGTATTGTGCTCGATTTCAGTTCATAATGGCCATTATCCTCGGGTAGCACAATACAAGAAGGTTGACTGGCTCTAGTTGGGTACATATAATCCTTGAGGGTATGGGGTTCTCCCATTGTTTCGGTTTGATCTGGGCTGTCTACCTCAGAACTCAGAATTTCGATAGGTTCTTCTTGATTAATTCTAACAAGTCTGTTTGTTTGGTCTCTATAGGTCACAATCATGTCCTTGTAGGTACCTCAACTAACATGTTGGTCAGACAGAGTAATCGGAAACAATTTGGCCCACAAGGGTTACGAAGATTTGGTTTTGAATGGGTGTTGGACTAACAAGGGATTTTGGTTTTTTTGGTTTAAAATTGGGCTTTGGAAAATTTTTTGAACTAAACCTAGCATAAATTAGCACAACCCATAAAAGAAAATAAAAACAATAATAATAAATTAAGACAAGCCCATAAAAGAAAATGAAAAAGAAAAAGAAAAAATAAAAGAAAAATAAAGAAAAAAAATAATTACAGTCCCAAAGAAAAAGAAAAAGAAAAAGAAAATAAAGGAAAAATAAAAATTATTACAATCCCAACTAAATAATTAAATTAATTATTACAAGCCCGAATTTGAATTTAAATGAGGCCCAAGTGGGTTAACTCATGGGTTAGGCTTACTTGATTTTTGGAAGGAAGCCCAAAAATAGGCTTTTGGTCCCCTTTTAGTTGCACAGCCCAGTTGGGATTTGGATCTTCCTTAACAGCTCACGCAGCAAGCCCAGCAACAGCAGTTTGGTTCAGCAACACGAGCCCAGGAGGATCAGCTGCGAAGCCCAGGAGCAGAAGATCACGAGCCCAGCAACAGAAAAAGGCAGAGCCCAGCAGCAGCAGGTGGCTAAGCCCAGTTGAAAGTTTGGCGAAGCCCAGCAGACCACCACCAGTGAAGCCCAGCAGTAGCAGGTGGCTTCAGTTGGCAGCCCAGTTGCTTTGGCTTGGCAGCAGCAGGCTTGGTTCACCAGCTCCAGCAACAGCAACAGCAGCAGCCAAGGTTCCAGCAGCAGCAGCAGCTCAGGTGGCCAGCAACACAGCTCTGCAGCAACTCAGTGGCACCTGCAATGATAGTGATGAAGCTCAGACAACTCAGTGCAATGATTGCAGGTCAGGACAGCAAAGGAAATCAGCAGCAGCAAGCACCACTCCCCGGCAGCGGCGCCAAAAACTTGGTGTGAAAACGAAAGCGCACACAAAAGACTTGCAAGTATACAAGGCCAAGTTTTAGTATAGAGAGTAAGCAAGGGATTAGTCCACAGGGAGTGGGAGCATACAAGAAATTTTCCTAAGCTAGCAATGGAGACAAGGCACTATGGCAGTGAGCAGGGCAAAGTAATATGGCAATTGCAAAGAACCAAAACAGTTAACAAAGCAAAGATGACAAAACAGCATGGAACCAAGGCTGTGAGCCAAAGGCAGTGGTGAGTTTGTGCACTGATTTCAGTGCACAACAACTACAAATTGCAAGAAATTAAACAAGCAAAACAGGTAAGGAGATAAACTGATCAGGAAGCAAAACAAGACTGAAATTGTAAGTGACTGAAATAAGGTATTGTGGTCTAAGCTAAGGCTTAGAGTCCACCTTTGTGTCCTAGCCAAACAATGTGATCCTAGGTTGAGTTGAATATCCTATGCATACATCTAGAATGGGAGGAAAACTAATTTGCTCACTAGTTTGCCCCTAGCATTGACTGTCTTTTGACAGAACAATCAATCACAGGCACTATGAGCATTAGTCTCTTCTCATTGCTCAATCAAAACAATGCACTAAGGCTCTAACCTAGCATTCCACTATCAGACAGTGCACTGAGGTTTCATCTAAACCTTAACACAATGAATTAGAACATAATGCAACTACTACTGAATTTAAACATAAACTTGAAATAAACTGAACTGAAATTGAAATTTGAATATAAACAGGACATGGAAAATAACATTGAACTTGGAACAAAACAGGAAAATTGAGGTCCTGGCTAGTCCAGACCTCTAGAGAGTGAAGCTGGCTAATCCAGACATACCCTCAACAACACCCTCACAACTCCTATTTATACAATTAGAATTAGGGTTACACTTTCCCCCAAATTCCCAAAACAGTGAATTAGGGTTTTTGAAATTAAAGAAATTGACATGACAATTCTCACCCATACTCCTGCTGCTCTTCTTCCTGCTCCTCTTCATGTCTTCCATTGACGCCTCTGCTGCTCTAATTTTTCCCTAGTTCGAGTTATTTTACTCACCCCAAAACCTAGGGTTTCAGTGGTTGTGAGATGGGGAAAATAACTAGGCTAGGGAGATGGGTTTGAGGTAGGGGAGGTGATGGTGGTTGAGACAGCGTCTCTGTGATGGTCGGGGAAGAAGGTGGAAGTGGTGAAGCTCGAGGTGGAGGCAGAGAGCAGTTCTGCCATGGTCGGGGAAGAAGAAAGAAATTTGGGGAAAATTGATTTGGGAAAAAGGAGATTTTTGTTTTAGGTCGATGGGTTCGATGGCTAGGGTGTTGAGCGAAATCATCTGAAGTTGATGCGCAGCGAGGAGATCCATTGGATAATCACTTACTAATTGAATCGAACGGCACGATGTAAACAAGCTCTGAGTGACCGTTGGATTAAGTGATACAACGAAGCTGACGGATCCAGATGGAGTTAGGTACTATGGTGTTTGACAGGAGCTTCGGATTTTGATGCACAATGATGAGGCGACCGTTGGATGACAAGATGGATCCAATCTGACGGCTCTCATGGAAATGGGTATGGATAATGGAAATGGATTTGGGTAAGGGTTTTGGGTCTTGGGTATGCCAAGCCCATATCTTCTTTAAGAATAATTCTTCCTCTTCAAGCCCACTTCTAATTGATCCGGCTCTTGCAAACATCATTCTTCGCTTCCTCCTAGCGGGAGTCTTTGCCGTTCCTTTGCTCTTTTCGCTCCGTGAGTTAACTAGGCTTTATTTAGTACCTAAAAATGCAAAATTAATTAAGAAAAGTATTTATTCTTGAAAACAACGAAAACACAGAATATGGGATAAAATGTAGAATTAATGCACAAAAGATGAGTTAAATGCCAAGAAAAATATATAGAAATATGCACTTTTTAGCACTCATCACTGTCTCACACAAACTATTAGCTTCAAAGCAATTTACAAGTGATCAATAGATCAATGCGAAACATTCTAAGTCTACATCAAATGACTGTCTCACACAAATCATGTAAGATGTTACCAGGAAATTTTCACATAATAATCTTTTGACTTTCGTCAAGAATAAAAAATGAACTTGGTTAAAGCGAAATCTTAGCAACACATATTTCGAGAAATATGTATGCGAATTAAACTCAGCTCGAGATATCAAATGTGTATAAAGTAAAGTCTATATAGCTATACGACTTTTGTCTCAATAAGAGATAGAATATAAATAGACTTTTGAGTGATAGATGAATTCAATTCTCCACATACCTTTTGTTGATGAAGTTCCACAATCTCCCCTTAGTAGTTATTCGTCTTCAATCGATGAACGCCGTGAAGTCTAAAGCTCAACTACACATTCTATCCTAATATGAGACTATAGCTATAAGTATACTTGAAATCATGACTTATAGTTTTGGAAACTAAACTTGACAAACAAGCTTGAGATAGGAATGCTTGCGAGTTCGACCAAGCAGTGCTCTAACAATCTCCCCCTTTTTCAATTTTAGTGACAAAACTATCGATACATATGGATTAAAAAATAAATAAACTTTGTAGCTTCTCATCCAAATGCTTGATTTCCTTGGTTCTTCCACATTACTCGAAATCTTCGTCACTTCCAAATACTCCAGTGATTCTGAACGTGTTCAACTCAGCATCATAGTTGTTGAAGATCCGTAGCCACAACAATAAGAAAACAATTATTCTCAATTATTGTTATACAGTGTCACAGCATCAAAGTTCAATTATATCACAACTTTGATAATAATACTACGGTGATATATATCACTCCCCCTTAGTCAATACTTCATCTCACAATGAAACCCACTCCCCCTTACATAATGATCCGTAAACCATATGTATTTGTAGTGTGAAGTACACAATAATTCTCTCCCTTTTTGTCAATATAAATTGGAAAAGGTACAAAAACTAGCGGGATTACAATGAAATTCTCATAGAGATACTTCGTGACTAAAAGAGAACATATCAACTTTGTTTCGATGATTTTACATAGTCGAAACTTAGTATATTCATCTAGGAGTTTATAAACATACAAAAAAATCCTAGAATATTCCACAAACGCACTCCCCACAAATATTTGCCAATTATGCACAAGTTCAATTAAGAATTCTCCCCCATAAAATGTCATTCCCGAAAGAACAACAAGAGTGACCTTACTTTTACAAGAAAATAAGGTTTTCTTTGGACATTAACAAATCACATGAAACATGAATTTGTATCCAGAAAACTCAATTAAATTAACCACAAGAGAACCCATGATTAATTTAATCGGAAATGTTCAACATAAGAAAACTTACGAAGCCATACAATACTTTCACATAGAAGTGGATCAGGGAAAGATCAATACTGCGGAATATACAAAGATTCATTCTATTTTTCATCAATATTTGCATAATGACACAGTAGACTTAATCTTTGACATCAAAAGTTCATTATATTTTCCATCAATATTTGCATAACGACATAATAGACTTTAACTTTTGACATATATTCAGCTAAACTTCTTATGGATTTAACACATTTAGCAGTTTAATTGAAAGATGAAATCATTCAAGGCTAAAATACCATTAAAGTTATTACAACCATTAAGAATAACAGTTCAATAAGATCGAAATAAGAAGTTTGACCGAAAGAACCATACGCAACCCAAAAATAACAAAAAAAATAATATTTAACCTATCATCTTATAATAATCTCTAGCAATTTCATAGAACTTTTCAATCAGTTCTGGATGAGCATCTTTGGTATATTCCAACTGCTCTTCTAGTCATTCAAATTTTTGCTGGAGACGGATGATTTCTGGGTTTGAGGCAGTTGAAGCTCCTGCAGAAGTTTCAGATGAAGTCCTCTTCATCTTTTCGATGCTTGCCTGGGTTAATACTTTTGGTCTACCAAGATCGGTTCCATAAGCAACAATGCCAAATTGACTGCAAATCCTTGAAATGAATAAGACAAGGAAAGCCTGGAGTTTTCTTAGTAGTCTGCTTCACACTAATCATTTTACGAATGATAAGATTGCATAAATCAATGTTTTTCCCTTAAACAACGTAACAGACCAATTCAGCAAGAGACCTGGTTCATAACATTTTGTCAGTCGTGTTTGGCATCATGTTTGCCACAACCAGTTTTCCAGCAACTTTGAGGAACAACTCAGCACCATGAACATCAATATGCCATCTTTCTAGGAGACGTCTTTATTAAGAAGAAGATTTGATAGCAAGTTTGGAGACAACCTTTCATGCTCAAGAAGTGGAAGTTGGAAGTTTCCAACCCGGTTCAAATTCAAGAACCCAACAATAACTTGACGATTCACCACAAAGATTTCATTGATGAGAGAAAAAACACTAAGTAAGATGAGAAACTTACTTGGTACACGAACTGTTGTTAATGGCAAAGCCCTGGAACTGCAAGATATGAATAAAAGAAGGTAAACCCGCAGAGTCAATTTTTGTTGCGAATCTAACGGTACCAAGAACACTCAAAACAATTGAAAAAAAAGGGTTTTGGAGATTAAGAGTTAGCGAACTTGGAAGTTCTTCCTTTTCGTTCTCGAGCTGTTGAGAAGAAGGGTGAAAATAATAAGAAGCGCTCCTTCTCTTTTTATGTGCAGGTGGAACAGACTGAACCGATTATGTACGTTTCGGAACACGGTTATGCCACGTAATGGTTACGTGTTCAACATATATAAACCGTACGTGTGTATCCAAGGACTTGTTTGTTTTAAGATACATTAATTTTTGATGAACAACAGATTTTTCACTAGAGTAAATCTTTGTTAAGGGTGCACAGGAACCGAGCCGAAAACCCGAACTGCCCCGGAACCGGTGGAACCGCACCTGTTTTTGTACCCAACCGAGGAAGGGGGTACAGGTACCGGTCCAAAAAATAGGAACCGAGGCTAAGGAGGTACAGGTACACGGTCCTGTCCAATTCCCGTACCGTCCCGGACTTAATGTACCGAAGAATTATAGCCATTAGATTTAGGGGTAGTAAACTAATAATAGCCATTAGATTTAGGGGGGTATATATAGAACAATAAGGCTAGGGTTTCTCATTTTCTTCTTTTTTTTCGTCTTCTCTCTCTGAGAAGGAGAAGAACTCCATTAGATTTACAAGGAAGAGTTTTCTTCACTTCTCAACTCCACGAACACCAGTTACTTACACCACTAGTTACACTTACAAGTTACACCACCTCTCGATCCAGAAGAAGAATGAGAAAAAAATCAGTGTTTGTGTTTCTATTGTAAGTTTTTTTGTTTTTTTCTTCTCCAATTTTAATCAATTTCTATTCGTTATTGTAATCGTTTGATTTCGACTACTGGGTTCCTTGATTTTTTTTAATTTGAGATTTATTTTGATTTTTGATGACCAATTGGTTGGAGCTGGATTAATTAAATTTAGGGTTTCACAGGGTAAGTTATCACGCCAAGGAGAAGACGAAGGGAAAGGATTCAAGGAACCATCCAACTCAGAAATTGTTAACCAAGGGTAAGTTCATCAAAATATTTGCTTGCAATCTTGTGAAATCTTCTTATGTTTCTGTGAATCTCTCGTTTTTGTAGGTTATTTCTGTTTGTTTGATTTTGGGGTTTCTAATTCAGTGATCTGATATGCTAGAGATTGATTGGAGATGTTAATCCAGTTAATAGAAATATTGCTGTTTGCACCTTTTGGAACTGAAAAGATGATGTTGATTGTTGAGTTTCTACTTTTAATGTGTGTACTTTCTCTGGTTTACTTAATAGTGATTGCAAGCAGACTGTAATTGGATTCATCTGAGTTTCATAGTTTTTTGAAATAAATTTAGTGAACTTTCTTTGGTTTGATTTAGGTTTGGTTGAGGAACTGTATATGACTTTGTTTAGTTGTACAATACAACTAAGCTTAGTTGTCTAGTTACATGGAAGTTGTAGTATTTGGTTGAACTGTATATGACTTTTTCTGGTGTACTGCAAGTTACATGGAAGTTGTGGTATTTGGTTGAGCTGCTTGATGGATTGAGCATATAGTTATTGATTTTGAGAATATTAGAATTGAATCAATTGATTGCTCTGCCTCTGCCTCTAATTGATTTCAGTAATTAAGATTTTTCTATGACTTTATCAAGTGTATTGTTGTAGGTAATCTTGATTAGTTGCTGAAGTTTGGATCTACTTTGTTTGTTCAGTAATTACTAGTTGCTCAAACTGAGGTTAGCATTTTACCTTGTTTGTTCTCAATTTGAGGATCTTAGTTTGTTGTTGTGTTCTGTGTTCATGAACATGTGGGTAGTTTGGCACTTTGGCTTGTAATCTTCTTATGTATTTTATATGCAAAGTGAAAATAGCATCCTGAATCTGCAAAGTGACAATGGTTATTTTTGTTGTTGTTGTGGATTGTGAATTGAAACCATGTTTGAATTGTGTATATATTGTTTGTCAATGATCAATCATGGATGCATCAAGTCCAGCTAAGGTTCAGAACATAATATGGCGCCTAATAGTTACTAACTGCTATTACTTGTTTTTGCAGCGTTACTTGGTCCTATCAACAATAATGCCACCACCAGTGATGCTTCCATGGAATAGATTTTCAAGACTTTGTATTTGCCATTGCCACCAGTGCTACTTGTTACATTTTTACCATCATTGTCCATTCAGTGCTACTGTTACTTGTCACTTTGACTCTTTTGCTACTTGTTAAGACTACTGTTTAATCGTGTGTGCGAGTGATTGTGTCTGTCATTCTTTGACTCTTTTGCTACTTGTTACTTCTTCAGTTTTTCAAGACTTGGTATTTGAGACTTTTATTTGCTAGTATTAATATTATTGATACTTGTTGTTAGTTGTTAATTGTTATGTATTAACACGGAAAAAAATGTATTGTTGCTCAGTAAAACAGGTTCTTAAGTCTTAACAGGAAAAAAATGTCTGGAAAAATTAGGGACCGAGACTAGTACCGGAACCGTACCTGGTACCGTAGTGGTCCCGAATAGTACTGGAACCGAGCTACGGGGTACATGTACCGGTCCAAAAAATAGGAACCGAGGCTAGGGAGGTACATGTACTCGGTCTCCTCAAGAACCGAGCCGAATCGTACCGTGTGCACCCTTAATCTTTGTATGGTCATGAAGACATAATACAAAGAAGCAACGTACACCATGACACCAAGAGAGGGTTTCTTTCCAACTACTCTTACATCTTACAGTATTGAGAAAAACTCAAGGGACTGTTTTTAAAAGTTTTTCAAAGAACTTAAAAAGAGCACATGACAATTTGTGTTCCTGATTTCTTCGTTTACAACTTATAACAAACAGTCTCTGCAAATGATATTTAGTACTGCGCAGGGAAACGCTTTTGGGAAGAAGAGACATCCTGACTTTTTCACAAAGGAGGTCAATACAATTACCTTGAGAAGATGTATCAAGACTTGATTGATGAAAGAGTCAAGTTCAGAGATGAAAATGACTGATATATGAGTTTTAGATACTTCTTGTATTACATCCAGTTGGTTTGGGATACAAGAAGGAGAGGGATTATCCTTACTGATAAGAAGATCAACATCAACTTCAACATGAATATTATTCATCATAACTTGATTTAGCTTATCAAGAGATTCTTGCTCTTTCTGAAGGTATAACTCAACATCAAGAGATAAGCTTTCAAGTTTTTTTCCAAGCCCTGAAAACACTTCAAGGGATTTTAATCCTCGAGGAGTTTTAGATAGAATTTCTTCTACAGATTTTATTAAATCAGTCATGGAAGAGAATTATGAAATCCCTGGATCTGGGGGTGCGTTTATTGAGATAGCACTACAGTCCATAGAGTCGGATTGCTACAAACACAGACTTATAAGGTCTTAAACGTGTTTGCCTCCTCTGATACCAATTGAAAAAGCGGGGGTATAACAACCAGACCCGATATTTCGTTTAGGCAATCTGTATGGACTAACTCCAGTATATTTCCAAGAGAATCAACTAGACAATCAGAATCAATCAAGGAAAATACATCCAAGAGTTATATCTCAATTTCTCAAATCAATATGCAATCGAACAAATAGAAATCTGTGAGCCGGATTAATATGAGAAATAACTTGGATGGTACCAAAGACCAATATCCAAGCATCAATCAATTTCAATCAACAACCAAAAGTTGGATTCACCAATTGATTAAACTACGCACAACCTGTGATATTTCAATTATATAGAAAATATAATGCGAAAAAGAAATAACACAGACACCAGAAATTTTGTTAACGACGAAACCGCAAATGCAGAAAAAACCCGGGACCTAGTCCAGATTTGACCACCACATTGTATTAAGCCGCTACAGACTCTAGCCTACTATAAGTTAACTTCAGACTGGAATGTAGTTGAGCCCTAACCAATCTCACATTGATTAATATACGGTCGCGTTCCTTACGCCTCTGAACCCCAGCAGGACTCTACGCACTTGATTCCCTTAGCTGATCTCACCCACAACTAAGAGTTGGTACGACCTAAAGTCGAAGACTTGATAAACAAATCTGTCTCACACAGAAAAGTCTATTGAATAGATAAATCTGTCTCCCACAGAAATACCTACGAGTTTTTTGTTCCGTCTTTTGATAAATCAAGGTGAACAGGAACCAATTGATACATGGGATTTATATTCCCGAAGAACAACCTAGTAATTTTAATAACCTCACAATGATCTTAACAGTATGGTAGTGGAACAAGATATTGTGGAATCACAAACGATGAGACGAAGATGTTTGTGACTACTTTTTATCTTACCTATCGGAGATTGAATCTCGAGCAAATCTTATAAAATATAGTACTCAATACGATAAAACAAAGTAAGATCAGAACACGCAACTACAGAGAAAATAGTTGGGTCTGGATTCAGAATACCAATGAAGTCTTTAAGTCGTTAACCTATAATGGTTTTAGAGAAACCTAGGTTAAAGGATAATCGACTCTAGTCACAACTAATATCACACAAGAGGTGTGGGGATGAGGTTTCCCAGTTGCTAGAGTTCTCCTTTATATAGTCTTCAAATCAGGGTTTGCAATCAATGCTACTAACAAAGCATTCAATATTCACCATTAGATGAAAGCCTGATTAGATTCAAGTTAATATCTTTCAACTATTAGGTTGGACTTAGCTTGTTATACACAAATGAAATGTGTCTTCATTTAGATATGGGTAACCGTACCTAAACGCGTAGACTTGGTTGGCTCAATAATAGTTAATCGAAGTTAGCCATATGAACACTTTAATATCCTTGTTCATATTTATCACAACTATTTCAAAATACTCAAATGAAACTAGTTATAGAGTTGTTCAATTCTTTATATTCTCATAGAAGTATAAAAGACACAATCGAAGCAAAATCGATTTTGATTCACTCGAATCAATGAACAGTATAGCCATGGTTTGCAAAAGATTACATTCCTTATTATATAAATATATTTGTTCATAAAGAAACCGATTTTAGAACTTAACCCACTCAAGTATGCAAACGGGTACGCATACTTAGAGTTCCGGGTTTGGTTTGTCCGCCAGTATGCGAACGGGTACGCATACTGTCGTTCACGACCAACTTAGTTGAATTAGTATGCAAACTGGTACGCATACTAAATTCCCGGACCTGAACTGTTAATCCAGTACACATACGGGTATGCATACTAAATTCCCGGACTTCAATTGTTAAACCAGTACGCATACGGGCATGCATACTATGGTTCCCGAACTTGGAATAACTTGCAACTGTTAGCATACAAGTACGCATACTGTGCTATATTCAATCAATGATTAATTGTTCTAAACTCCTTTTTAGTCATTGAAACATTCTTAGAATACGGGAATAGATGTCTCACACAAACTATTCAAAGCAATTTTCAAGTGATCAATAGATCAATGCGAAACATTCTGAGTCTACATCAAATGACTGTCTCACACAAATCATATAAGATGTTACCAGGCAATTTTCACATGATCATCTTTTGACTTTCGCCAAGAATAAAAGATGAACTTGGTTAAATCTAAAGCTTACCAACACATATTTTGAGAAATATGTAAGCGAGTTAAACTCAGCTCGAGATATCAAATGTGTATAAAGTAAAGTTTATATAGCTATACGACTTTTGTCTCAATAGGAGGTAGAATATAAATAGACTTTTGAGTGATAGATGAGTTCAATTCTCCACATACCTTTTGTTGATGAAGTTCCACAAGCTCCCCTTAGTAGTTATTCGTCTTCAATCGATGAACACCGTGAAGTCTAAAGCTCAACTACACATTCTATCCTAATATGAGACTATAGCTATAAGTATACTTGAAATCAAGACTTATAGTTTTGGCAACTAAACTTGACAAACAAGCTTGATATAGTAACACTTGCGAGTTCGACCAAGCAGTGCTCTAACAATCTCCCCCTTTGTCAATTTTAGTGACAAAACCATCAATACATATGGATTACAAAATAAATAAACTTTGTAGCTCATCCAAATGCTTGATTTTCTTGGTTCTTCCACATTACTCAAATCTTCGTCATTTCCAAGTACTCCAGTGATTGACGTGTTCAACTCAGCATTATAGTTGTTGAAGATCTGTATCCATAACAATAAGAAAACAATTATTCTCAATTATCGTTATATAGTGTCATAGTATTATTACACAGCATCAAAGTTCAATTGTATCACAACTTTGACAATAATACTACGGTGATATGTATCACTCCCCCTTAGTCAATACTTCATTTCACAATGAAAGCCACTCCCCCTTACATAATGATTCGTAAACCATATGTATTTGTAGTGTGAACTACACAATAATTCTCTCCCTTTTTGTCAATATAAATTGGAAAAGATAAGAAAACTAGTGGGATCATAATGAAATTCTCATAGAGATACTTCGTGACTAAAAGAGAATATAACAACTTTATTTCGATGATTTTACATAGTCGAAACTTAGTATATTCATCAAGGAGTTTATAAAGATACGAGAAAAGTCCTAGTATATTCCACAGCCGCACTCCCCACAAATATTTGGCAATTAAGCACAAGTTCGATTAAGAACTCTCCCCCATAAAATGTCATTCCCGAAAGAACAACAAGAGTGACCTTACTTTTACAAGAAAAGAAGGTTTTCTTTAGACATTAACAAATCGCATGAAACATGAATTTGTATCCAGAAAACTCAATTAAATTAATCACAAGAGAACCCATGATTAATTTAATCGGAAATGCTCTACATAAGAAAACTTACGAAGCCATACAGTACTTTCACATAGAATTGGATCAGGGAAAGATCAATACCGCGAAATATACAAAAATTCATTCTATTTTTATCAATATTTGCATAATGACACAATAGACTTAATCTTTGAAATTAAAAGTTCATTATATTTTCCATCAATATTTGTATAATGACATAATAGACTTTAATTTTTGACATATATTCAGTTAAACTTCTTATGGATTTAACACATTTAGCAGTTTAATTGAAATATAAAATCATTCAAGGCTAAAATACCATTAAAGTTATTACAACCACTAAGAATAACAGTTCAATAAGATCGACATAAGAAGTTTGACCGAAAAAACCGTACGCAACCAAAAAACAAAAAAAAAACAATAATTTACCTTCCATCTTATAATAATCTCTAACAATTTCATAGAACTTTCCAATCAGTTCTGAATGAGCATCTTTGGCATATTCCAACTGCTCTTTTAATCATTCAACTTCTTGCTGGAGACAAATGATTTTTGGGTTTGAGGCAGTTGAAGCTCCTGCAGAAGTTCCGGCTGAAGTCCTCTTCATTTTTTCGATGCTTGCTTGGGTTAATACTTTTGGTCTACCAAGAACGGTTCCAAAAGCAACACTGCCAAATTGACTGCAAATCCTTGAAATAAGACAAGGAAAGCCTGGAGTCTTCTTAGAAGTCTGCTTCACACTAATCATTTGACGAATGATAAGATTGTATAAATCAATGTATCTCGTTTCAACAATGTAACAGACCAATTCAGCAAGAGACCTGGTTCATAACATTTTTCAGTCGTGTTTGGCATCATGTTTGCCACAACCAGTTTTCCAGCAACTTTGAGGAACAACTCAGCACCATGAACATCAATTTTCCATCTTTATAGGAGACATCTTTATTAAGAAGAAGATTTGATATAAAGTTTGGATACAACCTTTCATGCTCAAGAGGTGGAATTTGGAAGATTCCAACCCGGTTCAAATTCAAGACCCTAGCAATATCTTGACGATTCATCACAAAGATTTCATTGATGAGAGAAAAAACACAAAGTAAGATGAGAAACTTACTTGGTACACAAACTGTTGTTAATGGCAAAGCCCTGGAACTTATAAATAAATGAAGGTAAACCCGTTGAGTGAATTTTTGCTGCGAATCGAACGGTACCAAGAACACTCAAAACAATTAAAAAAGGGTTTTGGAGATTAAGAGTTAGCGAACTTGGAAGTTCTTCCTTTTCGTTCTCGAACTGTTTAGAAGAAGGGTGAAAAGTACAAGAAGCACTTATTCTCTTTTTATGTGCGGGTGGAACAGAGACTGAACCGGTTATGTACATTTAGGAACACGGTTGTGTCACGTAATGGGTACATGTTCAACATGTATAAACCGTACATGTGTATCCAATGACTTGTTTGTTTTAAGCTACATCAATTTTTGATGAGAAACAAATTTTTCACTTGAGTAGATCTTTGTATGGTCATGAAGACATAATACAAAGAAGCAACGTACACCATGACACCAAGAGAGAGTTTCTTTCCAACTACTCTTACATCTTACAGTATTGAGAGAAACCCAAGGGACTGTTCTTACAAGTTTTTCAAAGAACTTAAAAAGTGCACATGACAATTTTTGTTCCCGATTTCTTCATCTACAACTTATAACAAACAGTCTCTGCAAATGATATTTAGTACTGCGCAGGGAAACGCTTTTGGGAAGAAGAGGCATCCTGACTTTTTCACAAAGGAGGTAAATACAATTACCTTGAGAAGATGTATCAAGACTTGATTGATGAAAGAGTCAAGTTCAGAGATGAAACTGACCGATATATGAGTTTTAGATACTTCTTGTATTACATCCAGTTGGTTTGGGATACAAGAAGGAGAGGTATTATCCTTACTGATAAGAAGATCAACATCAACCTCAACATGAATATTATTCATCATAACTTGATTTAGCTTATCAAGAGATTCTTGCTCTTTCTGAAGGTATAACTCAACATCAAGAGATAAGCTTTCAAGTTTTTTTCCAAGCCTTGAAAACACTTCAAGGGATTTTAAACCTCGAGGATTTTTAGATATAATTTCTTCTTACAGATTTTATTAAATCAGTCATGGAAGAGAATTATGAAATCCCTGGATCTGGGGTGCGTTATTGAGATAGCACTACAATCCATAGAGTCAGATTGCTACAAACACAGACTTATAAGGTCTTAAACGTGTTTGTCTCCTCTGATACCAATTGAAAAAGCGGGGGTCTAACAACCAGACCCGATATTTCGTTTAGGCAATTTGTATGGACTAACTCTAGTATATTTCCAAGAGAATCAACTAGACAATCAGACTCAATCAAGGAAAATACATCCAAGAGTTATATCTCAATTTATTAAATCAATCTGTAATCGAACATATAGGAATTTGTGAGCCGGATTAATATGAGAAATAACTTGGATGGTACCAAAGACCAATATCCAAGCGTCAATCAATTTCAATCAACAACCAAAGGTTGGATTCACCAATTGATTGAACTACGCACAACCTGTGATATTTCAATTATATAGAAAATATAACGCGGAAAAGAAATAACATTGACACCAGAATTTGTTAACGACGAAACCGCAATGCAGAAAAAACCCGGGACCTAGTCCAGATTTGACCACCACATTGTATTAAGCCGCTACAACAACACAGACCTACTATAAGTTAACTTCAGACTGAATGGTAGTTGAGCCCTAACCAACCTCACACTGATTAAGGTACAGTCGCGTTCCTTACGCCCTGAATCCCAGCAGGACTCTACGCACTTGATTCCCGAGATGATCTCACTCCACCACAACTAAGAGGTTGGTACGACCCAAAGTCGAAGACTTGATAAACAAATCTGTCTCACACAGAAAAGTCTATTGAATAGATAAATCTGTCTTCCACAGAAATACATACGAGTTTTTTTTTTTTTTTTCCGTATTTTGATAAATCATGGTGAACAAGAACCAATTGATACAGGGATTTATATTCCCGAAGAACACCTAGTAATTTTAATAACCTCACAATGAGCTTAACAGTATGGTAGTGGAACAAGATATTGTGGAATCACAACGATGAGACGAAGATGTTTGTGACTACTTTTTATCTTACCTATCGGAGATTGAATCTCGAGCAAATCTTATAAAATAGTACTCAATACGATAAAACAAAGTAAGATCAGAACACGCAACTACAGAGAAAATAGTTGGGTCTGGATTCAGAATACCAATGAAGTCTTTAAGTCGTTAACCTATAATGGTTTTAGAGAAACCTAGGTTAAAGGATAATCGACTCTAGTCCACAACTAATATCACATAAGAGGTGTGGGGATAGGTTTCCCAGTTGCTAGAGTTCTCCTTATATAGTCTTCAAATCAGGGTTTGCAATCAATGCTACTAACAAAGCATTCAATATTCACCATTAGATGAAAGCCTGATTAGATTCAAGTTAATATCTTTCAACTATTAGGTTGGACTTAGCTTGTTTACACAAATGAAATGTGTCTTCATTTAGATATGGGTAACCGTACCTAAACGCGTAGACTTGGTTGGCTCAATAATAGTTAATCGAAGTTAGCCATATGAACACTTTAATATCCTTGTTCATATTTATCACAACGATTTCAAAATACTCAAATGAAACTAGTTATAGAGTTGTTCAATTCTTTATATTCTCATAGAAGTATAAAAGACACAATCGAAGCAAATCGATTTTGATTCACTCGAATCAATGAACATGTATAGCCCATGGTTTGCAAAAGATTACATTCCTTATTATATAAATATATTTGTTCATAAAGAAACCGATTTTGAACTTAAACCCACTCAATATGCAAACGGGTACGCATACTTAGAGTTCCGGTTTGGTTTGTCCGCCAGTATGCGAACGGGTACGCATACTGTCGTTCACGACCAACTTAGTTGAATTAGTATGCAAACTGGTACGCATACTAAATTCCCGGACCTGAACTGTTAACCAGTACACATACGGGTATGCATACTAAATTCCCGGACTTCAATTGTTAAACCAGTACGCATACGGGCATGCCACTATGGTTCCCGAACTTGGAATAACTTGCAACGTTAGCATACAAGTACGCATACTGTGCTATGCAATCAATGATTAATTGTTCTAAACTCCTTTTTAGTCATTGAAACATTCTAGAATACGGGAATATATGTCTCACACAAACTATTCAAAGCAATTTTCAAGTGATCAATAGATCAATGCGAAACATTCAGTCTACATCAAATGACTGTCTCACACAATCATATAAGATGTTACCAGGCAATTTTCACATCATCTTTTGACTTTCGCCAAGAATAAAAGATGAACTTGGGTTAAATCTAAAGCTTACCAACACATATTTTGAGAAATATGTAAGCGAGTTTAACTCAGCTCGAGATATCAAATGTGTATAAAGTAAAGTTTATATAGCTATAAACGACTTTTGTCTCATAGGAGGTAGAATATAAATAGACTTTTGAGTGATAGATGAGTTCAATTCTCCACATACCTTTTGTTGATGAAGTGTCCACAAGCTCCCCTTAGTAGTTATTCGTCTTCAATCGATGACACCTGAAGTCTAAAGCTCAACTACACATTCTATCCTAATATGAGACTATAGCTATAAGTATACTTTGAAGACTTATAGTTTTGGCAACTAAACTTGACAAACAAGCTTGATATAGTAACACTTGCGAGTTCGACCAAGCAGTGCTCTAACAATCTCCCCCTTTGTCAATTTTAGTGACAAAACCATCAATACATATGGATTACAAATAAATAAACTTTGTAGCTCATCCAAATGCTTGATTTTCTTGGTTTCTTCCACATTACTCAATCTTCGTCATTTCCAAGTACTCCATGATTGACGTGTTCAACTCAGCATTATAGTTGTTGAAGATCTGGTATCCATAACAATAAGAAAACAATTATTCTCAATTATCGTTATATAGTGTCATAGTATTATTACACAGCATCAAAGTTCAATTGTATCACAACTTTGACAATAATACTACGGTGATATGTATCACTCCCCTTAGTCAATACTTCATTTCACAATGAAGCCTCCCCCTTACATAATGATTCGTAAACCATATGTATTTGTAGTGTGAACTACACAATAATCTCTCTCTCCCTTTTTGTCATATAAATTGGAAAGATAAGAAAACTAGTGGGATCATATGAAATTCTCATAGAGATACTTCGTGACTAAAAGAGAATATAACAACTTTATTTCGATGATTTTACATAGTCGAAACTTAGTATATTCATCAAGGAGTTTATAAAGATACGAGAAAAGTCCTAGTATATTCCACAGCCGCACTCCCCACAAATATTTGGCAATTAAGCACAAGTTCGATTAAGAACTCTCCCCCATAAAATGTCATTCCCGAAAGAACAACAAGAGTGACCTTACTTTTACAAGAAAAGAAGGTTTTCTTTAGACATTAACAAATCGCATGAAACATGAATTTGTATCCAGAAAACTCAATTAAATTAATCACAAGAGAACCCATGATTAATTAATCGGAAATGCTCTACATAAGAAAACTTACGAAGCCATCAGTACTTTCACATAGAATTGGATCAGGGAAAGATCAATACCGCGAAATATACAAAATTCATTCTATTTTTATCAATATTTGCATAATGACACAATAGACTTAATCTTTGAAATTAAAAGTTCATTATATTTTCCATCAATATTTGTATAATGACATAATAGACTTTAATTTTTTGACATATATTCAGTTAAACTTCTTATGGATTTAACACATTTAGCAGTTTAATTGAAATATAAAATCATTCAAGGCTAAAATACCATTAAAGTTATACAACCACTAAGAATAACAGTTCAATAAGATCGACATAAGAAGTTTGACCGAAAAAACCGTACGCAACCAAAAAACAAAAAAAAAACAATAATTTACCTTCCATCTTATAATAACTCTAACAATTTCATAGAACTTTCCAATCAGTTCTGAATGAGCATCTTTGGCATATTCCAACTGCTCTTTTAATCATTCAACTTCTTGCTGGAGACAAATGATTTTTGGGTTTGAGGCAGTTGAAGCTCCTGCAGAAGTTCCGGCTGAAGTCCTCTTCATTTTTTCGATGCTTGCTTGGGTTAATACTTTTGGTCTACCAAGAACGGTTCCAAAGCAACACTGCCAAATTGACTGCAAATCCTTGAAATAAGACAAGAAAGCCTGGAGTCTTCTTAGAAGTCTGCTTCACACTAATCATTTGACGAATGATAAGATTGTATAAATCAATGTATCTCGTTTCAACAATGTAACAGACCAATTCAGCAAGAGACCTGGTTCATAACATTTTTCAGTCGTGTTTGGCATCATGTTTGCCACAACCAGTTTTCCAGCAACTTTGAGGAACAACTCAGCACCATGAACATCAATTTTCCATCTTTATAGGAGACATCTTTATTAAGAAGAAGATTTGATATAAAGTTTGGATACAACCTTTCATGCTCAAGAGGTGGAATTTGGAAGATTCCAACCCGGTTCAAATTCAAGACCCTAGCAATATCTTGACGATTCATCACAAAGATTTCATTGATGAGAGAAAAAACACAAAGTAAGATGAGAAACTTACTTGGTACACAAACTGTTGTTAATGGCAAAGCCCTGGAACTTATAAATAAATGAAGGTAAACCCGTTGAGTGAATTTTTGCTGCGAATCGAACGGTACCAAGAACACTCAAAACAATTAAAAAAAGGGTTTTGGAGATTAAGAGTTAGCGAACTTGGAAGTTCTTCCTTTTCGTTCTCGAACTGTTTAGAAGAAGGGTGAAAAGTACAAGAAGCACTTATTCTCTTTTTATGTGCGGGTGGAACAGAGACTGAACCGGTTATGTACATTTAGGAACACGGTTGTGTCACGTAATGGGTACATGTTCAACATGTATAAACCGTACATGTGTATCCAATGACTTGTTTGTTTTAAGCTACATCAATTTTTGATGAGAAACAAATTTTTCACTTGAGTAGATCTTTGTATGGTCATGAAGACATAATACAAAGAAGCAACGTACACCATGACACCAAGAGAGAGTTTCTTTCCAACTACTCTTACATCTTACAGTATTGAGAGAAACCCAAGGGACTGTTCTTACAAGTTTTTCAAAGAACTTAAAAAGTGCACATGACAATTTTTGTTCCCGATTTCTTCATCTACAACTTATAACAAACAGTCTCTGCAAATGATATTTAGTACTGCGCAGGGAAACGCTTTTGGGAAGAAGAGGCATCCTGACTTTTTCACAAAGGAGGTAAATACAATTACCTTGAGAAGATGTATCAAGACTTGATTGATGAAAGAGTCAAGTTCAGAGATGAAACTGACCGATATATGAGTTTTAGATACTTCTTGTATTACATCCAGTTGGTTTGGGATACAAGAAGGAGAGGTATTATCCTTACTGATAAGAAGATCAACATCAACCTCAACATGAATATTATTCATCATAACTTGATTTAGCTTATCAAGAGATTCTTGCTCTTTCTGAAGGTATAACTCAACATCAAGAGATAAGCTTTCAAGTTTTTTTCCAAGCCTTGAAAACACTTCAAGGGATTTTAAACCTCGAGGATTTTTAGATATAATTTCTTCTACAGATTTTATTAAATCAGTCATGGAAGAGAATTATGAAATCCCTGGATCTGGGGTGCGTTTATTGAGATAGCACTACAATCCATAGAGTCAGATTGCTACAAACACAGACTTATAAGGTCTTAAACGTGTTTGTCTCCTCTGATACCAATTGAAAAAGCGGGGGTCTAACAACCAGACCCGATATTTCGTTTAGGCAATTTGTATGGACTAACTCTAGTATATTTCCAAGAGAATCAACTAGACAATCAGACTCAATCAAGGAAAATACATCCAAGAGTTATATCTCAATTTATTAAATCAATCTGTAATCGAACATATAGGAATTTGTGAGCCGGATTAATATGAGAAATAACTTGGATGGTACCAAAGACCAATATCCAAGCGTCAATCAATTTCAATCAACAACCAAAGGTTGGATTCACCAATTGATTGAACTACGCACAACCTGTGATATTTCAATTATATAGAAAATATAACGCGGAAAAGAAATAACATTGACACCAGAAATTTTGTTAACGACGAAACCGCAAATGCAGAAAAAACCCGGGACCTAGTCCAGATTTGACCACCACATTGTATTAAGCCGCTACAGACTCTAGCCTACTATAAGTTAACTTCAGACTGGAATGTAGTTGAGCCCTAACCAACCTCACACTGATTAAGGTACAGTCGCGTTCCTTACGCCTCTGAATCCCAGCAGGACTCTACGCACTTGATTCCCTTAGCTGATCTCACCCACAACTAAGAGTTGGTACGACCCAAAGTCGAAGACTTGATAAACAAATCTGTCTCACACAGAAAAGTCTATTGAATAGATAAATCTGTCTTCCACAGAAATACATACGAGTTTTTTTTTCCGTATTTTGATAAATCATGGTGAACAAGAACCAATTGATACACGGGACTTATATTCCCGAAGAACAACCTAGTAATTTTAATAACCTTACAATGATCTTAACAGTATGGTAGCGGAACAAGATATTGTGGAATCACAAACGATGAGACGAAGATGTTTGTGACTACTTTTAATCTTACCTATCAGAGATTGAATCTCGAGCAAATCTTAGAAAAGATAGTACTCAATACAATAAAACAAAGTAAGATCAGAACACGCAACTATAGAGAAAATAGTTGGGTTTGGTTTCAGAATCTCAATGAAGTCTTTAAGTCGTTAACCTATAATGGTTTTACAAAAACCTAGGTTAAAGGAGAATCGACTCTAGTTACAACTAGTATCACACAGGAGGTGTGGGGATTAGGTTTCCCAGTTGCTAGAGTTCTCCTTTATATAGTCTTCAAATCAGGGTTTGCAATCAATGCTACCTTGGTAACAAAGCATTCAATATTCACCGTTAGATGAAAGCCTGATTGGATTCAAGCTAATATCTTTCAACCATTAGATTGAACTTAGCTTGTTATACCCAAATGAAATATGCCTTCATTTAGATATGGGTAACTGTACCTAAACGTGTACACTTGGTTGGCTCAACAATAGTTAACCGAAGTTATCCATATGAACACTTTCATATCCTTGTTCATCTTTATCACAACTAGTTCAAAAGACTCAAATGAAACTAGTTATAGAGTTGTTCAATTCTTTATATTCTCATAGAAGTATACAAGACACAATTGAAGCAAAATCGATTTTGATTCACTCGAATCAATGAACATTATAGCCATGGTTTGCAAAAGATTGCATTCCTTATTATATAAATGTATTTGTTCATGAACAAACCGATTTTAGAACTTAACCCACTCAAATATGCAAACGAGTACGCATACTTAGATTTATGGGTTTGGTTTGTCCGCCAATATGCGAACGGGTACGCACACTGTCGTTCACGACCAATTCAGTTGGATTAGTATGCAAACTGGTACGCATACTAAATTCGCGGACCTGAACTGTTAAGCCAGTACACATACGGGTATGCATACTAAATTCCCGGATTTCAACTGTTAAACCAGTACGCATACGGGTATGCATACTATGGTTCCCGGACTTGGAATAACTTGCAACTGTTAGCATACAAGTACGCATATTATGTTATATCTAATCATTCATTAATTATTCTAAATTCCCTTTTAATCATTGAAACATTTTTAGAATACGGGAATAGCTGTCTCACACAAACCATTAGCTTCAAAGCAATTTTCAAGTGATCAATAAATCAATGCGAAACATTCCGAGTCTACATCAAATGATTGTCTTACACAAATCATGTAAGATGTTACCATGCGATTTTCACATGATCATCTTTTGAATTTCGTCAAGAATAAAAGATGAACTTGGTTAAAGCGAAATCTTACCAACACATATTTTGAGAAATATGTAAGCGAGTTAAACTCATCTCAAAATATAAAATGTGTATAAAGTAAAGTCTATATAGCTATACGACTTTTGTCTCAATAGGAGATAGAGTAGAAATAAACTTTTGAGTAATATATGAGTTTAAGTCTCCATATAGCTTTTGTTGATCAAGTTCCACAATCTCCCCTTAGTAATTATTCGTCTTCAATCGATGAACGTCGTGAAGTCTAAAGCTCAACTACACATTCTATCCTAATCTAAGACATAGCTATAAGTAGAGTAGATATCAGGACTTATAGTTTTGGAAACTAAACTTGACAAACAATCTTGAGATAGCAACACTTACGAGTTCGACTTACAAGTGCTCTAACACATACTGACTTTGGTAAAACATACTGTTAGAGCATTACTCGGTCGAACCTGCAAGTATTGTTATCTCAAGCATGTTGTCAATGTTAGATGCACTAAACTCTATCTTGATTTCTAGTCTTCTAAAGTCAAGTCTCGGGCTAGGATTAAAGTTGTTAGTTAAGTATCATACATCACCGAATAACCCTCGAAGATTAAAAACTGAAGATCAAACGAAAATATTTCAAGAATTTCATCGACAAAGAGGTATGTGAAGACTGAACCATCCTATTAGTCACCGCATTTACCATTCTATCTTATGAGAGTATGTCGTATGATTTTAGTATATCTAATATTGCAAAGAAGAAATTTCGATCCAATCTTGTCTTGGTAAATCTCTCGAAATATGATTCAAAAAATGGATGTCCATAGATCTTTAACAATCCTTGTTAAGAACAATTCATTGTTCATGAACTATTTTTGTGTCAAGTTGATCATATGGAAATCGCCCAAGCAATGATATTTAATTATTATCTATAGTGATTGAGAATGTTTCAAATTGTTTAAAGAGAGTTTTCAGAACTTACAGAAATTCTGGACACAAGGTAGGTACCATACCCAGTATGCGTACCCTAGTGATCCGAGTTCCGGAATATGGTAGGTATACATCCCAAGTATGCAACCAAAAACCGAGAAAAAACGCATGCTAGTCATTCTTATTAGTTGATTCAGTTTTTAAAAAACTTAGAAGTGAGTTCCCTGTCCATAGATACGGGAATCTAGGCCCGGGCTAAATTAAATGAGCCTATTCCTCGCTGTTTCAACCGTCTATTCAATGGCAATACAAATTATTGCTAACAACACTCTAGGCGCTTTAGGTGATCTTTCAACCGGTGGGACCCGTGACAAGTGACTTTACCCTAAGGTTCTGAGTTCGTGAATATGAGGGAGGTACGCATACCCAATACGCGTACCCATGAGATCTGAGTTCGTGAATGGATTAGGATACATATATTCAGTGTGCGTACTCTAACAGCCTGAGTTCACAGACTGGTCCATAGGTATGCGTACCTTCACACATACCTACCCAATATATTGAACTAAGGAGATGATCATAAATTATTTTTCACAAATACTTTTGGCGTTGTTTAAGACAACATTGTTAAATAAATCACTATGTGTTTTTGAATCAAATAGCCCTATATTTTTTAAGCATATTGGTAGCAAAAGTCTTCACTTAGGTATAAGTAACTCTTAGGCTGTGAAGGACGTTATCTAAGGAATCAATTTTGTAGAGCCTTGCGAGGTTCAAGAGACGTAAGGAGCACGACTGCATCTGAATTACTTTGAAGGTTTATCCGATCTCAACTACATTCCAGTCCAAATTTTGATAGCAGTCTAGTGTCTATAGCGTCTTAATACAGTTTGGTGTTCAAAGCTAGACGAGGTCCTGGTTTTTCTGCAGGTGCATTTATCCTCGTTAACAAAACTTACGGTGTCTTGTGTTTTTCCTTTTTCGCATTATATTTTTTTATTTTATTTTATAATATAAATAACACAAGTTGTTGAAATGACGAGGGTGCCAAGTACACCAAAATCTTTTTGATATCAACCTATTTGAGACACACCTTGTGTAATCAAATTCAGACAAGTACTGTCAAGGAGATTACTTTTCAACAAAGTGACACTGGTGTAGATGGGGAAAAACGATTTGCTGGTTTTTAAGGAATTGAGGAGACGAATGTACGGAGGAGACTCCTCGAACCGAGTGAAATGTTAAACCTCACACAGATGCACCGCTGCAAAGGGGTGCTTTAGATTCGAGAGATCAATCTGTAGTACTCCGACCTAAATCAAGACAATGACCGTTTCAGAGTAAATTCGGTCACAAGAGAGGATGGGTTGATCTTTAGGAGGAAAGCTGGGAAATGTGTGGAATCAATGGTAATCAAAGATTGTGGGTGTATGAATTCTGAATATGATAAGCTCTGAATGATTGAAATTGCTCAATTGAGAGTAGTTGCTCAATTGATGAGTTGATGATCTCGTGTTGTCGATGAGACGTGAGATTGATGATATTGTTGATGATTCAATCATGATTCAGAGACTTATTTATATTGCTGGAATTGTAGACACCATGATTCCATGAAGTGTGACAGTTGATGGAATCAAGGAGTGGAGAAGTGGAGATCGTGTTTGAAACCAGTTGCTCAACGTGTGGAGACTTGGTCGATTTTCCACCCACTACCCCGTGAATTCCTTCAACTGATTGCACTACTTGCTCACATTCCATCGTGTGTTTGAACACACGTGCCGTAGACCGCCAGACCAAAAACCTTAAGTGATATCCCCCAAGTGACACGATTGACGTCTCGTGGTTTGTTAGTCAATTGATGACTTCGTGGTTTGATGGGACGATGAGTCCATGTAGTCGTTGAGTTGAACATGATGTTCTGAAACTCGTGAATTGAACATGTCATGAGACAGAGGTATAGTTCTTACGATGAAGTGAGCAAGTATTGCTCATTCGATGGATCGTTGAATATTGATTGTTGAACCAATATTCAAAATATTTCATCTGAGCAAGTGCTCATGTGATGAATTGTTGAATATTTGATCGTCTGAGCATGTGTTGCTCTCTGATGGATTATTGGCAGCGTACCAAAAATATTAATTAGAATACTGGTCGTTGAACCGAGCATAATTAATAAAATTAATGACCATGAGGTCGTCGTAAAATTATTAAGGTTGAATCTGGAATGATGATCCTTGGATTCAGAAACCCTAATTTGATCAATTGATCATTCATTGTCAGAATTTCAACCATGGGACGAAGGAGGGAGCGACTACATGGGACCGTGGATCAACCATGTAGTGTCCATATGCTCACGTGAGCAAATACGAAGAACTCCTGAAGAGTTGACGATTTGTTGGTGAAGAATGATTAAATGCTGGTTTAATCATTTATTCAAAATGCTCGTCTGAGCCTTAGGTGAGAAAACCTAATTAATTATGACGAGGCGAGGGACCGACCATGGAGTCATGAAACCGGCCCTGGGTTTCCCGTGACCGCCTGACGATCACTTCATGAAAATCCAAAGTGTTTGGGAGAGTTTTGGACCTAATACGAGCAATTGTGCAAATTAGGTCAAAACTGTGAAAATTGATGGGACCGGCTTCCGTGAGCCAAAGAGCCAATCTTGGTCGGTCAAGATAGCGTGCTCGTGTCCCCAAGGCGTCCGCGTCTCAGTCCTGAGAATTTTGATATTTTCTGGCGTGCAATTGAGCATCCATTCGAGAAAATATGCCAAAATTAGGGTTTCGACGAAACTGAGGAAAACACCATGAGATGATGAAAAATAATTATAAAATAAGGAATGAGGAGGCGTGGGACCGCCGTGGTCAAGGCATGGTCGGCCGGTCGTGACCACGGTCCCGTGGTGCCTTTTCCTTAATTTTATAATATTTTGATGATTTTATGAAAAATTCATGAATTTTGAGAAATTTGATGAATTTGGTTTATGTTTGGGAGTTTCCATGAATTGAAGGAGTTTTCATGAGTTCAAGGAAGCAAAAAATTAAAATAATAAAACAAGGGCGTGTGGGACCGTGGAAGGCATGGCCGGCCGGCTAGGGCCCGGTCCCACGAGTTTCCCTAATTTTATAATGATTTTATGAAAAATTCATGAATTTTGAGAAATTTGATGAATTTAGGGAGTTTCCATGAAGAAGGAGTTTTCATGAGTTCAGGAAGCAAAAAATATTAAAATAATAAAAACAAGGGCGTGTGGGACCGTGGAAGGCATGGCCGGCCGGCTTGGGCCCGGTCCCACGAGTTTTCCTAATTTTTTAATATTTTTAGGTATTTTGATGATTTGAGGGAATTTTTCCTAATTTGAGAGAAATACCATGAAATCAAGGAATTTGATGAATTCAAGGAAAACTAATAATAAAATAATAAAACAAAGGGGCGTGTGGGACCGGCTAGGGCATGGCCGGCCGGCCAAGGCCCGGTCCCACAAGTTTTCATAATTTATTTTATTTATTATTATTTGATGATTTGTGCAAAAATACCATGAAATCAAGGAGTTTTTTCATGAAATTAGAGAAATAATAATAATAATAAAATAATAAGGAACCGTGGGTGTGGGGCCGGTTGGCCAATGGTCACACGCCCCACACTCCTTTCCTTAATTTTATATTA